>NW_022437126.1:787403-814869 GCF_009761245.1 Sapajus apella | reverse complement strand
TCTTCTATTGACCAATTTTTCCAATTCTCTAGCTTTTGCAATTTCTTTGCAATATCTGGCCAACTATTAGTAACAAAATGCAATTTTAACATTCCTTGTCCAGGGGGGCTTTATGGGCCTAATCAGTGTATTTTCTCATTTGTTCTCTTGCTCTGTCTAAAAATTTCATAGATCCTTCATCTTTTTCTTGTTGTACATCAAAAACTTTAGAAAGATTTTGAGGTCAGGGCACTGACTCCTCAGTTCCTTTAATTATCATTTCTCTTAAATCTTTCATGTTGTCCCAGTGGGCTGCAATATTATTATCCTGCTGCGGGTCCTGAGCTGGACATTTAGAGTCCGATGCCAGGCCATTTTGGCAGGAGAATTGCTTGAACTTGGCAGGTGGCGGTTTTCATGACCCAAGATCGTGCTGGGCATGGTGGCGCACACCTGTAACCCAGCTACTCAGGAGGCTGAGGCAGCAGAATCACTTGAACCTGGGAGGCAGAGGTTGCAAGTGAGCCAAGATCTCTCCGCTGCATTCCAGCCTGGGAGACAGAGTAAAAATCCATCTCAAAAAACAAAAACAAAATAAAAAAACAGAGAGGCAAGCTTTGAAAAGGAACTTTTTCTACTTTCTACAGAGGGGTAGTGAGAGAGGGTGAATTGAAATAACCATCACCTACTGAATATTTACTATAGGCCACGAATTATGCTAAATGCTTTGCAGACGTATTTTATTTAACACAACAATTTTTAGGAGGTAAGAATTACCCTTCCTATTTTGTAGATGAGGGAACTGGCTCAAAAATGGCAACTTGCCTTCGGTTTACAGCCAAGCAAGCTGGGAAACATTCCAGCAGTGGGAGCAGAGACCAGGGCTAGGGATGGAAGTGATGTCGCGGGAGTCCTACCAGGGGCAGGATGGGTCAAGAGCAACCCAGACTCCTCCAGGATGTGAGGGGATATCAGAGTGAGGACAAGGCAAGAATCCACCAACTGGAGAAGCTGAGAAATCTCCTGTCAGCTCAGAAGTCTCCTCCTCTGAGAGGTCTTCTTAGAGATCAGGGCCCTACCTAACACCTTAAGAATCCACGACACCCCTCCCCACCTTAGAAGAAGATATACACAAACAGGAATAATTCTTTTTTTTTTTTTTTCTTTTTTTGGAGACAGACTCTTGCTCTGTTGCCAGGCTGGAGTACAGTGGTGCTATCTCAGCCCACTGCAACCTCCGCCTCCTGGGTTCAAGTGATTCTCCTGCCTCAGCCTCCCAAGTAGCTGGGAGTACAAACGAGTGCCACCATGCCCAGCTAATTTTTTTTTTTTTTTTTTTTGAGATGGAGTCTTGCTCTGTTTCCCAGGCTGGAGTGCAGTGTCTCGATCTTGGCTCACTGTAACCTCTGCCTCCCAGGTTCAAATATTCTCCTGCCTCAGACTCCCCAGTAGCTGGGACTACAGGCGCATGCCACCACACCCAGCTAATTTTTTGTATTTTTAGTAGAGACAGGGTTTCACCATGCTGGCCAGGCTGGTCTCAATCTCTTGACCTCGTGATCTGCCCACCACAGACCCCCAAAGTGCTGGGATTACAGGCGTGAGCCACCGCACCCGACCCAACAGGAATAACTCTAAGAAGTTTGGGGACAGGAGATGAAGAACCTGTAAGAAGAGATAATGCTGTTTCTTCCATTGCTTTCTGTATCCTGGTATCCTTTCCCAGAATGCCTTTCCCCCTGTGACCACCAGGTGGACTCCTAATTTGCAAAACAAAAAGCAAAAAAAGCTGGCCAAGTGTGTTTTTGGTTTGTTTGCTTGTGTTGAGAGGAAGTCTCAGTCTGTTGCCCAGGCTGGAGTGCAGTGGCGCCATCTGGGCTCACTGCAACCTCCGATTCCCAGGTTCAAGCAATTTTCCTGCCTCCTGAGTAGCTGGGATTACAGACATGTGCCACCACACCCGGCTAATTTTTATGTTTTTAGTATGGACAGAGTATTGCCACGTTGGCCAGGCTGGTCCCGAACTACTGACCCCAGGTGATCCGCCCACCTCGGCCTCCCAAAGTGCTGGAATTACAGGCATGAGCCACCGTGCCCCACTATTCTGTCTTCTAACCCCATAGACTAGTTTGGCCTATTACCCACTTTACATAAATGGAATCACAGAGTATATGTTCCTTTGTGTCTGGCTTTTTTTTTTTTTTTTTTGGTAGAGTCAGGGTTTCGCCTTGTTGGCCAGGCTGCTCTGGAACTCCTGACCTCAGGTCATGTGCCAACCTCTGCCTCCCAAAACGCTGCGATTACAGGCATGAGCCACTGTGCCTGGCCTAAAAAAGCCTAGCTAAATTTATTAGGGGGCCACAACCCCTGATTTCCCAGCCCTCATACACACTCCTTTGTTTATTCAATACCTATTTATTTAGCAATAATGTGTTTTGGCTGAAGCAATATTCCAAGTGCTGTAAGCAACCAAGGAAAACAAGGCCCCTGTCATCAGAGCTCACATTCCAGTGGGGAGACAGAAGATAAATTCTCCCCCAGTGGACCTTGAGTTCTGTGAAGACACTGTTGTAGTCTCCAAGCCTAGTGCATGCAAAAGTACTTAATAAAGGTTGGCGTACTGAATGATTGAAGGATTGAAGAGCCAGTCTGGAGTTCTGAAAATTAAACCACAGCCAGGTGCAGTGGCTCACACCTATAATCCTAGCACTTTGGGAGGCCGAGGCGGACAGATCACCTGAGGTTGAGAGTACAAGATCGGCCTGACCAGCATGGAGAAACCCTGTCTACTAAAAATACAAAATTATCTGGATGTGGTGGCACATGCCTGTAATCCCAGCTACTCAGGAGGCTGAGGCAGGAGAATTGCTTGAACTTGGGAGGCGGAGGTTTCCATGACCCAAGATTGTGCCATTGCACTCCAGCCTGGGCAACAAAAGTGAAACTCAGTCTCAATTAAAAAAAAGAAAGAAAGATAAGAAAAGAAAAGAAAAAAATGGGAAAGGATAAATCCTGAGGAACGTATAAGATTGAGAGATGTCATGTATCCAGATCAAGACAAAGTTCTCTGGGGATTAGAGAATTTAGAAGCAGGTGCTCCCTGGATCCCAGAGGCACCTGGTGCTTGAACTTAATAAGATTTATAGGTGGCCAGGTGCAGTGGCTCACACCTGTAATCCCAGCACTTTGGGAGGCTTAAGCAGGCAGGTCACCTGAGGTCCAGAGTTGGAGAGCAGCCTGACCAACGTGGATAAAACTGGCCTCTACTAAAAATGCAAAAATATCTGGGTGTGGTGGCCCATGCCTGTAATCCCAGCTACTCCAGAGGACGAGGCAGGAGAATTGCTTGAACCTGGGAGACAGAGGCTGCAATGAGCCCAGATTACGCCATTGCACTCCAGCAGGGGAAACAAGAGCCAAATTTCGTCTCAAAAAAAAAAAGAAAGAAAAGAAAAGAAAAAGAAAGAAAGAAAAGGAGAAGAAAATGTGAAAGGATAAAACCTGACAAACATATATGATTGAGAGAGGTCATGTATCCAGATCAAGACAAAGTTCCCTGGGGATTAGATAGAGAATATAGAAGCAGGTCCTCCCTGAATCCCAGAGGTGCCCGGAGCTTGAACCTAGTAAGATTTTTAGGTGGCCAGGTGTGGTGGCTCACACGTGTAATCCCAGCACTTTGGGAGGCTGAGGAGGGCAGAACACCTGAGGTCAGGAGTTTGAGACCAGCCTGGCCAACATGGGGAAACCCCATCTCTACTAAAAATACAAAAATTAACCGGGCATAGTGGCGGGCACCTATAGTCCCAGCTACTCAGGAGGCTGAGGCAGGAGAATCACTTGAACCCAGGAGGGGGAGGTTGCAGTGAGCCGAGATCGCGCCATTGCACGCCAGCCTGACAAGAGTGAACCTCCGTCTCAGAAAAAAAAAAAAAAAAAAAAGAAAAAAAGAAGAAGAAGAAAAGAGAAAAAGCCAGACTTCCATCATGTATGTGATAATTACGTGTTTAAGTGCGTTCTTCTGGACTACCAGTCCGTAACTTTCAGCAGCCTATCGTGGACCCCTGAGACCAAACCCCAATGTATGCCTCACCCAATGCTAGGTTAGGAGGGAAAGAGGAAACTCAGTTCTCAATCCCCAAAACAGGTGAGACCAAAGTCAACTCGAAGAAGCTTTAATAGCAGGAGGTGGGACTAGCCTCCTGGCCCAGGAGAGAGTGGCAGTGGCCACGCTCAACTGTGGCAGCAGAAAAATCGCACATCGTTCAGTGCAGTGTCATCGCTGGGGCCTCTAGGCCCCTCGATCTTGGTCTGCAGGCCGCACACACCCTTGGGGCAAGGGGAACTCCAGTTTCCAAAGTCTCCCCAGTTCAGTCCAGGCCCCTGAAGTTCCTCGCCGTCTGAACAGCGGAAGCGCACGTTGTTCGCTGCTGTGTCGTCACCGTAGGGGAGAGGTGCCTCCACGCGAAACGAGAAAGCCACCAGGTAGCCGCCGCCCGGACACCACAGCGGCTCACTCCACTCACCCCACCTGCAAGGGAAAGGGAGATGTGCTGGCTCTGCGGGCGCCCCCATTCACCAAACCCTTGAGACTTTCCAAGTCAAGTGCTTTCTACATGACCTGGTGGGCTGGCTCCTAGCTCCCTGACCTCCGCCGAGAAGTGGAGGAGAGGTCTTCCATCCACCCCCAGCCCAGGTCTATATTGGACTATACTGCCCCGTAGCTCTGGAGGAGCCAACCTGCCTGTCGTGACAGAATATGTCAGAGAGGGTAAAGGACATACCATCACCCCGGGGGATCCTTGATCCCTGTGCCCCACCTTCCAGACTTGGACTCTATTGCGTGCGCGTTTCCTAGGACGTTCCCGCACGCACAGTGCAGCC
Organism: Sapajus apella; assembly: GCF_009761245.1. NCBI lineage: Eukaryota > Metazoa > Chordata > Mammalia > Primates > Cebidae > Sapajus > Sapajus apella. The sequence goes on along the minus strand of NW_022437126.1, from coordinate 810,006 downwards.
TGATCCCATTCAATGCAGTGTCGTCGCCAGGACCACCTTGGGGAGGCTCCACCTGGGTATCGAGGAGAGGAGCAAGGACGAGTCATGGAATTGCCATCCTTGGCTGGGTAGTCCCAAGTATCTCTGCCCTCTCCAGGACCTAGGCCTGAGCTCCAACCTTGAGCGAGAACCCGCTGGCGAAGAATCCTTGAGGACACATCTCAGGCCAGGCCCAGTCGCCCCAGGGACCTCCGTTGGTCACTTCTATGACCGCCGTGTAGCCGTTCTGCTCATCTGCCTGTGCACACGTGAAACACGTCGCCTGCAGAAGCAGCAGTAGCAGCAGCAGCAATAGCAGTTTGGCTCTGGCACCCAGCTCCATCCTGCAGCCTCTGTGAATCAGGCTTCCTAAGCAGATTTATATCAGTTTGGCCCTTGCAAGGGCTCCGATTGCAGAACAGACTCTCAGATTAAGTGAAACGCAAAACTAATCCACTCCCGGAACCCAGCAGATTCGATTTCCTGCTCCCAGAGGCAAAGGTTCCCAGAGCTAGTGAAGAAGGGGCAGTGAGACAGGGTGAATTGAAATAACCATCACCTACTGAACCTTTACTATAGGCTATGAATTATGCTTAGCGCTTTGTAGACGTATTTTATTTAACCCTCATAACAATTTTAGGAGGTGAGAATTACTCTTCTTATTTTGTAGATGAGGGAAATGGCAAGCGATTTGCCTTAGGTTTACAGCCAAGAAAGCTGGGAAATATTCCAGGAGTGGGATCGGAGACCAGGGCTAGGGATGGAAGTGATCTCACAGGAGTCCCACCAGGGCAGGATGGGTCAAGAGCAACCCAGAGACCTCCAGGATGTGAGGGGATATCAGAGTGAGGACAGGGCAAGAATCCACCAACTGGAGAAGCTGAGAAATCTCCTGTCAGCTCAAAGTCTCCTCTGAGAGGTCTTCTTAGAGATCTGGGCCCTACATAACACCTTAAGAATCCAGAACACCCCTCCCCACCTTAGAACCTTAAAAGAAGATATATACAAATAGGAATTTTTTTTTTTTTTACTAGTTTTTTTTTTTTTTTTTAAGATAGGGTTTCACCATGATGGCCAGGCTGGTCTTGAACTCCTGACCTCAGGTGATCCTCCCACCTTGACCTCCCAAAGTGCTATGATTACAGGCATGAGTCACCTTGCCCAGCCAGAATTGTTTCTTTCTTTCTATCTCTCTCCTTCCTTCCTTCCTTTTTCTTTCTTTCTCTTTCTCCTTTCTTTCTTTTCTTTCTTTCTCTTTGAGATGGAGTCTTGCTCTGTCACCAGGAATACAGTGGTGTGATCTCAACTCACTGCAACCTCTGCCTCCCAGGTTCAAGTGATTCTTCTGGCTTAGCCTCCCAAGTAGTTGGGACTACAGCCACATGCCACCACACCCGGCTAACTTTTTGTATTTTTAGTAGAGAGAGGGTTTCACCATGTTGGGCAGGATGGTCTCAGTGTCTTGACCTCGTGATCAGCCTGCCTCGGCCTCCCAAAGTGCTGGAATTACAGGCATGAGGCACTGGGCCTGGCCTAACAAATAATTCTAAAAAGTTTGGGGACAGGAAACTAAGAACCCCTAAGAAGATAATGCTCTTTCTTCCATTACTTTTTGTATCCTGGTATCCTTTCCCTGAATGCCTTTCCCCTTGTGACCACCGGGTGGACTCCTAATTTGCAAAACAAAAAGCAAAAAAGCCTGGCTAAGTATGGTTTCGGTTTTTTTTTTTTTTTTTTTTTTTTTTTGTTGTTGTTGTTGTTGTTGTTGTTGTTGTTGTTCATTTGTTTAGAGGGAGTTTTTGCTCTTGTTGCCCAGGCTGGAGTGGCGCCATCTTGGCTCACCGCAACCTCTGCCTCCCGGGTTAAAGTGATTCTCCTCCTCAGCCTCCTGAGTAGCTGGGATTACAGGCATGTGCCACCATGACCAGCTAATTTTGTATTTTTTTTTTGTAGAGATGGGGTTTCTGCATGTTGGTCAGCCTGGTCTTGAACTCCTGACCTCAGGTGATCCGCCCACCTCAGCCTCCTAAAGTGCTGGAATTACAGGCATGAGCCACGGAGCCTGACCGGTTTGTTTTGAGATGAAGTCTCTGTCACCCAGACTGGAGTTGCAGTAACCCCATCTCGGGTCACTGCAACCTCCACCTCCCAGGTTCAAGTGATTCTCCTGCCTCAACCTCCTGAGTAGCTGGGATTACAGACATGCACCACAACACCCGGCTAGTTTTTATATTTTTAGTAGAGACAGGGTTTCGTCTTGATGGCCAGACTGCTCTCGAACTCCTGATCCCAGGTGATCCGCCCACCTCAGCCTCCCAAAGTGCTGGAATTACAGGTGTGAGCCACTGTGTCTGGCCTAAAAAAGCCTGGCTGAATGTGTTAGGGGGCCACAACCCCTGATTTACCTGCCCTCATACAGACTCCTTTGTTTATTCAATACCTATTTATTTAGCAATAATGTGTTTTGGCTTAAGCAATATTCCAAGTGCTGTAAGCAGCCAAGAAAAACAAGGCCACCGTCATCAGAGCTCACATTCCAGTGGGAGAGACAGAGGATCAAGTCTCCCCCAGTGGACCTTGAGCTCTGTGAAGGCACTTTTGTATTCTCGAAGCCCAGTACCTGCGGAAGTACTTAATAAAAGTTGGTGCAATTAACGATTGAAGAGCCAGTCTGGAGTTTTGAAAATTAAACCACAAAAATGTAAAAGGATAAAGCCTGATGTATGCATATGAGCGAGAGAGGTCATGTATCCAGATCAAGACAAAGTCCCCTGGGGATAAGATAGAGAATTTTGAAGTGGGTGTTCTCTGGATCCCAGAGGCACCCGGTGCTTGAACTTAAGATTTACAGGTGGCCGGGCGCCTGTAATCCCAGTACTTTGGCAGGCCGAGGCGGGTGGATCACCTGAGTTCAGGAGTTCAAAACCAGCCTGGCCAACATGATGAAGCCCCGTCTCTACTAAAAATACAAAAACTAGCAGGTGTGGTGGTGCATGACTGTAATCCCAGCTACTCGGGAGGCTAAGGCAGAATTGCTTGAACCTGGAAGCAACGGTTGCAGTGAGCTGAGATCACCACCACTGTACTCCAGGCTGGGCAACAAGAGTGAAATTCCGTTTCAAAAAAAAAGATTTATAGGGCAATTGTGGTCAGCTTTTCCATTTAGCGTTTTCTCATACGTTAACATTTAATCCTCACATGAGGCCTGCAAACTACCTATTATCATCCTCAATTTACAGTGGAGGGAACTCAAGCCCAGAGTGAATTCAGGGCCCATGCCACTGCTCAGCAGGGGAGCTGTTCTGACCCTGCCTCTCCTCCCAATACTTAGAGTGCCTGTTACTATAATTGGCCCTACAGGGAAGGGAAATGCACAGATCTGTCACTGCCGTCGAATCCCCCAAATTCCCTTCATTCGGTTCCTGGCACCCAGAGTAGCTGCCCTTTGGGGCGAAGGGCATTGGAGAAGGGGGCCTTAGCGGGTTAATTATTAACCCTTTGCTCCTCACGGCACCGTGGACTTCTCTTCCCTCCTGGAGGCGGAGGGACACGGACAAGCTAGGGGTTGGTGAGGGGGCGGCGGCGCCAGCCGCAGCCATGGGGGTGGCGGTGCGGCCCACGGCCCCGCGGCGCTGGTTCCGCCTCTCAATTCCTCTCGTTATTTTCGCGCTGCTGCTGCTTTATCTCAGTGCTCGGAGCCTCGGTGAGCTGCCCCTTCCCTCACCTGCTCCGGGAGGAACCCCGGGGTCCAGGCCCTCACGACTCATGCCCCTGTCTCCAGCCCTCACCACTCCGCTTCTCCTCTGCCAGGCGCCCGCTCGGGCTGCGGACTCGGGGCACAGGCCTGCGTTCCAGGGGGAACGGCGCCCTTCCAGGTACGCTCCGCGCAGAGCCGGGCGCGGGCGCTCCAGAAGGGACCCGAACAGGGGGGCGTGTAGCCAGAATGAGGGTACGGTGAAGGGCTGGTCCGACCCCAGTCTCCCCTCTCCCGTCGGAAGCTGAGCGCACAGGAGGAGGGACACCGGCTAAACCTACGGAACAACGTCTTCGAGGCGGAATCGGCTCCCACTCTTCCCATCGTGTCTCCCCACCAGGTCCGGCAGGAGTCGGGACCCCTGGAGGCCCCGGAGAGGAAAGAGCCTCCGTGCCTGGGCCCTCGGGGGATGTTGGGCCGCATGATGAGGCCGTTCCACGCCAGTCTGAACCCTGAAGGGGATGTGGGGCTGTCGCCGTACCTGGCGGGATGGAGGGCACTCGTCGAGTGAGTGGCCTCCCGCCCCCCAGCCGGTCCCGGCCTCCTTGGCGGCTCCATCGCCCTCTTTCAACTGGTCTCGCCCACAGGTTCCTGACTCCCCTTGGCTCTGTCTTCGCCTTCGCCTCTAGGGAGGCCTTCACCACGGTGACGGCCCTGGAGGCTCGAGTGCACGGCCCGGACGCGGAGCACTACTTGTCGCTGGTGGCCATGGCGGCGTGGGAGCGGCGGGCGGGACTGCTGGAGCGGCCGGGGGAGGCCCCCCGGGACCCGGCCCGGAGCTCGGGCTCTCGCACGCTGCTCCTGCTGCACCGCGCGCTGCGCTGGTCCCAGCTTTGCCTCCACCGGGTGGCGACCGGCGCGCTGGGAGGCCCGGACGCCGGTGCGCAGTGCAGCGACGCCTACGGCGCGGCCCTGGGCCCGCACCACCCCTGGCTGGTCCGTCAAGCCGCCCGCCTCGCCTTCCTCGCCTTCCCGGGTCGCCGCCGCCTGCTGGAGCTGGCATGCCCGGGAACCACCGAGGCGGAGGCGCGCGCCGCGCTGGCCCGAGCTGCGGGCACCCTGGAGGATGTCTACAACCGCACCCAGGGCCTGCTGGCCGAGCGCAGCCTGCTCCAGCTGGCCTAGGGCGGTGGCTGCGGACACCGGCGGGTACGGACCGGACCGCCCGGGGTGGGGCCGCGCAGCCCGGGATCTGCCCCGCAGCCCGCGCCGCGGCCGCCTCCGAATCCCGCCTCTTCCGTGACGTCGCTGCGGTGAGGGGTGTCTGGGCAGGGAAGGGGATTGAGCTCACTATGTCCGCAGTCTCGGGAAGTTGGGAGGAGCTGTGAGGAATAAAAAGCATGATTTGGCAGCGTCGACTTAGGGCGTTTTGTGTGATGACGATTAGCGCTCAAGGGAAATAGAAAACGAACGTCAGAAGATGTGTCATCCCCGTTCCCGGCAGCCGAGAGACTCACCCTCCCCCGGCCTATCGCAACCACTCCCGGGGCTCTGGTTGCCAACCACGCGTTGAGTCTCCAGCCCAGACTTGTCCCTGAGCGTCAGCCCTCTGCAGCATACAGCAAGCATCCTGCACACTTCACAGATGCTGCAAATGCAACACGGGTCCCACCACCATCCCGCTAAGAACTGCGCCTCCTCCTGTGTTCCGTCTTTTTTCCCCCCCCCCCCCCCCCCCGAGACGGAGTTTCGCTCTTGTTACCCAGGCTGGAGTGCAATGGCGCGATCTCGGCTCACCGCAACCTCCGCCTCCTGGGTTCAGGCAATTCTCCTGCCTCAGCCTCCTGAGTAGCTGGGATTACAGGCACGCACCACCATGCCCAGCTAATTTTTTTTTTGTATTTTTAGTAGAGACGGGGTTTCACCATGTTGACCAGGATGGTCTCGATCTCTTGACCTCGTGATCCACCCGCCTCGGCCTCCCAAAGTGCTGGGATTACAGGCTTGAGCCACCGCGCCCGGCCTGTGTTCCGTCTTTGTGAATAAATGTCACCCTCGCCCTTCAGCCACCCCAGCACATGCGCGTCATGCCTCACACCAAGCAGGTGCTCAGCCCCATAATGCATGTTTATTAAACGACTCCATGGCCACTCCCACAACAATAGTGAACATGAAAGACCTTGCTGTTTCATACACTGATAACTCCCAAATCATAACTTCAATCCACTTTCTCCTGGACTCCAGAATCCTACATATTTAATTGTCTATTCGGTATTTCCACTTCGATGTCACCTAAGCATAGCAAATCCACCATGTCCAACACTAAGCTCCAATATGCCCTGCCCACGAAAATTCTCCCTTCAGAGTCTTTGCTAGCCCAGTGAATGGTACTTCTATTCTTCCAGGTCCTTAGACCAAAAACCTTGTCATCCTGACCCGTCTGTTTCTCCTTCATCACACCAACATCCAATCTGTGAAAAGCTGACCAATGCCCACTTTCTCCACTGCTAGTACCTTTGACTATGAAGAGAGAATATATCCTAGATTACTGCAATAGCCTTCTCATTGTTTCTCTGTCCATCCTTCCCCTCCCTGTAATATATTTTATTGTATTTTATTTTTTGTGTCCCCTCTTCCATCCCCATATATATATATTTTTTAAGATAGAATATTGCTGTGTCACCCAGGCTAGAATGCAGTGGTGCGATCTCAGTTCACTGCAACCTCCACCTCCTGCGTAGCTGGGATTACAGACACCCGCCACCATGCCTGGCTAATTTTTTGTATTTTTAGTAGAGACGGGGTTTTGCCATGATGGCCAGGCTAGTCTTGAACTCCTGACCTAGTGATCTGCCCACCTTGGCCTCCCAAAGTACTAGGATTACAGGTGTGAGCCACTGCACCTGGCAATGTATTTTATTTTATTTATTTATTTACTTACTTATCTTTAGATGGAGTTTCACTCTTGTCACTCAAGCTGGAGTGCAATGGTGTGATCTTCGCTCACTGCAACCTGCACCTCCCAGGATCAAGTGATTCTCCTGCCTCAGCATCCCGAATAGCTATTTCCCAGCACCTCACCAGCCCCTAGCCTGTCCGGAGAGAGAAGCCCTCAGTGCGCTGAGGCGCAAAGGATTAATAGTTAACCTACTAAGGTCCCCTTCCCCAGTGCCCTTCGCCCCAAAGGGCAGCTGCCCTGAGTGCAAGGAACTGGATGAAGGGAATTTGGGGGATTGGACAGCAGGGACAGATGGACTGTGCATTTCCCTTCCCTGTAGGGCCAGCTGTAGTAATAGGAACTCTGTATTGAGAAGAGAGGTAGGAGTCAGAACAGCTCCCCTACTGAGCAGTGGTGTGGGCCCCAAATTCACTCTGGGCTTGAGTTCCCTCCACTGTAAATTGAGGATAATAATAGGTACTTTGCAGGCCTCATGTGAGGATTAAATGATAATGTATGAGAAAACACTAACTAAATGGAAAAGCTGACCACAATTTCCCTACAAATCCTTTTTTTTTTTTTTTTTTAAACGAAGTTTCACTCTTGTTGCCCAGGCTGGGGCAGTGGCGCAATCTCAGCTCACTGCAACCGTTGCTTCCAGTTTCAAGACTTTTCCCTAAGCCTTTCCTCTAAAACGAGAAACAAGACAAAGATGTCTGCTTTTGCCAATCTATGCAACATTGTACTGGAGTAACTAGCCAAAGCAACTAGGCAAGATAATGAAATAAAAGGCAGCCAGATTGGAAAGTAAGAGGTAAAACTATCTATTTGCAGATGATATGATGGTTTATATAGAAAAACCCTAAAGGATATACAGACAAACTATTAGAACTAATAAATGGTTCAATGAAGTTGCAGGAAACAATATCAAAATCAAATTCAGCTATACTTCATTCATTTTTCTTTTTTTTTTGGAGATGGAGTTTTGCTCGAGTTGCCCAGGCTGGAGTGCAATGGCATGATCTTGGCTCACCACAATTTCCGCCTCCTGGATTCAAGCAATTCTTCTGCCTCAGCTTCCTGAGTAGCTGGGATTACAGGCATGTGCCACAATGCCCAGCTAATTTTGTATTTTTAGTAGAGACGGGGTTTCTCCACGTTGGTCAGACTGGTCTCGAACTCCCAACCTCAGGTGATTCACCCACCTCGGTATCCCAAAGTGTTGGGATTATAGGCATGAGCCACCACATTCGGCCAAAAATCAGTTATATTTCTATGTACTAGCAATGAACAATCCAAAAATGAAATTAAGAAGATAACATCACTTATAATAGCATAAAAAAGAATAAAATACTTGGGAACAAATTTAACCAAAGAAGTGCAAGACCTATACATTGAAAACTATAAAACACTGTTAAAAAGAAATTAAAGAAGATCTAAATAAATGGCTTTAACTACGATAATGCACAATAGCAAGTGTTGGTGAGGTTGTGGAACATTGGAACCCTCATACATGGCTTGTAGGAATGTAAAATAGTGCAGCTTCTGTGGAAAAGTTTGTCGGTTGCTCAAAATGTTAAACACATAGTTACCATGGAACCCATAAATTCCACTGCCAGCATGTACTCCTAAGTATGTAACTAAAAGAAATGAAAATATGGTGTGGTCACTTTAACCCAGAGACTCTCAGGTTTATTTTGTGGGCCCTTCGGACTGCAACTCCATAAGATCAGCACGGCGAAGGACACTGGGACGGCTTTTCTTGCAGACTTTTTTGTTTCGTGTGCTGCTGACCATGCTACCATCAAATGCTCACTGTCGCAAAAGGACCGTCTCCAAGCAATACTGAACTTTTTTTTCTTTTTTATATTTTATTTATATTTTTTATAATTCAGTCTCCGTAGAGACTGTCAAAAAATGCCAATGCCGACTATATTTCAAGTCGTCATGGCAGGGTATTGGGAAAAGTTTTCAATCAGCAATAATCGCGCCTCGGATAAACCTCATTGGCTACGATATTGCGACTGCGCAAAGCTTGAACTTTTCTTTTCCCTTCTGCCGTCAACCTCGGAGTAGCTTCGCTCCCAGAAGGCTTCAAAGCGCGACTAAAGAGCGTGACAGAGCGCTTTACGACAGTTGCTTTGAGGCAATACCGGAGGAGAAAGATGGCGGCCACCTTGCTAGCTGCTCGGGGAGTCGGGCCGGCACCGGCCTGGGGGCCGGAGGCCTTCACTCCGGACTGGGAAAGCCGAGAAGTCTCCACAGGGGTAAGGAAAGAGTCGGGGCTCATAAGATGTGCACAAGGCTTGACGCGATGAGAAGATAAAGCCTGAGTGAGGTTGAGAGATCTGGCAGGGGCGGAGGAAATGTGTAATGTGTTGTGCTCCAGGAATGGGGAGAGGCACCCCGAGGATGGTGGAGTAGTGTGGTACCTTCGTAGTGGGAGATGGCGGGTGGACTGAAATGGGGAATTCTGGAATCCTGCGAGGCCAGTGAAAACTCTGGGCTTAAGTCCGGGATGAGTGTTTTGGGATTTGAGGGTTGGTATTCTGGTATTCTGCGGGGCGCTGAGACCCCTTTAAGACTTGAAAATGGTTCAGCGGCGCACAGATTTTGTATTTTGGGAACTAGGTAGAGAGATCATTGAGGTTTGTGTATGCTAGAGAATGTGGAAAGACTCATTCCTTTTTCCCTTTTCCCAGACCACTATCATGGCAGTGCAGTTTGATGGGGGCGTGGTTCTGGGGGCGGACTCCAGAACAACCACTGGGTGAGCTCACGACAGATTTGTGAAAGGTCTTCCCGTCTTCCTTTTCCGCCCACCCTAATCCTCCACAGACCACTGTGGGAAGAGAGGTTTCTTCTCTCCCTGGAGATAAAGATTTGTCCCAGCTTTTATTACTTTCAGTTCCTCTCACTCTTTAGTGGAATCCTTAGAAAAGTCTGTTCTTCAGCCTGCTTCAGTTTGGATGAGAATAGGCAATACTGGAGGCCAGGCACAGTGGCTCACGCCTGTAATCCCAGCAGTTTGGGAGGCCGAGGCGGGTGGATCACCTGAGGTCAGGAGTTCGAGACCAGCCTAGCCAACATGGTGAAACCCTGTCTCTACTAAAAAATACAAAAATTAGCCGGGCGTAGCACACACGCCTGCAGTCCCATCTACTTGGGACTGCTAAGGCAAGATAATTGCTTGAACCCAGGAGGCAGAGGCTGCAGTGAGCAGAGATTGCATCACTGCACTCCAGCCTGGGTGACAGAGCAAGACTCCATCTCAAATAAAGAAAAAAGAGGCCGGGCGCAGTGGATCACGAGGTCAAGAGATCAAGACCATCCTGGCCAACATGGTGAAACCTAGTCTGTACTAAAAATACAAAAATTAACTGGGCGTGGTGGCATGCACCTGTAGTCCTAAATACTCAGGAGGCTGAGGAAAGAGAAAAAGAGAATCGCTTGAACCCAGGAGGCAGAGGTTGCAGTGAGCCAAGATCACGCCATTGCACTCCAGCCTGGTGACAGAGCAAGACTCTGTCTCCAAAAAACAAGAAAAGAAAAAAAGGCAATACTGGACATCCTATCCCTGAGCCCTAAGAGAGTGGGTGGTGATGGGATTGGGGTGAAAGACAGGTGGGCTCCTTTCCTCACCCTTCTGCCCTCTTGCAGGTCCTACATTGCCAATCGAGTGACTGACAAGCTGACTCCTATTCACGACCGCATTTTCTGCTGTCGCTCGGGCTCAGCAGCTGATACACAGGCAGTAGCTGATGCTGTCACTTACCAGCTCGGTTTCCACAGGTGCCTGTGGGCAGGGGAAGAGCAAGTATCTGAAGGGAGTTGGAAGCTGAGGAGCTAAATGGCCTGACTCCCAGGTCCTGAAACTTTCTCTCTGACTTCCCTGACCCTCTAGCATTGAACTGAATGAGCCTCCACTGGTACACACAGCGGCCAGCCTGTTTAAGGAGATGTGTTACCGATACCGGGAAGACTTGATGGCAGGAATCATCATCGCAGGCTGGGATCCTCAAGAAGGAGGGCAGGTCAGATCCCCACCCCCAACCAGAGCACACTTGAGCCAGGCCTTTTATCCTCTCCCAGACATTTTCTTTTTTCTTTCCAGTCTCTGCCTCACTTATACTTAGTATTAATGCTTCTCAGACCAGTAGCACAATGGACAGATGAATGTACATGTGTTGGAGGGAGGATACGACTGGTGACTCTTCTCCGTCTGTCTGGCAGGTGTACTCAGTGCCTATGGGAGGTATGATGGTAAGGCAGTCCTTTGCCATTGGAGGCTCTGGGAGCTCCTACATCTACGGCTATGTTGATGCTACATACCGGGAAGGCATGACCAAGGAAGAGTGTCTACAATTCACTGCCAATGGTAAGAGCTTGAGTTTCCGGGTCTATGAGCTTTAACCCCAACAACCCAAGGCAGGCCAACATTCCTCATTACTTGCAGTAATCCCAGCATCTGACTCTGAACCCAGCTTACTCCTTTTATCCACAGCTCTCGCTTTGGCCATGGAGCGGGATGGCTCCAGTGGAGGAGTGATCCGCCTGGCAGCCATTGCAGAGTCAGGGGTAGAGCGGCAAGTACTTTTGGGAGACCAGATACCCAAATTCACCATTGCCACTTTACCACCCCCCTGAGTCCTGGGATTCTAGTATGCAATAAAAGATAACCCCGTACTGATGCAAAATTTAATAAAGTCTGTCAAAGAGAATCTTTGTAGTTTGGGGTTCTTTTTTTGACTTCAAGCCTGAATTTGTCTAGCCCATTCCTATTTATATAAATCACTGAACTCAGAGCAAGTTGCAGAGGAGATGAAAGGAGTTTATGAATGCTTTATTCCTCAGTAAGCTTTTACGTGGGTGGTTTTCTTTTTTTTTTTTTTTTTTTTTTTGAGATGGAGCCTTGCTCTGTTGTCAGGCTGGAGTGCAGTGGTGTGATCAGCTCATTGCAACCTCCACCTCCCGAGTTCAAGCAATTCTCCTGCCTTAGCCTCCTCAGTAGCTGGGACTACAGATACGTGCCACCATGCCCAGCTAATTTTTGTATTTTTTTTTTTTAGTAGAGCTGGAGTTTTACCATGTTGGTCAGGATGGTCTCGATCTCTTGACCTCCTGATCTGCCTGCCTCGGCCTCCCAAAGTGCTGGGATTACAGGTGTGAGCCACTGCGCCCAGCCACATGGGAGGTTTTCAAACCTCTTCTCCAAACCACCTTCCCCCCAGTTTCCTTTCCCCCAACATATCTAGGTCCTTGAACCACTGGATTGTGGTGGTATGGGGGCTACTGGCAACACCCCCTCCCTGTTCAAGCCCAAGGTAGAACTCAGAATTCTTACTAAAACTGGAGTCCCCTTCCCTCAGCCTACTTTCTACCAGTCATCATGGGTGACTACTGCCCCTAAGGCCAAAAAGACTCTCCTTCAGCCCAGCCCCATGGTCCCCTCTCTCCACACTTAACCTCTGTCACCTCGCCTATGGTCAGCAGTAGCACTGTGACATCCTTGGCTTTTGGGAGAAAAGTGGGGCTTGTCTGCAAATGGAATTTAAGATGAATGTTGACTGGGAGAACACAGCCACTGGAGTTCTTTTGGCCAGCTCTGGAAGCCACCATTCCCATGGTGGGGTGTATGATCAGCCCTTTGGATAGGAGGCTAAAAATGGACTCTGGCCCCTCTGAACCTGTCCCCACTCAACCCAGGGACCTAAAGGAGCTTGATAGCTGGGACTACAGGTGTGCATCACCTCACCTCAGGCTAATTTTATTATTTATTTATTTTTTAAATAGAGGCAGAGTCTTGCTGTCACCCAGGCTATAGTGTCTCTGTCATAGCTCACTATAACCTCAAACTCCTGGGCTTAAGCAATTCTCCTGCCTCAGCCTACCAATGTGCTATAATTACAGGCATGAGTCACTGTGATGAGACTTTTTTATTTTATTTTATTTTGTTTATTTATTTTTGAGATGGAGTCTTGCTCTGTCACCAGGCTAGAGTGCAGTGGCACAATCTCAGCTTACTACAACCTCTGCCTCCTGGGTTCAATCAAATCTCCTGCCTCAGCCTCCCGAGTAGCTGGGACTACAGGCACGTGCCACCACGCCTGGCTAATTTTTGTATTTTTAGTAGAGACAGGGTTTCATCATGTTGGCCAGGAGATGGTCTCAATCTCTTGAACTTGTGACCCACCCGCTTCAGCCTCCCAAAGTGCTGGGATTACAGGTGTGAGCTACTGCACCCGGCCTTTATTTTTTATTTTATTTTTTGAGACCAATTCTTGCTTTGTTGCCCAGGCTGGAGTGGACTGGCAAGGTCTCTGCTCACTGCAACCTCCGCCTCCTGGGTTCAAGCAATTCTCCTGCCTCAGCCTCCCGTGTAGCTGGGATTACAGGCACATGCCACCACACCTGGCTAATTTTTGTATTTTTAGTAGCGACGGGGTTTTACCATGTTGTCCAAGCGAGTCTCAAACTCCTGACCTCAAGTGATCTGCCTGCCTGGGCCTCACAAAGTGCTGGGATTACAGGCATGAGCCACCACACCCAGCCTAAAATCATTTTTTAGAGCAGTTTTAGGTTCACGGCAAAATTGAGTAGAAAATACAGAGATTTCCCATATGCCCCTCTCCCCACATGGGTGGCCTCTCTCACTCAACTTTCTGCACCATAGATGAGAATTTGTTGGAACTGGTAAACCTACGCTGACACATCATTCCCTGATTTCCACATGGCTACTCATCGTTCAGCTCTCAGCTCAAATGTCACCTCATCAGAAAGGCCTTTTCTGACCACCTGAAACTAAAGAAACCACCCCCATCCCTCTCTCTCATGCCCTGTTTCATTTTTTTCACAGCAGCACGTATCATTGTCTTGTCTTGTGTTCTGCTTATTTGTTTACCTATGTATGATTGTCTACCTCCCTCTACTAGAAAGCTCAGTGAGAGGAGAGAGTTCTTTTTGTTTTGTTTTGGTTTTCTTCATCACAAAGAGAGAATTCTTTATTCCTTTTTTTTTTTTTGAGACAGAGTCTCGTTCTGTCACCCAGGCTGGAGTGCAGTGGCTTGATGTCGGCTCACTGCAACCTCCACTTTCTGAGTTCAAGCAATTCCCCTACCTCAGCCTCCTGAGTAGCTGGGACTACAGGCACATGCCACCATATCCAGCTAGTTTTTGATATTTTTAGTAGAGACAGGGTTTCACCGTGTTAGCTAGAATGGTCTCAATTTCCTGACCTCGTGATCCACCCACCTCGGCCTCCCAAAATGCTGGGATTACAGATGTGAACCACCATGCCTGGCCTATAGAGAGGAGAGAATTCTTTCTTCCCAGTTCATTGATATATCCTCCACGCCTGGTAGGGGTAGACACTCAGTATTTACTGAATAAATAACGCTTCCTCCTCCCATCTGCCATCCTACAGACTGCTTTCACCACACTCAACTCCGAAGCTTGACATCAGCCAATTCTTATTCCTGTTTATCACACCTGGGCACTGCGTTAGATCAGCTGTGTCATATTCATCATTCCTGCGTCTCCCACCATAAGCAACACTTCCCACCTCAACCCCATAACCCAGCCCTGCAGCCTTGGCCCCGTCTACTCCCCCTGCACACACACACACACACACACACACACACACACACACACACATACCACTTAGCAACTATGAACATATTTAATAAGAAGGTTAGAAAGGACTTGAGGAAGTGGAGATTGGGGTCGCTGAGCAGTCTGGGGAAGGAAGCTTGCTCAGCCTTCCTGGAGGCTCAGCTCCTCGTTGTCCCCTTCAGATGGTGGAGTCATTGGCTGATGCCATGTCATGCAGCTGGTGGCGGAAGGAGAGTCGGGCTTTCCTGCTGAAGTAGGCACCAGGCCCTGGCGAGGGTACCCCTCCCTCAGCCATGATGGGGGCGATAGCTGGGCTGGGGTCTGGAGGGGTAGCAGGACCCATGCCTATAAGATTGGAGGAGGAAGAAGGAAGTTGTAGGTCAGGATTCCTTCTCCCTCACCCCTCACCCAGGGTTGAGGAGAGAAGAAGCGAGGGAAGACACCTGGGGCCTGGGGGCAGTGAGGAGCACTGGTGGCAGCAGTAGGGAGAGGGAGAGGGGCTGGTGCAAAGTAAGCAGGGCTGGCTCACATGAATGTCATCTGTGCATTGCATAGGATCCCCTGACTCAGAAGGTCCACCATGTCACCATCTCAAAATTTTGAAATTCTTTTTTTTTGAGATGGAATTTTGCTCTTGTTGCTCAAGCTGGAGTGCAGTGGCGCAATCTTGGCTCACTGCAACCTCTGCCTCCCAGGTTCAAGTGATTCTCCTGCCTCAGCCTCCTGAGTAGCTGGGATTACAGGTGCACACCACCAAGACCCCCTAATTTTTTTGTATTTTTAGTAGAAATGGGGTTTCATCATGTTAGCCAGGCTGGTCCCAAACTCCTGACCTCATTGATCCACCTGCCTTGCCCTCCCAAAGCGCTGGGATTACAGGCCTGAGCCACCGCACCTGGCCGAAATTCTTAAATCTTTAACAAGCACTGGGCCCTACAAAGTATTTAGCCAGTCTTGTGAGACTTCAGTGATCCAATTCCCACCCAGGGAGACAGATGATCGTTTTCCCTTTGGTTGTTTGAGCATTTCTCTTTCCCAGCAATGCAGTTGTCTGTCTGTCTGCTTGACAGCCCCCATTTTCCTTCAGTCCACCCCATACCTGCTTCTCTTTCAGTCCCTCGCTGTCTCCGGCACCCGCACCATGGGAAACACCATGCCCCCTTCAGACCCATCTCAACAGTGGAGGCGATCAGAGCTGGGAATGGCCAGAGCGGGGAAAGGGGTGTGGTTTCCAAGCACCCCCACCATGGGCAAAACTACCACTTAGCCTCAACCGCCTGGTGATTATAAGGCGCCAAGGATAGAAGAGGGGAGAGGAGGGAGGAAGAAAGGAGTGGGGGCATACTCCCACCAAACACCTATTTTTATGCTCCATTAATTTGGGGGTCCTCTCTGATTCCCATGGAGAAGCAGGAGGTGGTTGCGAGAGGTGGCACGACAGGGACGGACGCAGAGGTGCTATGACAGATGCAGTAAAATTTCACTGCCGCAGTGCCCGACAACTTGGTGCCAGGTTGGACACTGCTGGGGATTCGTTTGTATTTTAGAATGAGAATTGAAGTGCCTAAGATGTAAACTTTTAAAGAATACACTGTTTTTAGAATGAGAAACTTTATTATCCAGGGAAATGTTATGTTCTCATTAAAGGGTCTGACAGTTCCTGTCCCCTGTTATGAAGATGGTTGTAATTGATTAATTATGCTGTCAGGTAAATTCTAGGGACTTTTACATGTTATCTCTTTTCACTTAATCATGTCAAAGATCTTTGGAGGTAAGTCCCTCACTGGTTAGGCAAGTCTATCCTGGTTTTACAAATGAGGAACGGGAGGCATTGAGAGGTAAGGTAATTTGTCCAAGGTCACACAGGCAGTTATTAGCAGAATAGAAACCATGCCCACCTTGAAATCCTCACCTTGAGTCCATCTGACCCCAGAATCTACTCTTTAATTTTTTATTTTTTTTATTTTTTTTGAGACAGAGTCTCACTTTGTCGCCAGGCACCAGGCTGGAGTGCAGTGGCACAATCTCAGCTCACTGCAACCTCCGCCTCCCGGGTTCAAGCAATTCTCATGCCTCAGCCTCCCAAGTAGCTGGAACTACAGGCACATGCCACCACACCCAGCTAATTTTTGTATTTTTAGTAGAGACAGGGTTTCACTACCTTGGCCAGGATGGTCTCGATCTCTTCACCTCGTGATCCACCCGCCTCGGCCTCCCAAAGTGCTGGGATTACAGGCTTGAGCCACCAAGCCCAGCTTTTCTTTTGAGACGGAGTTGCCCAGGCTGGAGTGCAGTGGTGCAATCTCATCTCGCTGCAACCTCAGCCTCCTGGGCTCAATTGATTCTCCTGCCTCAGCTTCCTGAGTAGCTAGGATTATAGGCACCTGCCACCATGCCCAGCCATATTTTCTATTTTTAGTAGAGATGGGATTTCACCATATTGGCCAGGCTGGTCTCGAACTCCTAACCTCAAGTGATCCGCCCACCTCAGCCTCCCAAAGTGCCGGGATTACAGGCATCAGCCACACACCCAGCCCAGAATCTACTCTTTTAACCACCACACTGAGCTTCTGAAGCATGCTCCCAAGTATCGATGCCCTCAGCCAGCTTGGGGTGGCCAGAGCTGAGGTTGGAAACCTCTAGTCCAGAGCACCCTAGCCAAGGACTCTGAGTGCCCTTAAGTAAAGCTGTGCAAATGCTGTTTAATCATTCCCCAAGGGTACCACAATGTGGGAAATGTCAGGTTGCACGGTTGATTACACAGTACTGCCTGAGTTAGACAGAAATCTTTTTATTTCAATGAACTTTATTGAAGCAAAATGTATATACAATTTAATGCAGACTCATAGAACATACAGTTCTATGAGTATTATCAAATGTATGCTCCCATGCAATCACCACTCCTATCAAAATATAGGACATTCTCATCATCCAGGAATATTCCCTCACGTGTCCCCTTACAGGCAATCTTTTCTCTACACCCTGCCACAGGCAACTACTGATCTGATTTCCATCACTATAGATTGTTTTTCCCTGTTTTAGAAGTTTATGACCAAGTGTGGGGTGGCTCATGCCTGTAATCCCAGCACTTTGAGAGGCCAAGGAGGGCGGATCATCTGAGGTCAGGAGTTTGAGACCGGACTGGCCAACATGGTGAAACCCCATCTCTACTAAAAATACAAAAAATTAGCCAGGTGTGGTGGCGGGCATTTGTAATCTCAGCTACTTGGGAGGCTGAGGCAGGAGAATTGCTTGAACCTGAGAGGCGAAGGTTGCAGTGAGCCCAGATCATGCCGTTGCACTCCAGCCTGGGCAACAAGAGGGAGACTCAAAAAAAAAAAAAAAGTTTATATAGGTTAGGCACTGTGGCTCACACCTGTAATCCCAGCACTTTGGAAGGCCAAGGTAGGAGGTTACTTTGAGTCCAAGAGTTCAAGATCAGCCTGTACAACGTGGTGAGACCTTGTCCTACAAAAAATTTAAAAATTAGCTGGGCATGGTGGTATGTGTCTGCAGTCTCAGCTACTTGGGAGGCTGAGGCAGGATGATTGTTTCAGCCCGGGGAAATCTAGAGTGGAACAACCATTTCGAAAAAATCGCTTGGCAGTTTCTTGTAAGTTAAACATACACTTATATGATAGAACAACTCCACTCCCTACTTACCCCAGATAAATGAAAACTATCCACACACAGACTTAGAGGAATGTTTGCAGGAGCTTCATTTTTATTTGTTTATTTATTTGAGACGCTCTGTCACTCAGGCTGGAGTGCAGTGGTGCAATCTCGGCTCACTGCAACCTCCGCCTCCTGGGTTCATGCGATTCTCCTGCCTCAGCCTCCCAAGTAGGTGGGACTACAGGCGTGCGCCACCACGCCCAGCTAATTTTTGTATTTTTTAAGTAGAGACGGGGTTTCACTATGTTGGCCAGGCTGGTCTTGAACTCCTGACCTTGTGATCCGCCTGCTTTGGCTCCCAAAGTGCTGGGATTACAGCTGTGAGCCACCCCAGCCTGCAGGAGCTTTATTAACGGACAAAACTAGAAACCCATATGTCTATCAAAAGAAGAGACAAATAAATCTGCTTTTTAAAAAAGATTGAAATACTCGAAGAGATTTTGTTTCCCCCTAGACTGCCAATTCCAGCGAAGCAAGCTCCGTAACCATCTTACTACCTTACTCTCAGTGTCCGGCACGGAGTAAGCACGCAATAAATGTTTGGTGAATGAATGAAAGAATGTCCGCTCTCATACACTAACGGGTTTATAGCCACCGGCCCTCGGGCCTTTTACGCCCTCATTCCTTCCAGGTACAAATGCTATCCGGGCTAGGCCGAAGGTGGCACGCAGCGGGCCCGGGAGTGGGGCACCCACCGGCAGCTCCCGCAGCGGAGGCGCGTCCCCCGGGACCCAAACAGCGTTCGCGGCTGGAGGGTCCCGGGACTGGCACGGAGCGGAGGGATGCGCGCAGAGCGGTTCCTGGGAGGAGGCGACCGGGCACGCTGGGACTGACAGCGCGGGACGCCCCGACGCCGGGCAGCACTTGCCGGCCGCACCGAGGGGACCTTGCAGGCCCGCAGGGCACAGAGCAGCCCCAGAGCTCCCGGCGGCGCGCGGGGTGGCGGGGGCGGGACAGGACAGACGAGAATCCCGCGGAGGTGAGGCCGGGGGCCGTCCCGCCCCCAAGGGCAGGCCCTGAGTCCCGGCCCCGCCCCGGCCCGCTGGGGCGTGGGCTCCGGCTGCTACTCCGCTCTGCTCTCTTGGCTTCGGGAACCCGCGCGGGCGCAGGCTCCGACTGCCAGGGTGAGGGGGCCGTGAAGGGGCGCGCGGGGATGCCAGGCCCAGGAAATCGTGGGGGGAGGGAACAGGCTCGGGCTACGGGGCCTCCACACTCAGCTGCACACTCAGATTTCAGGGTTGCTCCCCGCCCTCGGCGGGGATCGTGTAACTTCCTCATTCCCGCCTGGACCCCCTGCCCGGCCCCCCTGGCCTGGCGTGAGCCCGGCAGCCCCGCGCTCTCTGGACCACCCGGGGCTGCTTCCCGGCACAGCTGCTGTGCAGCCCCAGGTCGGAGCCTTCCGGGCCTGGCTGGGTGTTCCCCGGGGCTCTGGTTACGGGATGGGGCGGGGGCTAGGGACTGGGACTGGGATTACGGAAGAGGGATTAAGGTAGGGGATGGGGCCCAGAAGGGGGTCGGTGGGGCGTTGCAAACTGGCCGGGCGTCGTCAGAGGGGCGGTCAGGAGTCCATGGGGGGAAGGGGAGGACCTGCAAGAGAGGGAGGGCTGCAAGAGTTAGGATGCGGGGGGCGGGTTCTGCAGGGCACCTTGCCTCCCTGAGGATTCCCCATATTCCTAGGATGACGGCGACCCCTGAGAGCCTCTTCCCCACTGGGGGCGACCTGGACTCCAGCCAGCTCCAGATGGAGTCCGATGAGGTGAACACTCTGAGAGAGGGAGAGGACCCAGGTACACAGGGAATATGGATGGCCTGCAGGGAGGAGAGGCGGGTCGGGGCCCGGGGGCTGGGGCCTACTGGGGTCTGCCCTCCTTGACTTCCTTTCCTCCCAGCCGACCGGATGCACCCGTTTCTGGCCATCTATGATCTTCAGCCTCTGAAAGTGCACCCCTTGGTGTTCGCAACTGGGGTCCCTGTCACAGCCCAGGTGGTGGGCACTGAAAGATATACCAGCGGATCCAAGGTGGCTAGACTGGCCCCAGGGAGGGGGAAAGGGAGGGCGGGTCAGGGTGGATCCAAGGTGGCTGGGCTGGCCCTAGGGAGGCCGGAAAGGGAAGGCTGGCCAGAGTAGGGAGGCAGGGACCCATGCAGGGAACATCCATTCAGTTTGTCACACCCCTAGGTGGGAACCTGTACTCTGTATTCTGTCCGCTTGACTCACGGCGACTTTACCTGGACAACCAAGAAGAAGTTCCGTCATTTTCAGGAGCTGCATCGGGACCTCCTGAGACATAAAGTCTTGATGAGTCTGCTCCCTCTGGCTCGGTGAGGGGGACCAAACTGCTTCCTGTGGAGGGCAGGTGCCCCCCACCCTCCTTTCTGTGTCTGCCCTCCTCCCCTGCCCCCGGGCCACAGCCTTTCCTCCCTGCAGTGGCTCTGGCCACTGGGCCACCTCTCCTGACCCCAGTTACCAGGAAACTTTTCCTGCTCAGCTTTCCTTGTCCATGGTTCTGTGCCAGCATCTCAGCTGGGCTGGATGCCCAAAATGTCCTTGGCAGCCTCACCCTTTTCTAGTCTCCATTCCCAGGATAGGGAGCCTTCCTTTTGCCAGCCTCTAGGCCTTTTTGTTTTTGACAAGGTGTCCTTCTGTCACCCAGGCTATAATTCAGTGGTATGATCTTGGCTCATTGCAACTTCCTGGGCTCAAGCGATCCTCCCACCTCAGCCTCCCGAGTCGCTGAGACCACAGCCACCACACCCAGCTAATTTTTGCATATTTTGTAGAAATGGGTTCTACTATGTTGCCCAGGCTAGTCTCAAATTCCTGAGCTCAAGTGATCCACCCACCTTGGCCTCCCCAAGCGCTGGGATTACAGGCATGAGCCACTGCCCCCGGCCACCTCCAGGCCTCTTCTTTTCCTCCAGGCCCCTGTCTCCAGTGTTTTCAAGAACCGGAGCACCCAGCCTTCCAGCTCATACCTGACCCTCATCTATCCTTTCCACAGTTTTGCCGTTGCCTATTCTCCAGGCCGAGAGGCAGCCAACAGAGAGATGCCCTCTCTACCCCGAGCAGGTCCTGAGGGCTCCACCAGACATGCAGCCAGCAAACAGGTGGGACCAGACACCAGGTCCTCCGGGAAGGCATCGGAGGTGCAAATGGCTCTGGTCCCATCTGTCTCTCTCTCTCTCTCTCTCTCATCCCCACTTCAGAAATACCTGGAGAATTACCTCAACCGCCTCTTGACCATGTCTTTCTATCGCAACTACCATGCCCTGGTAAGGTCCAGGGACTGATTTTAGATGTGGAGCAGGATAATCAGACCTGCAGTGGGAGAGAGCCAGGGACCCCAAGGTCTGAGGGGCTGACTGCCAGGTGTCTCCTCTGGGCTTTTGTTTTCCTCTACAGACAGAGTTCCTGGAAGTCAGTCAGCTGTCCTTTATCCCAGACCTGGGCTGCAAAGGACTGTGAGTGTCTGGCACCCTTCACCCAGCTATCCATAGACATCACTGTTAATTTCTCCCTGTCTGAGAATGGGGCAGGCCGTGCAAGGTGGGCTGGCGGTCTAGAGTCCTCATCTGCTAACTCTTCCTGATTGTCCCACAGGGAGGGGATGATCCGGAAGCGCTCAGGTGGCCACCGAGTTCCTGGCCTCACCTGCTGTGGCCGAGACCAAGTTTGTTATCGCTGGTCCAAGAGGTATGGGCTGTGGCCGAGCAGCTGGGCAGTAGGTAGTGGTGAGGAAGGAATTTGCAAGGGCAGAGAGGAACACAGGGAGCCCTTCCGCTCTAGGTGGCTGGTGGTGAAGGATTCCTTCCTGCTGTACATGTGCCTCGAGACGGGCGCCATCTCATTTGTTCAGCTCTTCGACCCTGGCTTTGAGGTGCAGGTGGGGAAACGGAGCACAGAGGCACGGTACGGCGTACGGATTGATACCTCCCACAGGTAAGGCCTCCCTGGTGTAAGAGACAGCTGGTGAGTGGTGAGCCAGCCCACAGCCCTGCCTGGACTTGAGTAAGAGATACCATAGGAGGCAGGGCGTGGTGGCTCACGCCTATAATCCCAGCACTTTGGCAGGCCGAGGCAGGCGAATTACAAGGTCACGAGTTCAAGACCAGCCTGGCCAATATGGTGAAACCCTGTCTTTACTAAAATACAAAAAATTAGCCGGGTGTGGTAGTGCACGCCTGTAGTCCCAGCTACTCAGGAGGCTGAGGCAAGGGAATCACCTGAACCCAAGAGGCAGAGGTTGCAGTGAGCCGAGATCGAGCAGCCACTACACTCCAGCCTGGGACACAGCGAGACTCTGTCTCAAAAAAAAAAAAAAAAAAAAGAGACCACAGGAGAGAGGAAGGGTTTTCCACCTCCCTGGATCCGGAAATAGTTTTGAATCAGGGAACTGGTCCAGCCAGATGCTTGGGACTGCTCCTAGCATCTGGGCCCAGAGAAAGGGGGTTGGTAGAAGCCTGGGAAAGGAACTGCTGACATAAAGAAAATTCCATTTGTTCATTTGTTCATTCTACAAACCTAAGTGCCTGGTACAATACTAGTTGCTGATACAATACTAGGATCCAAGCCGGGCGCGGTGGCTCAAGCCTGTAATCCCAGCACTTTGGGAGGCCGAGGCGGGTGGATCACGAGGTCAAGAGATCGAGACCATCCTGGTCAACAC
>NW_022437126.1:694005-787303 GCF_009761245.1 Sapajus apella | reverse complement strand
CCTGTAACCCCAGTACTTTGGGAGGCGGAGGCGGGTGGATCACCTGAGGTCAGGAGTTCAAGATCAGCCTGGTCAACATGGTAAAACCCCATCTCTACTTAACAAAAATTAGCCAGGCATGGTGGTGCATACCTGTAATCCCAGCTATTTGGGAGGCTAAGGCAGGAGAATCACTTGAAGCCAGGGTGGTAGTTTGTAGTGAGCCGAGATTGTGCCACTTCACTCCAGTCTGGGCGAAAGAGTGAAACTCTGTCTCAAAAACAAAATAAATAAATAAATAAGGCAGATCCATACAGGCCCTGTCCCTGTGGAGCTGTGATTAGGGACTAAGGGAGGAAGTGGGAAAGAAAGGAGAGGTCTCTGGGCAAGACCATAGGTATGGAGGGCGAGGATTTAGGGTCCATCTCATTGTTCCAGGTCCTTGATTCTCAAGTGCAGCAGCTACCGGCAGGCACGGTGGTGGGCCCAGGAGATCACTGAGCTGGCACAGGGCCCTGGAAGAGACTTCCTATATCTGCACCGGCACAACAGCTACGCCCCACCCCGGCCTGGGACCTTAGCCCGGTGGTGAGACGCTGACATCCTTTCTGAGCTTGTCTGTGGCCTTCTTGACCCCCTGGGTAGTCTCTGAGTCCTTCATCCTCTCTTTTATCTTCTCTGAACTCTTCCTACCTCAATGACCCACCTGGTGACTTTTTTAATTTTCCTGACCTTTGACGTCTTTTTTTTTTTTTTTTTTTTTGAGGAGTCTCGCTGTGTCGCCCGGCTGGAGTGCTGTGGCACAATCTCACCTCACTGCACCCTCCACCTCCTGGGTTCAAGCAATTCTCCTTCCTGCCTCAGCCTCACAAGTAGCTGGCACTACAGGCGTATGCCACCACGCCCAGCTAATTTTTGTATTTTTAGTAGAGACGGGGTTTCACCATGTTGGCCAGGATGGTCTCAATCATCTCTAGACCTTGTGATCCGCCTGCCTCAGCCTCCCAAAGTGTTAGGAATACAGGCATGAGCCACTGCGCCTGGCCGACCTTTGACATCTTTAACCACATTGATCTCTCTGATTTCATTCTGACCTTTCTGATCCCCAAACTCGATCATCTCTTCTGACCCTTGACCTCTCTAACCTCTTATAACCTTTTAAACCCCCCTCTACCACACTGACCCTCTCTTCTCTATGATCTTCTCAAATCTCTCTGATTTAGTCCTTCATTTAATAAACATTTTCTAAGCACCTACTAGGGCTGGCAGTAAGACACAGGCCCCTCTGGATTAGGGAAGTAGGTGCTCAACTAATGAAACAATGTATTCTTGCCATACTGGTGATAGATAGAAGGTAACGAGCACAGACAGTGGGTAGAAGGTAACAAGCACAGACCTAACCCAGCAGGGATATCAGGACGGGTTTCCAGGAGGTGATGACTCTGAAATAGTTTTGCTTTATTTAAATCAGAGACTGACATAATATTAATTTTGATTTGGTTTTGGTTTTGGTTTGAGACAGTGTCTTTCTCTGTCACCCAGGCTGGAGTGATCATGGCTCACTGCAGCCTCAACCTCCCAGACTCAAATGATCCTCATGCCTCAGCCTCCTGAGTAGCTGAGACTACAGGCACACGCCACCACTACTGGGCTCAAGGGATTCTCCTGCCTTGGCCTCCCCAAAGTGCTGGGATTACAGGGATGAGCCACAGTGTGTGGCAAAACCAATCCATAGTGGTGGAAATCAGATCAGTAGTTGCCTGTCGCAGGGTGTGGGAAAAAGATTGCTTGTTAAAGGGCACACAAGGGAACATTCCAGGAAGATAAAAATGTCCTATATTTTGATAGGACTGTTGATTGCATGGGAACATACACTTGCTGATCCTCACGGAACTGTACTAGATAAAGAAAGTGCAGAACAGTCCAGGCAGAGAAGACAGAAGTAGCTCCGGGTGTCTGGGAACCACCAGGACTTACTGTTACTGAGTGAGGAGGGGCAGTCAGAGAAGAGCCTGGGAGTCAGCAGTGCCTGATCTCCCAGGGTCTGGTCTGCTAATATCACAGGCAGAGGGCAGCCATGGAAGGAGTTTGTTTTTGGTTTTGTTTCTGTGTTTTGTTTTGTTTTGTTTTGTTGAGACGGAGTTTGGCTTTTGTCAAGCAGGCTGGAGTGCAATGGAGCAATCTCAGCTCGCCACAACCTCTGACTCTCAGGTTCAAGCGATTCTCCTGCCTCACCCTCCTGAGTAGCTGGGATTACAGGCTTGCCCCACCACGCCTGGCTAATTTTGTATTTTCAGTAGAGCTGGGTTTCTCCATGTTGGTCAGACTGGTTTCAAACTCCCAACCTCAGGTGATCCACCAACCTGGGCCTCCCAAAGTGCTGGGATTACAGGCATGAGCCATGGCACCCGGCTGGAATTTTTTTTTTTTTTTTTTTTTTTGAGATGGTGTCTCACTCTGTTGCCCAGGCTGGAGTGCAGTGGCCCCATCTCCACTCACTGCAGTCTCCGCCTCCCGGGTTCAAGCAATTCTCCTGCCTCAGCCTCCTGAGTAGTGGGGATTATAAGCATGCACCACCACGCTCAGCTAATTTTTGTATTTTTAGTAGAGATGGGGTTTCACCATGTTGGCCAGGCTGGTCATGAACTCCTGGCCTCAAGTGATCCACCCACCTTGACTTCCCAAAGTGCTGGGATTACAGGCGTGAGTCACCACGCCCGGCCTTCCTGCATATTTTCACATGTGCATGCACATGTTACTTTTGTTTCAACATAAATGACATCATGCACCCTCTTCTGTGATTCATTTTTTCACTTAATACATGTGTGAGAGATTAAACACTTAGGTTATTTCTTTTTTTTCACTCTTATAAACAATGTGATTAACACAGTCTTTGCCTAAGCATTGTATAGGATATATTCCTTTTTTTTTTTTTTTTTTTTTAACAAGAGCTAGTTACTTCCTGCTACTTTTAGAATATATTCCTAGAAATGTAATTACTATGTATATTTAATTATATTAAAGAGTATGTGCATTTAATATTTTGATACTGCCGGCTACTGGCAGTGCATCACGCCTGTAATCCCAGCGCTTTGGGAGTCCGAGGCGGGTAGATCACTGGAGTCAGGAGTTCAAGACCAGCCTGGCCAACATGGCAAAAACCCATCTCTACTAAAAACACAAAAATTAGCCTGTAATCTCAGTTACTTGGGAGGCTGAGATGGGAGAATTGCTTGAACCCAAGAGGCAGAGGCTGCAGTGAGCCAAGATTGCGTCATTGCACTCCAGCCTGGGTGACAGAGTAAGACATTGTCTCAGAAAGCTATATATATTTTACATGTATACAGTTATATATATATGTACATATATATAAAGCTATATAGAATATATATTTTTGATACTGCCAAATTGTTTCCTAAAAGTTATATTCCCAGTCTATGAGAATACCAATTTCCCTAGCATATTGAATAAAATATGCTGATATTGAATGTTACCAATTATTTTAATTATTACCAATCTAGTGGATTTTTTTAATGTAATTTTATTTTAATTTCTTTGTTTACTAGTGAAACTGAACATCATTTGCCATGATTGACCATTTTAATTTAGCTGTGAACTGTCAGTTCTTACTCTGCTCATTTTTCAGTTGGCTTATGTGACTTTTTCTTGTCGATTCACTGGTGTTCTTTATGTATGACGTATTAATCCTCCTATTCTTTAATTGATTAGGTTATTGTATCTTTTTCTTTTTTTTCTTTTTTTTTTTTTTTAATGGAGTCTCAGTTTGTCACTCAGGCTGGAGTGCAGCAGCATGATCTTCGCTCACCGCAACCTCCACCTCCTGGGTTCAAGCAATTCTCCAGTCTCAGACCCCTGAGTAGCTGGGATTACAGGTGCGTGCCAACTTGTCCAGCTAATTTTTGTAGTTTTTAGTAGAGACGGTTTCACCATGTTGGCCAGGCTGGTCTTGAACTCCTGACCTAGTGGTCTGCCTGCCTCAGCTTCCCAAAGTGCTGGGATTACAGGCGTGAAGCACCACACCTGGCCCATAATTTTTATTTGTATTTAGTGCACATGGGCAAACACTATTTTGATGTGTCTGATACCACCTGTGCTCTCTGATCGTTCCTGATCTTTGACCCTGCTGTCATCTCTGACCCACGACTGTCCTCCGGTCTTCACTCTCCAGAGCTTTCTGGCTTCTGACTCCTCTGACCTCCTTGGCTTGGCCTCCCCCCAGGTTTGTGAATGGGGCAGGTTACTTTGCTGCCGTGGCAGATGCCATCCTTCAAGCCCAAGAGGAGATTTTCATCACAGACTGGTGGTGAGTGGGAAAAGGCCCCAACAAGAGGGGGCAAGATAGAGAGCCTGGGGCAGATCAGCGTATGGGTCGGGGGAAGTAGCAGAAGGGGGGTGCAGCTGGTGGTCTGGGGCTTTGTTTGCCCCTAATCCACTGCCCTGAATCCCAGGTTGAGTCCTGAGGTTTACCTGAAGCGTCCAGCCCATTCAGATGACTGGAGACTGGACATTATGCTCAAGAGGAAGGCGGTGAGGAGTGCGGTCAGGCTGCAGGGGGAGGGGGTTGTCTGTGGGCGGAGGTTGATTAGCAGGGCTGCAGCATGGGAGAAGGTAGGGACTCTGAGCCTTCAGGGGAGGGAAATGTGCCCATCCTGGTTCAGCGCCTGTCAGACATCACCTCTGCCCTCTGTACTAAGGAGAACTGGCACCTTCCTCTTCATGCCTCCCTCCACCTGGCAGAGACTTCTTTCCCAGTACACATAATACTTTGTGTTATCTGGGGGTGTACATGTCTATCTCTTTCACTGGACTAGTTAATATCACTTGTTCCAGTACAAGGCACAGTACCTGCCATGGAAGGGGCATGTGTGGTGTTGATGGACAGGAAGAAGGATGCATGGATGATGGAGGGTGCGTGGGCAGGTGGATGGATAGAGGACAGGAAGGGCGATGGGTGGAAGGATATGAGTTGGAAAGGTGGAGGGATAGGAGGGTAGGAGAGTAGATGGATGAATGATAGATGGTAGATAAGAGGATGAGTAAATGCTTGGAAAGATGGATGGATGGATGGATGGATGGATAATGAAGGGTAGGTGGATAGATGTGTGGATGGTTGAGGGGGTGAGCACACAGATGACATTTAGTCTAAGTCTGCTGTAAGCAGCAAAGCAGGGTATATGTGGCAGAGCCTCCAGGATCTCCAGAGAAGCTGGAGGGACACACATAGAAAAGGTCTGGCAGTGTGGAAAGGGGCTGCTCCGGGAGAGGCACTAGGATCTGATTCCCCAACTCACCACCAGGAGGAGGGTGTCCGTGTGTCGGTTCTGCTGTTTAAGGAAGTGGAATTGGCCTTGGGCATCAACAGTGGCTATAGCAAGAGGGCACTGATGCTGCTGCATCACAACATAAAGGTGACTCAGCCTCAGAGACCCTCCCACATGGCAGCCCTCCTCCCTATACTGTCCCAGCCCCCAGTGCTCTGTTCCCTGCAAGTCTGTCTCATCTTTGCATCTTTTCTCTCTCCCTCCCAGTACTTCCTGTTTTCCTCCACCTAAACCCACCCTCATGAACTCTCTATACCTGCTCCAGGTGATGCGTCACCCAAACCAAGTGACGTTGTGGGCCCATCATGAGAAGCTCCTGGTGGTGGACCAAGTGGTAGCATTCCTGGGGGGGCTGGACCTTGCCTATGGCCGCTGGGATGACCTGCACTACCGACTGACTGACCTTGGAGACTCCTCTGAGTCAGCTGCCTCCCAGGTAATTCCCCCCAACAGGCCTTCCCGAGCACCCCCAAACTCAGATAAGCTCAATCCACATCCTTTCCCAGCTCCAACCTTACCCCCTCAGTCATTCTAGGCCCTGTCCACCTCAGGGTTTCTTAGACTTTGTGGGACCCCCTCAAGAACCCACTTTGAAAGTATTGTAACCAGCCCAGTGCCATGGCTCACATCTGTAATCCCAGCACTTTGGGAGGCCAAGGCGGATTACATGAGGCCTGGAGTTCAAGACCAGCCTGACCAACATGGTGAAACCCCTTCTCTACTAAAATTACAAAAAATTAGCCAAGCATGGTGGTGGATGCCTGTCATGAGCTACTCGGGAGGCTGAGGCAGGAGAATACCTTGAACCTGGGAGGTGGAGGTTGCAGTGAGCTGAGATCGTGCCATTGCACTCCGGCTTGTGTGAAAGAGCAAGACTCCATCTCCAAAAAAAAAAAAGGCTGGGCGTGGTAGTGCATGCCTATAACCCAGGCACTTTGGGAGGCCAAGGAGGGTGGATCACAAGGTCAAGAGATCAAGACCATCCTGGTCAACGTGGTGAAACCCCGTCTCTACTAAAAATACAAAAATTAGCCAGGTGTGGTGGTATGCACCTGTAGTCCCAGCTACTCAGGTGGCTGAGGCAGGAGAATCGCTTGTACCCAGGAGATGGAGGTTGCAGTGAGCTGAGATTGCACCACTGCACTACAGCCTGGTGACAGAGCAAGACTCTGTCTCAAACAAACAAAAGAAAGTGCTGTAACCCAGTCCTTTCCCCATTTTCACTAACCCCGACCCCATTCCTCTAAGAGTGTCAAAGGTGGCTGGGGAGGAGGGCTGGGGAATGAGACCCTCTGTTTCATTCTTCCTCTGGGTCTCTCTCACTCTTGCGGTGTTCCTCTCTTTGGCCCTGGCTCTGTACAGCCCCCATGACTTCCCCTTGCCCGTCGCTTGGGTGTGTTCCTCCTACAGCCTCCCACCCCGTGCCCAGACTCATCAGCCACCCCAGACCTCTCTCATAACCAATTCTTCTGGCTGGGCAAGGACTACAGCAATCTTATCACCAAGGACTGGGTGCAGCTGGACCGGCCTTTTGAAGGTGAAGCCCCCACCCACCAAAGTCCCAGAGAGCTGAGAGCAGGGTCAGAAGCTGGGGCTGGTACTGAGAATGGGATGAAGGGGTCAAAAGTGGTACAGCCATCCCTCTGGCAGCCTCCTCCTCCCTGCCCCAAGTGTCCCCAAGAATCCAGCCCTGACGTCTCCCTGGACCCCCCAGATTTCATCAACAGGGAGACGACACCTCGGATGCCATGGCGGGATGTTGGGGTGGTCGTCCATGGCCTACCTGCACGGGACCTCGCCCGGCACTTCATCCAGCGCTGGAATTTCACCAAGGTGCTCGTTCCCTCCGGTAGGGGCTAGAGGGAGGGAGGGAGGGAACCAGGGGCAGCTTGTCACCTCCTGCTGACTCTGCCATCTCTCCACTTCAGACCACCAAGGCCAAGTACAAGATTCCCACATACCCCTACCTGCTTCCCAAGTCTACCTGCACTGCCAACCAGCTCCCCTTCACACTCCCAGGGGGGCAGTGCACCACTGTGCAGGTGAGGCCCCCCACTTCAGCCAGCACCCCCTCCACCTCCTTCAGCCCAACACCCCAACCCACTCTCCCTGGTGTGAGAGCCCCCCACACTCTCCTCTCCTGGGGTTAGGAAGCAGTCGCATTCACCATTCCCTAGGTCTTGCGGTCGGTGGACCGCTGGTCAGCAGGGACTCTGGAGAACTCCATCCTCAATGCCTACCTGCACACCATCAGGGAGAGCCGGCACTTCCTCTACATTGAGGTCTGACTGGGAGGAGGGTGGGGAGAGTACGGAAGGGGAGGCCCAGGAGAGAGACCAGGGGAATCAGTGGAGTCAGTCACGAGGGCTGGTGGAGCTGCGCCTAGAACAGAAGCAGACGCCTGGAGCCTGGGAGTGGAGACCAGGGCTGGAGGCCGAGGACAGGGCCAGGGGCCAGGCTGATGATGTCTGTCTCTGGTTCTTGCCCCAGAATCAGTTCTTCATTAGCTGCTCAGATGGGCGGACAGTTCTGAACAAGGTGGGCGATGAGATTGTGGACAGAATCCTAAAGGCCCACAAGTAAGGTGGACTGTCAGGAAGGTGGGGACTGTGGGTGTGGTTTGAGCCCAGTTGAAGGGGGTGGGGTTTTAGGGACTAGTCACACCTTTGACTCCATCCCTTCTCAGACAGGGGCAGTGTTTCCGAGTCTACGTGCTTTTGCCCTTACTCCCTGGCTTCCAGGGTGACATCTCCACAGGTGGTGGCAACTCTATCCAGGCCATTCTGCACTTTACTTACAGGTGACCCCCCAGGCAGACCCCACCTCTCAATGGCCCCATCCCACCTGTGTCCCCCTCTTGATTCTGTCCTGATCCCTTTCTGCTGGAGCTTAAAGGAGGCCCCCCTCTCCTGACCTCCCTCTGCCAGCCTCCACTTCTCTCCCCTTTTCTTTTATCTCAGGACCCTGTGTCGTGGGGAATATTCAATCCTGCATCGCCTCAAAGCAGCCAGTGAGTGCTGGGGTCTAGAGGCACAAGCCCTGGACCCCTGGGAGAGAGAGTTGGGGCACTGGAGGCCTGGGGGTGGGAGGGGAGGCTGTCATTCCTGTGTGCCTCTGAGGTTATACAGACCATAGCTGGCCTTTCACCACAGGGAGAAGTAGCTAGACCAGACTCTAGCTACTCTCCCTAGAGTGAGAGGAGGTGGGACAGGGCCATGTCTGTACACAGAGCAAGCTCTCCCCTCACTTCCCCTCCTCTCACCCCCTCTCTTATATGCAGTGGGAACAGCATGGCGGGACTATATTTCCATCTGTGGGCTTCGTACACATGGAGAGCTGGGCGGACACCCAGTCTCAGAGCTCATCTACATCCACAGCAAGATGCTCATCGCAGATGACCAGACGGTCATCATAGGTCAGTGCTGGATCTGGGCCCCTGGCAGGGAGAGGGTGTGGGGACAGGCAAAGAGATGAGAGGATGGGGTGACAGAGACTGCAGCTAAGGCTCATGTAGGGGTGGGTGGAGGATCCAAGAAGAATTTGTGTGTGTGTGTTCTGGCCGGGCACACCTGTAATCCCAGCACTTTGGGAGGCCGAGTCAGGCAGATCACAAGGTCAAGAGATTGAGACCTGCCTGACCAACATGGTGAAACCCCATCTCTACTAAAAATAAAAAAATTAGCTGGGCGTGGTGGCACACACCTGTAATCCCAGCTACTTTGGAGGCTGAGGTGGGAGAATCGCTTGGACCCGGGAGGCAGAGATTACAGTGAGCCGAGATCACGCCACTGCACTCCAGCCTGGTGACAGGCAAACTACCTCAAAAATAAAAATAAAAAGAAGGTGTGTGCAGGCCAGTGCTTTGGTTGACGGGATAGGGTACTTGGCGGAGTGCCCCGGACCCAAGCAGACAGTGTGCCCCACATCCACCCCAGGTTCTGCAAACATCAATGACCGGAGCTTGCTGGGGAAGCGGGACAGTGAGCTGGCCGTGCTGATCGAGGACACAGAGACAGAACCATCCCTCATGAATGGGGCAGAGTATCAGGCGGGCAGGTTTGCCTTGAGTTTGCGGAAGCACTGCTTCAGGTAGAGCTGGGGCGGGGTGCCACAAGGTGGGAGGGAGATGGGGGCATCTGCCTTTTGAGCAGGACAAGAGGCAGCACTGCTTAGGTATTCCCGGAGCCAGAGGTAGAACCAGTGCTGAATTCCCAATAGGCAAGACTAATCAGTTTAGAGTATCTGCAAAGCGTGAACACCAAAAAAGTGAGAAAAAAAAAATAGTTTAAAAGTAATTTTTCATGCCGGGCGTGGTGGCTCAAGCCTGTAATCCCAGCACTTTGGGAGGCCGAGGCGGGTGGATCACGAGGTCAAGAGATCGAGACCATCCTGGTCAACGTGGTGAAACCCCATCTCTACTAAAAATACAAAAAATTAGCTGGGCATGTTAGTGCGTGCCTGTAATCCCAGCTACTCAGGAGGCTGAGGCAGGAGAATTGCCTGAACCCGGGAGGCGGAGGTTGCGGTGAGCCGAGATCGTGCCATTGCACTCCAGCCTGGGTAACAAGAGCGAAACTCTGTCTCAAAAAAAAAAAAAAAAAAAAAAAGTAATTTTTCTTACAGGTTCTGAGGATTGGGAAAAAAACTGGAAAATAAAAGAAAATTTAAGTAAAAATAATTTTTTAAAGCATCAAGGTAGTCATCAAAGTAGAGACAACTCAGAACTCCGTTGGCTTCTTTTATACTTATTTTACTATTTTATATTGCATTTATCTTTTTGGATTTATTTCGTTTTTGTTTCTTCGTTTTCAGATGGGGTCTTGCTCTGTGCAGTGGGGTGACCACAGCTCACTGCAGCCTTGACTTCCTGGGCTCAAGTGATCCTCCTACCTCAGTCTCCCAAGTAGCTGGGACTACAGGCACACGCCACCACACCTGGCTAATTTTTGTATTTTTTGTAGTGATGGGGTTTTGCCATATTGCCCAGGCTGGTCTTGAATTCCTGAGCTCAGGCAATCCACCGCCCTTATCCTCCCAAAGTGCTGGGAATACAGGTGTGAGCCACATGCCCAGCCAATTTTGAATTACCTGAGTAAGGGCCAGGCAAGATGGCTCACACCTGTAATCACAGCACTTTGGGAAACTGAGGCGGATGGATCACCTGAAGTCAGGAGTTCGAGACCAGCTGACCAACATGGAGAAACCTCATCTCTACTAAAATTACAAAATTAGCCAGGCAAGGTGGCATATGGCTGTAATCCCAGTTACTCAGGAGGCCGAGGCAGGAGAATCACTTGAACCTAGGAGGCAGAGGTTTCAGTGAGCCAAGATTGCGCCATTGCACTTCAGCCGGGGCAACAAGAGCAAAACTCCATCTCAAAAAAACCACACACACACAAAAATTACCCGGGCATGGCGGTGCACGCCCCTGTAGTCTCAGCTACTCAGGAGGCTGAGGCAGGAGAATCGCTTGAACCTGGGAGGTGAAGGTTGCGGTGAGCTGAGACTGTGCCACTGTACTCCAGCCTGGGCAACAGAGCAAGACTCCATCTCAAAAAAATAATAAAGAAAGAAAGAACCTGAGTAGGGACAATGTAACTTTTCTGATACTCGGGTTCTCTAAAGGTCTTAATCTGGCCCTGCTGGGACCCCTTTCTCCTGTAGTGTGATTCTTGGAGCAAATGCCCGGCCAGACTTGGATCTCCGAGACCCCATCTGTGATGACTTCTTCCAGTTGTGGCAAGAGACAGCTGAGAGCAATGCCAATATCTATGAGCAGGTGGGAACTTGGGAGGGTAGGGGGAGAGTGGCCTGGGGAAATTTACAGATTATCCTGCTCAGGGTAGGATGGAGAGAAGCCCCATCACACAATCATTCTTAGAAGGGGGATGAGGGCCTGGGGCATTTGCTATCAAAAGATTTAGTGGTCCTGGCTGGACATGGTGGCTCACGCCTGTAATCCCAGCACTTTGGGAGGCCAAGGCAGGTGGATCACCTGAGGTCAGGAGATTGAGACCAGCCTGGCCAATATGGTGAAACCCTGTCTCTACTAAAAATACAAAAAAATTAGCTGGGTGTGGCTGGGAGGCTGAAGCAGTTCAATTGCTTGAACGCGGGAGGCAAAGATTTTAGTTATCCGAGATCTTGCCATTACACTACAGCCTGGGCAACAAGAGCGAAATTCCCCCCAAAAAAAAAAAAAAACAAAGTATAGGCTGGGTGCAGTGGCGCATGCCTGTAATCCCAGCACTTTGGGAGGCCGAGGTGGGCAGATCACAACATCAGGAGATCGAGACCATCCTGGCTAACATGCTGAAACCCCATCTCTACTAAAAACACAAAAAAGCCAGACATGGTGGCAGGTGCCTGGAAGGCTAAGGCAGGAGAATCAAGTGATTCATTTGAACCTGGGAGGCAGAGATTGCAGTGAGCGCAGTTGACGTCATTGCACACCAGCCTGGGCAACAAGAGTGAAACTCTGCCTCAAAAAAAAAAAAAAAGAGTTAGTAGCCCAGGGTCAATGAGAGTGAGGAAAGATGGTATGGGTGAAGAGGTCTAGCCTAGTTGGACTCAGATTGTTGGGAGAGTCTCCCCAAGCCTTACTGGGATCCATGCCTCTGCCCACAGATCTTCCGCTGCCTGCCATCCAATGCCACGCGTTCCCTGCGGACACTCCGGGAGTACGTGGCTGTGGAGCCCCTGGCCACGGTCAGTCCACCCTTGGCTCTGTCTGAGCTCACTCAGGTCCAGGGTCACCTGGTCCACTTCCCACTCAAGTTCCTAGAGGATGAATCTTTGCTGCCCCCACTGGGTAGCAAGGAGGGCATGATCCCCCTGGAAGTGTGGACATAGTTGAGGTCCCTGTTGGGAAGAGGTCACCAGCTTCTGTGCCCCACTAGGTCAGGCTCCCTGCCCTTTAACCCCAAGGACTGAGGGCAGTGCCCTTTGAGATCTGGGGAGGCAGGCATTCCTGTAGGGGACTAGAGATGTCACCGAGGACCCTTACTTGAGAAACAGCTGAAGA
Source organism: Sapajus apella (assembly GCF_009761245.1). Taxonomy (NCBI): domain Eukaryota; kingdom Metazoa; phylum Chordata; class Mammalia; order Primates; family Cebidae; genus Sapajus; species Sapajus apella. Next base: position 774,958 of record NW_022437126.1, on the reverse strand, counting down.
GGGCACTCCCAACCTTGGGCTAGGGAGGCAGGAGAGAGTTGCAGAGAAGCTCACCCTCCCTACTGCCCAGTGCAAACCACTTCTACATGCTGCAGAGGAGAAGCACAACTCCTGCCAGGGTGAACAGGTTCAAGCCTCTTATTCCAGGAGAAGAGGGCTCTGCCCAGGCCTTAGTATCCATTCTTCCCTTCTCCTCCTGCCCTTGAACCCCCTCCCTGTCCCAGGGCCTCTCCCAGCCCAGTGCTGCCAAGGTGGAGGGAAGGAGAAAGCCACTTCTGGCTGCAGCCCCCACCCAGGGAAGGAAGGAGGCACATTAACTCCCTCCACTAGCCTGCTCACAGACACTTTGTATCTGTTCAATAAGCATTTCAAAAATAAAGGTGTAGAAAAGGTTCATGCGTCCTTCTTGGAGGAACGAAGTTCTTGTTCCAGCCTCCCATTCCTGCCTACATGGGGCACCAGTCCCCTTCACCCCTCCACCTTATCTCCATCCTACTCCTTCCTCTCCTTCCTTCCTTCCTTCCTTTCTCTCTCTCTCTCTCTCTCGACAGAGTCTTGCTCTGTCGCCCAGGCTGGAATGCAATGGTGCAATTTCAGCTCACTGCAACCTCTACCTCCCAGGTTCAAGCAATTCTCCTGCCTCAGCCTCCCGAGTAGCTGGGATTACAGGCACCTGCCACTACACCCGGCTAATTTTTTGTATTTTTAATAGAGATGCGGTTTCTACAGTTGGTCAGGCTGGTCTTGAATTCCTGACCTCAGGTGATCTGCCTGCCTAGGCCTCCCAAACTGCTGGGATTACAGGCGTGAGCCACCACACCTGGCCCCCACCCTACTCCTTTCTTCCTCTTCTGTCTCCACCTCTGTTCTACTCATCTGTGGCTTCAGGAGCTCAGTCACCTGGCTCCTTAGAGGAGAAGCTGTTGACACAGTGCTGCCTGGGTAGAAGGATGGGCAGGGCCCAACCAGGGCACCTGGAGACCTATGGAGCTGCTGTCACAACTGCAGGTGAAGGAGATGCACCGAGAAGGACCTGGAGAGGCTGCCTCTTGTTCCAGCAACAGCCCTGGTAGAGGCTTAATGAAGCTCCCCTTTGGGAGTCGTTGAGGATGTAGGATTGAGGTCAGGAAGAACTGGACCCAAATCCTAGACTCCTCAATGTGAAGCTAGGTGACCTTGTCAAGTCATATCACTTCTCTGGGCCTCAGCGGTCCCAGCTGGGAAATGGGAATAATACTTACCTAACTTGCTGTCAAGACTCAATCATTGACTTAAATATCTTTTGAGTTCCTGCTATTTGCCAGCTCTGTTCTAGACTCACAGATGTGAGTACAACAAAGTCCTCACCCTTACGGCATTTCTGTTCTGGAGCCTCATTGTCCCATACAGTAGCCACTGGCCACCTTTAACTATTTTTTATTATTACTATTTGTTTTTTTTTTTTTTTTTTTTTTTTTTGAGAAAGAGTCTCGCTCTGTCACCCTGGCTGGAGTGCAGTGGCGCAATCTCGGCTCAGTGTAACCTCTGCCTCCTGGGTTCAAGTGATTGTCCTGCCTCAGCCTCCCGAGTAGCTGGGACTACAGGCACGTGCCACCACACCCAGCTAATTTTTGTATATTTAGTAGAGATGGGGTTTTGCCTAGTTGGCCAGGCTGGTCTCTAACTCTTAACCTCAGGTGATCCACCCTGAGGTGGATAAGTTAAATTAAATTAATTTCAATTTAATTCAATTAAATTGAAATAGCACCCAGCCTATTTCAATTTAAGTGAATTAGAATTGAAAATTTAGTTCAAGCACAGTGGCTCATGCCTATAATCCCAACACTTTGGGAGGCCAAGGTGGTTAGATCACCTGAGGTCAGGAATTAGAGACCAGCCTGGCCAACGTGGTGAACCCCATTTCTACTAAAAATACAAAAATTATCCGGTCATGGTAGCAGGTGCCTGTAATCCCAGCTACTTGGGAGATTGAGGCACAAGAATTGCTTGAACCCAGGAGGTGAAGGTTGTAGTGAGCCGAGATGGTGCCACTGCACTCCAGCCTGGGTAACAAAGCAAAACTTTCTCTCAAAAAAAAAAAAAAAAAAAAAAAAAAAATCAGTCCCTTGCACTAGCTGCATTTCAAGTTCTCAGTAGCCACTTGTTACTAGTAACTAACATACTGGACAGTGCAAGTATAGACCATTTCCACTGCACAGAGTTCTACTGGCCGACCCTGCTCCAGAGGGAGGAGGTGGAATACATGCCCCGTCTATGGAATTTTATTGCACATACCAAATTCAGAATGGTTACCTTCCAGGAGAGGTATACAGAGAGAATGTCACTGGTAACAATGGTAACTTTTTTTGAGGTGTGGGGGAGAGCAGACAGTCTTGTTCTGTCTCCCAGTCTGGAGTGCAATGACACAATCATAGCTTACTGCAGCGTTGAACTCCTGGATTCAAGAGATCCTCCTGCCTCAGCCTTCTGAATAGATAGGACTACAAGCATGTGCCACCACACTTGGCTAATGGTTTTATTTTTTGAAGAGGTGGGTCTTGCTATGTTGCCCAGGTTGGTCTTGAACTCCTGGCCTCAAGTGATCTTCCCCCCTCAGCCCCCTAAAGTGCTGAGATTGCAGGCATGAGTCACAGCACCTGGCCCCTTTTATTTTATTTTATTTATTTATTTTTTGAGAATCTTGCTCTTTTGCCCAGGCTGGAGTGCAGCGGCTCAATCTCAGCTCACTGCAAACTCCATCTCTTGGGTTCAAGCAATTCTCCTGTCTCAGCCTCCTGAGTAGCCGGAACTACAAGCACACGCCACCACACCTAGCTAATTTTTGTATTTTTAGTAGAGATGGGGTTTTACCATATTGGTCAGGCTGGTCTCAAACTCCTGACCTCAGGTGATCCACCCGCCTCAGCCTCCCAAAGTGTTGGGATTACAGGCATGAGCCACAGCACCTGGCCCTTTTCTTATACTGAGTGTATATAAAAGCTGGACATGGTGGCTAGAGCCTGTAATCCCAGCTACTCAGAAGGCTAAGGCAGAGAACTAGGAGTTCAAGCCCAGCCTGGATAACATAGCAAGACCCCCATGTCTAAAAATTTCTTAATTAGTCTGGGCACAGGGGCTCACACCTGTAATCCCAGCACTTTGGGAGGCAGAGGTGGGCAGATCACCTGAGGTCAGGAGTTCGAGACCAGCCTGATCAAGCTAGAGAAATCTCATCTCTACAAAAATATAAAATTAGCCAGGCATGGTGGCGTATGCCTGTAATCCCAGCTATTTGGGAGACTGAGGTAGGAGAATCACTTGAACCTGGGAGGTGGAGGTTGGAGTGAGCTGAGATCGTGCCATTGCACTCCAGCCTGGGCAACAAGAGCAAAACTTTGTTGCAAAAAAAGAAAAAAAATTCTTCTTTTTCTTCTTTTGTACTGCTTTCTTGCAGAGCATGGCTAACTCATGGGCAGCGTGCCTAGAGTCAGCCAAAAAAAAAAAAAATTCTTAATTAAAAAAATGTAAACATATATATTCATGACTTTTTGAATGTCTGAAATATTTTATTTTTGTTCCTTTTTAATTTTTAGACGCAGGGTTTTGCTTTGTGGCCCAGGCTAGAGTGCAGTGGTACAATCACTGCTCACTGCAGCTTTGACTTCCTGGGTTCAAGCAATCCACCTCAGCCTCCAGAGTAGCTAGGACTACAGGGGTGTGCCATGGTGCCCAGCTTATCTATTTATTTATTTTTGAGACAGGCTCTCTGTTGCTGAGGCTGGAGTGCAGTACAGTGGTGTAATTATGGCTCACTGCAGCCCGGACCTCCCTGGCTCAATCGATCCTTCCACCTCAGCCTCCTGAGTAGCTAGGACTACAGGCAGGCGTTGCCATGCCTGGCTAATTTTTTTTTATATATTTTATAGAGACAAGGTTTCATCATGTTGTCCAGGCTGATCTCAAACTCCTGAGCTCAAGTGATTCTCCCGCCTCAGCCTCCCAAAGTACTGGGATTAGAGGCATGAGCACTGTGCCTAGCTCAAAATATTTTTTATTTATTTATTTTTATTTTTTTAAAAGAGAGTTTCACCATGTTGGCCAGGCTGGTCTTGAACTCCTGAGCTCAGGTGATCTGCCTGCCTCGGCCTCCCAAAGTGCTGAGATTACAGGCGTGAGCCACCACGCCTGGCCTTCAAAATATTTTCAATTATAAAAAAATGTAGCGCAAATCCTAGCTCTTGCCCTTCATTCCCACAGCGTCACGCCCCAGTCTCAGAACTGACCACCGACGCAGGAGGAAACCAAGGGGAGTGAAATAAGGAGATTAGGAAGCCTTCCTGGAAGAGGCATGTGCTTGGTGGCTGAAGCATGAAAAGGGGATGATGTTGCCCTGCCGCATCCTCTCGGTTGAGTTAGTTCAGCCCTCCGTTCTCAAAAGAAGCTACTTCTGTGCCAGAATTCCCCCTTCTATAGCAGTCTCCTGGTACTAATTGGCATCCTGTTAATTAGCCTCATTGTCAGCACTAACTGCCTCTTTCCCGAGGGGGACCATTACCTCATTCTCTATGGAGTGAGATAGAGGCAGCAGTTGCCCCAGGCTGGGCCAGGGGTTTGGAGGGCTTCTGCTGCACACACTCTGCCTTCTTTTTAGTCCTGGAGTTTTTTAAATGGAGACCAACCACAGTGAGGTGGGAGTGGGCTGTGGAAGCAGAGGGCTTACAATCAGAAGAGTTGGCTCTAAACCAGAATGGAAAGAGTAGCCTCTATAACTCAGGCATTAGTAAATGTATTGAGGACGTAGTATATGCTAAGTGTTTTACATATATTATTTTATCCTAACCTCCCTATTACTATCATGTCCATTTTACAGATGACAGAGTTGAGCCTCAGAGAGGTCAGTGATTTGCCTAAAGCACTAACTCCAAAGTCTGTCCTTTTTCCTGCTATCCCATAGTCTTGACCTTGAACGACTATAGTGTCTACCCAGACAATGGATGCCTTTGTTAGTTACTTTTTTTTTTTTTTTTTTTTTGGTGAGACAGAGTCTTGCTCTGTTGCCACTCTGGAGTGCAGTGGCACGATCTCAGCTCACGGTGACCTCACCTGGTTCAAATGATTCTGCATTCAGCCTCCCGAGTAGCTGGGATTACAGACAGGCACACGCCACCACACCCAGCTAATTTTTGTATTTTTAGTACAGACAGGGTTTCACCGTGTTGGCCAGGCTGGTCTTGAACTCCTGACCTCCGGTGATCCACCTGCCTTGACCTCCCAAAGTGCTAGGATTACAGGTGTGAGCCACTGTACACAGTCAATCTGTTTTTTCTTTTTTATTTGAGATAGAGTCTTGCTCTGTTGCCCAGGCTGGAGTGCAGTGGTGCGATCTTGGCTCACTGCAACCTCCATCTCCATGGTGGCGTGCACCAAGATGTGCCACTGCACTACAACCTGGGCAACAAGAGCAAAAACTCCATCTCAAAAAAAAAAAAAAAAAATCCCCACCATGTTGGCCAGGCTGGTCTCAAACTCTTGGTCTCAAGGGATCCTGTAATCTCAGCACTTTGGGAGGCCAAGGAGGGCAGATCACTTGAGGCCAGGAGTTTGAGACCAGATTGGGTGACATAGCAAAGCCCTGTCTCTACAAAACATACCTAAATTAGCCAGGGGTAGTGGCATGCACTGCCTGTTGTCCCGGCTACTTGGGAGGCTGAGGCTGGAGGATCCCTTGAGCCCAGGAGATTGAGGTTGCAGTGAACAGAGATCATGCCATTGTACTCCAGCCTAGGCAACAGAGTGAGACTCCATCCCCCCAAAAGGAAGAAGAAAGGATTGACTTGAAGAAGTCAGGCAGGAAGGCCAAATAGATTAATGGGGATAGTGGCTTGAACAAGGGCAATGGCTAGGAAAATGGGCTGGGGGTTAGGGAAGGGGGCTGACTGGATGTGCATCCAAATGCTAAGGAGAAGGGTCCAGAAAGTGTGCTCAGCTATTTTCCAAGGACTTTTAATTTAAACTCTTTTTTTTTTTTTTTTTTTTTTGAGACGGAGTTTCGCTCTTTTTTCCCCGGCTGGGGGGCAATGGCGCGATCTCGGCTCACCGCAACCTCCGCCTCCTGGGTTCAGGCAATTCTCCTGCCTCAGCCTCCTGAGTAGCTGGGATTACAGGCACGTGCCACCATGCCCAGCTAATTTTTTGTATTTTTAGTAGAGACGGGGTTTCACCATGTTGACCAGGATGGTCTCGATCTCTTGACCTCGTGATCCACCCGCCTCGGCCTCCCAAAGTGCTGGGATTACAGGCTTGAGCCACCGCGCCCGGCCTAATTTAAACTCTTTTAAGTGATGTTTATATTAAGGCTGGTGGTGGGGTCTTTCAGAGACAGTGTTGGTGCTGGAAGAGATCTTGAGGATCGTACAGCTGCCCCACTCAATTTCACAGGGAAAGAAAAGGCCAGAGAAGCAAAGCAATTTGCTCAAGGTCGCACAGCATGTCAGTGGCAGAACATGACTCTTGGTTCTTAGATAGCATTATTCAGCCTCCACTAAAGCTAATGGCTGTAGGTGCTGTGCCAACATGACTAGATCTGAGGTGACCCAAGCAATATTTGAAGGGATTGAACGCAGATTCCCTCTCTTCCTCTTTACCACCCCTTCACCCACGCGCGACTCCAGTCAATGAATAATTGTCGAAACAGTTCTTTTGTGCAGAACACCTTGTTAAAAGAGGTGCAGAGATACACGTCTGCAGTAGGATTTCTTATCCTGAGATCTCAGAGCTCCTCGATGCTTCCCCCACCTGCTAGGTGAGGGTGGAAAGGGCATTCCTGAGGCAGCTGGTGCCCCTCCTCTGCCCCCCAACTCCCACGTGGTTTCTCCAGCCAAGTTCTCATGGAGGGGCCCCTCCCTCAGCGGCTCCACTGTTGCCATAGCAATTGGGTGGGTGGACAGCCCGTCCTATCTAGAGGCCACCCAGCCCTCGCGTGGGGAGTTACCATAACAACACCCTAGTAATAGAGGGGGTTGGGGACCGCCCCCTTCCCCCGCAAATGGAGAGGTGGGTGGCTTGATTGGCAGCTGGGCACACGAAGGAAGGAGGAAAAGGGAAGGAAAGGCGTCAAAGGAGATCTAAGAAGGAAATAAGGGAGAGAAGGGACAAAAAAACAGGGAAAGAAAAGGAAACGCGAGTGCGCAGGCGCGCCAGCTGGTGGGCGCGCTGCGCGGCCGCCTCGACCGCCGCCCACTTCTTTCACGCCAGGCTTGCGCGGTCGCTCGGTCCCAGCGCGCGCCTTTCGCCGGCTCGTCTGCGCCTGCGCGCAGGTGTCGGCGCCTAGGGGGAGGGGGCCGCGGCGCGCTCGCGTCACGCTCCCTCTTCCACCCTCCCTGTTCGCGGCCGCTCCGCGCCTGCGCAGGAGAGACGGGTGGCTCGGGTGGCTGGCCTCGGAGCGATAGCGCTTGTCAGTCGGTGGGTCGGTCCTCGCGCCGGCCCTCCCCCTCCCCGGTCTCCGGGGGAGGCGCCGTGGAGTCCGCCCCCGGGGTCCTCCGATGGGGGAGAAGCGGCGACCGCGGCAGTGGAATAACCGAGCCGGAGCGTGAGCGGCCCCGGTACCCCGTTCCCCGCAGAGGCCATGGGTGACCCAGCCCCCGCCCGCAGCCTGGACGACATCGACCTGTCCGCCCTGCGGGTGAGCGCGCCGCCCCCTAGCCTCGCCCTGGTTCCTGTCCCCGCCGCTGTGGAGGGAGCGGGGTGGTTGCACGCCTCACGTGCTCCCGGGCGTCCCCTCCACCAGCCTGGGTCCCCTTGGCGACCCGTGCCCCTTTCCCCGACTCCCGCCGCGGCTGGGTCCCCGCCCTCTGCTCCCTTCTCTCTCCACTCGCTGTAGATGCTGGGAGCCAGTTCGGTCTCCACCCTGTGGTGCCCCGCCCCCACACTTCCCTGCCACCCTACCTTTACTCTGGGGTTCGGGACCCTCTGGTTTCCCCTAAACTTAGCCTCTCCCATCACCTGCAGAATCTTTATTTTGGCTCCTCACCTCCTCTCAGCCCTCTTTTCCACCCTTGCCCTTACTTCTATCTTCTTCCCCTCCTCTTCCTCGGCTCTTGGAATTTTGACTTTGCAACTGTCTCGACAGCCTTCCTCTCATCCCTCTTTCTCTTTCTCGCCCACCCTTGCATCCTTTCCCTGGTCGGAATCTCAGCCACCCCACCCCACCCCACCCCACCCCTCCTACCATCACCCTCAATCCCACGTTCAGTTTTCCCTATCCCTTCTCCTGTTTCAAGTGCAGCAGTTCAGAACCAGGCATTTCCGGTCTCAGGGTCCCTGAATATTACATGACCAACTCTGCAGCGTAGCGGGGCCAGGAGCACTCGGGGAGGAGGGGAGGCATTTCTTTTCTTTGGAAACTATAGCACGGGCTGGGAAGAGGATGTTTACACACACACACACACACACACACACACACGACACATGCTGCATGTGGTCAGGCGGAAGGTTTGGAAAGGCAGTAGGTATTTATGTTAGCTGAGGGCTGGAAGCAATGGAGACCTCTCAGGGTAGGGGCTAATTAGGAAAGTGATTGAGAGGAAGCAACTGCAGCAGGAATTTCTTGGAAATACCCGTGTATTGTCCCTTGTGGGGCACTTACACACTCTGGTGTAGGAGCTTTCTGTAGCATTTATGTTTTTCTTCAGCAGAGAGCTTTGGCTTAAGGGGCAACTTAGTGATTTCAAGGTGAACACTCCAGACTATCAGCCAGGTGGTGTTTTGATCCTATGCCCTTCCAACGCTCTCACCAGGCCAAGGTGTGGGGAGAGGAGGATTTCCCATCTCTAGGTTTGCTTCTCTGGAAGCCCCTGCTTGGATTGTCTTCTCGCTTTTGAGCCAGCCAGAGAGCATCGCCAGAGTGGGAAAAGGCGGTCAGCCACACAGGTGCCCCGGATATGGCTGGAGGGGAGAGGGGAATTGAAGAGAGCAGAGTCATGTTGTTAATTGGGTTTCTCTAGGTGACACAGTTTTTTCTTGCCATTCAGGTCATAATTTGTTTGGTGTAATGTTGGGCTGTGAGACCTGACTGGAGATAAGGTGATAAATTGCTGGGGAGAGAGGATGAACGTTTAATTTCTTTGTGTGCACAGGCACGTGTGTGTGTTGATGGGGAGAGGGCCTGATGGCTTTAGGAGGGAGATTCTTAAGGTCAGCTTAGCCAGGGTTTAAACTGGGATGTCCAAGTTAGTTGGGATATAAGATGGAAATCTAGATTCTGAGTAAAAGTCCCTTAATATGCTCCATTCTGGGATGAACTTCCACCTTTCCTTCCTACTTTGGTTATTGATTAACTCTGGCTACAGGTTCCTGTGGCTGGGGTGACTGAAATACAATAAAAAAAAATGGGTGGGTCAGCCCAGACAAGGTGGCTCACACCTGTAATCCCAGCACTTTGCGAGGCCAAGGTTGGGGGGAGGCATCACCTGAGGTCAGGAGTTTAAGACCAGCCTGGCCAACACGGTGAAACCCCATCCGTCCCTACTAAAAATACAAAGATTAGTTGGGCGGGGTGGCACATGCCTTTGATCCCAGCTACTTGGGATGCTGAGGCAGGAGAATCGCTTGAACCCGGGAGATGGAGGTTGCAGTGAGCTGAGATTGCGCTGCTGCACTCCAGCCTGGGTGACACAGCGAGTCCTTGTCTCCAAAAAAAAAAAGAAAGAAAGAAAGGGTGGATCCAAACCACAACCTTTGCTTTGAACTTTGTGGGACTCTGCTTGGGTTTCTCTAGCCTCTTATGGTGGTTTGGCTTTGACCCTCAACCCGAGATTTCCAGCAATTCCACAAATACCCTCTGACCTTAGATGTGGTATTTCCCTTCTGGACTTCTCAGCTTAAAGCAATGTTAGCTTTCCGCAGTTGCCTGCAGCCTTATTCTCCTCTCCCTCCCCTCAGGAGACCTGGTGACCTGCTCCCAGTGCTTCTGTATGGCCTGCCTTATGCTGCTTGAGAAAGCATCTGCTTCCCCACCTTTCCACCCCAAAATGCAAGGGCTTGAGGGAGAGCTGTACTTCCTTTGAAATGGGGCTAGAGAGAGAGGGCCTCCCTTCTTGCTGGTGACCTTTTCTCAGTGCATGTCCCCGCCCCCCCACTCCACCTTAGAGAGCTGTGGCACTGTCGAGCAGCCAGCTAAGTCATCTCTTGTTCTATTCCTGTCTGTTTTCCAGTGAGAAATGGTGTCTCTCTTTACTACACCATGTTGTGTTGGGGGCTCAGGGAGAGGGATGGTAGAGGAACATACTCAGTATTTATTTGCTGGTCTTAAGGAGCCCAAGGTGTGTTTCTCCTCGTTTCAAGATAAGGCTTGGTTTTCAGCTGGTGATGAGAGTAATCGCCTCATATTAGGGAAGATTGAATTGCGTTAATCTCTTAGCCATGTGTGGGGAGGCCAGATGGACCTGCTACTTTGTAACCACAGCCACACTTGACCTCTTTGAGGCTCCTTTTCTCCACCAGCCTGGTTGCCCTGTGCAGAGAGGAAAAGCATCGGGTTTGGAGTTGCAGTCCTGAGTTCAAGTCCTGGCTTCCTCGCTTACTGTGTAACCCTGGCCCTGCTCCCCTTACTGCAGATTCTGCTAAGAGCCTTCCCCTCTCTAAGCTTCATTCTGTCCTGTACCGTGGGCTTGGTAATAGTACTGAATGCAGAGTTGCTGAGGATTAAATGCACATTAACTACTTAGTACAGTTCCCAGCACATAGTGATCATATATGTGATAGTCCTTTTTGTAGTTATTTTTATCAAATGGCAATCAGAGAAGCCTTCCAGGACAACTTTACCTAAAATAGCACTCCCTCCTCTGCTTTATTTTTATATAAAATTTTATATAGCATTCCCTTAGTCTGCTTTAACTTTCCTCATAGTATTTATCACCAGCTGACATATATATTTCTGTCAGCCCCACTAAAATGTCAGTTCAGTGGCCGGGTACAGTGGCTCACACCTGTAATCCTTGCACTTTGGGAGGCTGAGGCGGGTGGATCATCTGAGGTCCAGAGTTCAAGACCAACTTGGCTAACATCGTGAAATCCCGTCTCTACTAAAAACAAAATACAAAAAAATTAGCCAGGCGTGGTGGCACACACCTGTAATCCCAGTTACTCAGGAGGCTGAGTCAGGAAAATCACTTGAACCTGGGAGGCAGAGGTTGCAGTGAGCCAAGATCGTGCCAGCACTCCAGCCTGGGCAACAGAGCCAGACTCCATCTCAAAAAAAAAAAAAAGTTCACTGAAAGCTAAGATTTTGACTATTTTGTTCATGTATCCCCAGTGCCTATAATGATGTTTTGCATGTAATGGGGGCTCAAATGTTTGTTGAATAAATGCCTGTTATAACAGGTTAAAGCTCTGTGCAATGCTCCATAAACATCAGGCTTCTTAGCCTTCCTCTTGCCCCTCTTTTATTTATACACAATTAAGAATATATTTTTTTCTGGGATGTTTTTAGAATCAGACTTTGCCTGGTGGTAAACCGTTCTGGAAGCCTCCAGCTGAGCGATGCCCTTGAAGTAAAGTTAGGATCATCCAAGAGAAGATGTGGGCCTCTGTGTCTAAGCTTGGTTATATTCCAGGAGAACCTTCTGACTTGGAACTCTTGGCTTCTCACAAAAGATACATGGCGGAAGTGGATGGGACAAGGAGGGGGCAGGCCCCGGGCTGACCTCTTTCCTTTTGCATTGCTCCTTTTGGTTGACCCACTTCATAAATCAAATAGCTTCTTTTTACTGTCCAGCTCAAAGTTTTAGGCTGCAGTGTCCTTGAAACTCTGGAGCTGTGCTTAGTGTTGCTGTACTGAAATAATATCATGAAGCACGTTCAAGAAGGACTTGTTGCTAGGTGGTAGCTGCTAACAGAGATGTTCTTTTTCAAATGATTTTGTGGTGTTGTGTCTGTTCTTTGGAGAAGTGTCTTCGACTTCCTCCTCTCTTCATGCGGCTATGGAGCCAGCACCACTTGGAAAGCTGGCAGTTCTGGGCATGTATTTCTGGGCTGCTGAGCAATGTGGGGCTGCCACTGTGTTCTGATGTGCTAGCTGTCCAAATGTTGATGACAGATGCCTTAGGCAGGAGAATGGGAAGAGTGACCTCCTGCTGCAGAAGTAAGGACATTCATTAGTGACTTTTTTCCCTAGAAAATTGCAAAAGGGGGATGGGTTTGTTTGGAGAGCTCGAGGCATTTAGAGTAAAGTGAAATGCTGCTTTGGCAAATGACAGAAGGAAGATTACCGAGAACTTTGCCAAAACTAGGTGATCAGTTATTCCCTAAACAGAGGGAGAGACACCAACACCCTTAATGCTATGAGATAGGGCAGATTGTCTAGTCCTTAGTGATATGCACAGAGGGGAGGTTTGACAGGTAAGATAACAGTAAGATCAGCAAGGGAGCCAGCTGGTCCACCCTCTCATGCTTACCCCAGGAGCTCAGTTAAAACTATAGTGTATAGAATCCTGACTTAAAATCTGGCCTTCATTCCTTTCAGCATTGAACTGTGTGCCTAAGACAGGGTAACACACAGCTTGCACATGTAAAGCATCTTTGTCATTTAGGGGACAAGATGGCAGGAAGTGTGCAACTGCTCTTGACAAGCTTGTGTTCTGGCATAGGTCTGTAAATAAGGAATGCAGTAACCCCTCAACCCAGAAATATAAAACAATTCTGGACTGGAGAGCATCTCCAGATGCATGTGAGAGTCTGCCTGTCTAATCTTTCTGTCTCCAGATGAAGTTGAATCAGAGAAAGTTATCAATAATCTCCTTTCCTGAACCAGTCAGTCACCATGCATTGGTAGTCTACTGTATTGAGAATCAGGTTCCAGAAACTATGGGAAGGGTGTAATAAACTACTCAGTCCTCTACTAAGCTATTTGACCAGATCTCTGGGAACTTCCACCCAAGCAATGCCTTTCTAAGCCTAGGCTCTCTTTTTTTTTTTTTTTTTTTTTTTGAGACGGAGTTTTGCTCTTGTTACCCAGGCTGGAATGCAATGGCGCGATCTTGGCTCACCGCAACCTCCACCTCCTGGGTTCAGGCAATTCAGCCTCCCGAGTAGCTGGGACTACAGGCACGCGCCACCACGCCCAGCTAATTTTTGTATTTTTAGTAGAGACGAGGTTTCACCATGTTGACCAGGATGGTCTCGATCTCTTGACCTCGTGATCCACCTGCCTCGGCCTCCCAAAGTGCTGGGATTACAGGCTTGAGCCACCGCGCCCGGCCTAGGCTCTCTTTTTCTTAACTGTTACTGTTTTCCTTAATATCTTACAACCTTCAAGGTTGGGACAATTTTGTTAAATCTGATTTCCATGAATTACACTCATTTTCTGTGGTCAGTGGGCAGTCATCTTGAAACCTGGTATTCAGCCCCACTCCCTTCAACATCTACTTTTTGCTACTATCTGTCTTAGTCTTCTCTTTCCTGGATTGAAGACATAGAACACAAAGTGATCAGGTTCATAAGTCAACTCTCAAAGCATTTCTTGAATTCACATAGAATATAGTAAGATACAAAAACATGACTTGGTAGAAAACTTGGATCCTGTCCAAAGCTCACGGCCATTCTCTGCTCTCTCCAGTTATTTCACCATTCTCTTCCCAAGCAGCCAGTCTTTGACTCGAGTCTGGCCTTCCCTTATCTATAGGAAGCTCTTTTAGAGGTAATTGAAAAAGGTTTTTGAGGCTTTTTGTTCTTACTAAGGGTAGGATAGTGTAGGGAGGAGAGGAAAGAGGGATGGAATTGTAGTGACCCAAGGGAGACCCTGGAGATTTTGTTCAGTGCCTAGATAGCCTGAGGTTGTACATGCTAAATGTGGGTAGGATTTTATGCTCTGTTTGAGGAAAGATCTAGAACTAGGCACAGAGGACACAGTGGTGAACAAGACTGATGGTTCTCCTACAGTCTAGTAGTAGGGAGAGACATTAATCAAGTATCATATATTAGTGTGTGTGTGTGTGTGTGTGTGTGTGTGTGTGTGTGTAATTGCAAGCCATGATAAGGACTGTAGCAGAAAACTTTAACATGCCATGAGCGCATATAACAGTAGTTGTTTTGGGCATTTGTTCTCAGGATCTCCTGAGGACTGTGTCATAGAAAAAAAATTGTTTTTATAAGACAAAATTTTTATAAGACAAAAATATTTGGTTGATTGAGAGAGATGTAAATCACATCAGAAAGCCAAACTGGCTTTGCTGCAGAAAGATTAGATGCAGTTGATGTAGCAGGTAGAGTTTGGTGGTGTAGAGAACTGGGAGACCCTGGAATGGGGCCATTCTTAGGGTGAAGCATTTGGTCAATCAAGGGCCAGAAGCCTGAGGATGGGGTGGAAGCTCCAGGCTTACTTCCAAAAGGATTTCTTCTGAATCTTCCTGTGGGAGGGGAAAAAAAGGTTTATTTGTTTGTCTCAAAAGTTAAGAGCATGTATGTGGAAAGATCTTATGACTCATGTAATCCTCATTTTTACTTACTGGGGGAGGGACTCTGGGTCCTGGGTCTCTGGACTTAGATGTGGCTTCTCAAAGTGGGGTATATGAGAGGAAGGTGTATCCCTAGATCTTATTAGCCTAAGTGGTGCCTAGGGTTTGGAAGGTAGGTAAGTCTCACAGAAATGAGAACAAGTAGGCCCAGCCCTCAGCTTAGCTCCTGTGGTCTGTGGGAAGTGGGATTCTTTCTAACATTAGATAGATAGTGTATAGAAATAGACAAGACTCTCGATTTACGTTGTATACAAGTAAAGGATGAGTGGGGTGTGGAGGGGGAGTGTTACTGATTTTGCGTGTTTGAAAGGAAACACGGTTGGGGAAGCCACAAGTCTTGGGCTTCCTGGAGGAGCCAGACTCTGGGAGCCGCTTGAATGTCAGGAAGATGGCAACATAGAAGACAGCGGGGTGGGCTGTGAGGAGAGTTTGGTGGCACAGCCTGTGGGAGGAGTCTGGGCGGCTGGAGAGACATGAATGGAGGAAATGGGGGCGAGCTGCCTAGGAAAAATGCTGATGGTTGGCGAGAGAGGAGGCAAGAAGACCTTTGACAGAGAAGATAGCTGAGACCTCAGGTTCATCCACAGCAGGAGAATTCCAGGGCCACAGGGGACAGGCGAAGTGGGTAGTGTCTAGTTACAACTGGGAACCTCACCACTTAGAGCCTGTGACTCAGTATGTATACATAGCACCAAATGCCTTTTGGTTCTGTCTTGGGCACCTCCGCCTTGCCTTAGGGATGAACAGGCGTTCTGAAAGCAGCCCTGATATTCGCTGGTCTTCTGACAAAGAATGGGAAATTTCTCACACCCTCTCGTTCATGGAGCCACCTGGGGATGAGATTTGAAGGGTTCCGGTTGCCGAATTGCTCCTGGAACCACAGGTTTAGAGGAGTTTTCCGTGAATAGCGGTCCTGGCAGGGACAGACTGAGGATGAGTAGGGCTGAATGAAGAAAATTCTACCTCCTTCAAGAGCCACCTCAACTTCTGTTTTTTCCCCACAAAGCCTCCTCTGATTATGCCAGCCTTTATTGCTCACGTCATCTACTTTCTCACAGACGTTACGATTTAGCATTTGCTTATGTATCGCCTTATATTGAATAATGTCTTATGGTCTTGTTATATATAGAGACTGTGATTCATATTTCCTCTTGATCTCTGTGAAAATGCTGAGCAGGAACCAGGCAGTGGCTCACGCCTGTAATCCCAGCACTTTGGGAGGCCGAGGTGGGTGGATCACAAGCTCAGGAGTTCAAGACCAGCCTGACCAACATGGTAAAGCCCTGTCTCTACTAGAAATACAAAAATTAGCTGGGTGTGGTGGTGCGTGCCTATAATCCCAGCTACTCAGGAGGCTGAGGCAGGAGAAACTCTTGAACCTGAGAGGCAGAGGTTGCAGTGAGCCGAGATTGCGCCACTGCACTCCAGCCTGGGTGACAGAGCAAGACTCCATCTCACACACGCACAAAAAATGCTGAGCACACAGTAGAGGTTCAGAAATTACTTGGTAAGAGACGTGGATCTGGGTATGTGTGTGACTGGTCCTTTCCTACTAGATTCAATCTACAAGCAGTACAGGGTGCCTAGTATATGCTGGGCACCGTGGGATGCAAATTGATACAGGTGCTCACTCAGTGACTCTCAGCCAGGGCACTGCTGGCCTCCAGGGGGTGTTCAGAAATGTTGAGGAGGGAGGATTAATTGCCATGATGTTTTGGGAGCACTAATGGCATTTGGCACACGGGGATCAGGGACATTAACCATCCTGCAAAGTCTGGGACAATGCATCGAAGAACTGTTTTTCCACCCCGATTGCCACTAGTAGTACCTCTCATGAACTTGTTATAGACACAGGAGCAACCCAGGGAAGGACTGGACATGTTTCTTCTATGAAGTAGGAAGTAGTTCCTAAGTCCCTGTGTACTTCTTTCTGGGTAGAGAGAGGAATATGGGCTCCAAATTACCCTTATGCATGGCACATATCTAGCAGCTTTTATTTGTCTGCCAGCATACCTCTGGAGGTAAAATGGGTAGGCTCGCAGCCAGACTGTAAGGAAGATTTTCATGTTCTCTTTTCACCACCCACCCACTCCTTCTTTCAAGGCACATTTATAAGAAAGTGGCTGAAGCTTGCAATACTTAGTCTTTAATTCTAAGTGACTCAGTAAAGAGTCTTCAAGAAAACCAGTGTACAGAGTGCCTGCCCAAAGCCTAAGCAGCGTGAGGCAAAGATGGTCAGGTGCAGCCTCTGAGAGAGGGGCCAGCACATCATCTCTTCTCTGGGGTCTTTTCATCCCACACTTGTCTTTTTGAAGGCAGAGGTGTGGTGAGTGAATGTCATTACCCACATCTCAGGGGTCAGGGGGTGACCAGAGAGAGTAGAAGATGCCCTGCCCTAGTGTATCCTTTGATGGTGGGTGAGTAGCTGGGAAGCAGCACAGCTGAGCGGGACGAGCTGTTCCACGTCTCACTGTTTCCCAATCCGAGTCAGGAGAGCTGAACTTGATCAGCTCCTGGCCTTGTGTAGCTAAGGTTTGGAGGAGCTGGAGAGAGGCCGCCTAACCTTAACAAGGTCATTCCTCACAGTGGGAACTACCCGAGCCCCACGTGTCGGAGCAGGGAACAGACAGGATGTGGATCAGAAGTTGGTTGGGGCCGGGCATGGTGGCTCACACCTGTAATTCCAGCACTTTGGAAGGCCGAGGCAGGCAGATCACTTGAGGTCAGGAGTTCGAGACTAGCCTGGCCAAGATAGCGAAACCCCCATCTCTACTGAAAATACAAAACGTTAGCCGGACATGGTGGCAGGTACCTGTAATTCCACCTACTTGGGAGGCTGAGGCAGGAGAATCACTTGAACCCAGGAGGCGGAGGTTGCAGTGGGCCAGGCCGAGATCGCATCACTGCACTCCAGCCTGGACGACAGAATGAGACTCTGTCTCAAAAACAAAAAGAAGTTGGTTGATTCTAGTAAGCCTTTCTTTTTCTGTCTGTCTTCCATTTGGAACAAAGATTACTCTGATACAAGTCATTTATATTATGATGCAGATTCATTTCAGAAGGGGGGCGTTTGGGGTTGGAACAAGAACAGTCATGAACACTTAATATACAGGAGGTTCTTTCCTTCAGTAATCTCATTGTCCCTCTCAATAACCCTTTGGGATGGAGGATATTATCCTCATTTGCAAGAGGAAGAAACCAAAGCTTACAGAAATTAACTTGGAAGTTAAGTAACTTGTCTGAGACTGGACAGCCAGTAAGTAGCAGAGCTCACATTCAGCCTCAAGTCTGACTTCAAAACCTGGGCTGCCATACTGTTGGAGTGAGGCCGCTCCTAGGTGGCAGGGCATATGGTGGGGGGTGGGCACTGAGGGAGGACAGGAGGGCAGTGTGTCCCTGGCACTCTAGACTATGTGCAACTAGTATTGACTTCTGCCTGTTTTTTGGTTTGTTTTTGTTTTTAGACGAAGTCTCACTCTGTTGCCCAGGCTGGAGTGCAGTGGCACGATCTTGGCTCACTGCAACCTCCACCTCCAGGTTTAAGGGAGATGGGACTGTCTCAGCCTCCCAAGTAGGTGGGACTACAAGCATGCACCACAATACCCAGCTAATTTTTGTATTTTTAGTAGACATGGGGTTTCACCATACTGGTCAGACTGGTCTCGAACTCCTGACCTCTGATGATCCACCCGCCTTGGCCTCTCAAAGTGCTGGGATTACAGGTGTAAGCCACCAGACGCGCCCAGCCTGCCTGTTTTAATTGTAAATATGTGCTATTTTTGTGACTGTGGTAAACGGGTTTTGTGGGCTTACTGAGGACTATAGCATTATCCATAATGTTTCTTGGTAAAGTTTTTGGAGACTTTTGGAATATGGCCTGTTTCATGGGTTGGAGAATGAGAGATAGTTACTGCCCTCTAGGAGCACATGGCCTCTAGATCTGTGTCTTAATAAAGGACAGCTTTTATTCGTATTCCTGGGTCTTTTTGGGGTGGGGAGAGTAAGTGGCTTCAGCCTAAGCTAAACTGCTGGTAGGTTGGCACTGGGGAGCACATGTTGGGAATACAGAGCTCCATGGGGCTCGCACCCAGAACTCATAGAGATTTCTAAATGTAGGACTGCTGGGCAGATCACTGTGATGACAGGAAGAGAAGGACATGCAGAAGAATTCAGAATATTTGGTGTGAAGGAAAGAGAATTGAATAATTCGGAAGAAAGCCTGCTCTTCAGAGAGAGGAGAGGAGGGCTGTCTCATTTCCCCCTACCCTTTAAAAATATGCACGCGCGCGCGCGCGTGTGTGTGTGTGTGTGTGTGTGTGTGTGTGTGAGAGAGAGAGAGAGAGAGAGAGATATTTGTTTTCTTTTGAGACAGAGTCTCACTCTGTCTCCAGGCTGGAGTGCAGTGGCGAGATCTTAGCTCACTGCAACCTCCACCTCCCAAGTTCAAGCGATTCTCCTGCCTCAGCCTCCCGAGTAGCTGGGACTACAGGCGTTCGCCAACACACCCGGCTAATTTTTGTGTTTTTAGTAGAGACAGGGTTTCACCATGTTGGCCAGGATGGTCTCGATCTCTTGACCTCATGATCCACCCGCCTCAGCCTCCCAAGTGCTGGCATTATAGGCGTAAGCTACCATGCCCAGCTGTGTGTGTTTTTAATGTGATTAAGTATATAAGACTTACCATAATAACTATTTTTAGGTGTGTGGTTCTGTGGCATTAAGTACATTCTCATTGTTGTGCAACCGTAACCACCATCCAGCTCCAGAACTTCATCATCTTCCCCAAATGAAACTCTATACCCATTAAACATTAACTCTCTCAACCCTCCACCTTCCAGCCCCAGGCAACCACCATTCTGCAGCTCATTGTCTTTTGTGTGTGCAGAGTTGAGCAGAGGGTCTGATGTAGCAGATACTTAGTATTTGTTGAGTCAGGCTAGGTGCATGTTTCAGAAGTCCATGTATCATCAGCCAACCCAGAACACAACCCCCTCCTAGCTCTAATGCAAGATGACAGGCTTCTGAAAGGGATTTTAAATGAAATGGCTGCCTGGAATCACAAGAGGATTGGGCAGTAGCAAGAGAAGTTAAGGGTTTCTGTTCCGTATTCAGTTCTTTGCCATCCCCCAGCCATGACTCGCGTTCTGTTCTGCTGTGCTCATGTTTGTCATCTTGCTTGTTTTCAGCCTCTGACTTCAGCTCATCCTGGGGGTCTGGTGGGTAGGTGCTAGAGGAAGCTGGAAATAAGGTTATTTAGGGGATGAAGATAATAGAATTTAACAGTATTTCTGCATTAGTATGTGAGGGGTACATGTGTTAAAGGGGAGGTCAACCCTCCTGGACCTCCAGGCCTGGACAGTTGAGAGCCAGGTCAGGCTCTGTATTCCTCTGGTGTTCATATCATGACCTGGAATTGAGTTGGATCTTTTTTTTTTTTTTTTTTTTTTTTTTAGACGGAGTTTCACTTTTGTTGCCCAGGCTGGAGTGCAGTGGCGCCCTCTCAGCTCACCATAAACCTCTGCCTCCTGGGTTCAAGTGATTTTCCTGCCTCTGCCTCCCGAGCAGCTGGGATTACAGGCATTTGCCACCACACCTGGCTAATTGTGTATTTTTAGTAGAGATGGAATTTCTCTGTGTTGGTCAGGCTGGTCTTGAACTCCCCATCTCAGGTGATCCACCCACCTGAGCCTCCCAAAGTGCTGAGATTACAAGGATTACAAGTGTGGGCCACTGCACCCAGCCAGATTTTTTTCTTTTTTGAGACAAAGTGTCACTCTGTCCCCCTGCTAGAGTGCAGTGGCATGATCTCAGCTCACTGCAGCCTCCACCCCCAGGTTCAAGTGATTCTCCTGCCTCAGCCTCCTAAGTATAATAGGTGGGACTACAGGCGAGTGCCACCATGCCCAGCTAATTTTTGTATTTTTAGTAGAGACAAGAGTTTCACCATGATGACTAGGCTGGTCTCAAACTTCTGACCTCAAGTGATCCACCTGCCTCGGCCTCCCAAAGTGCTGAGATTGCAGGTGTGAGCCACCACACCTGGCTGAGTTGGATATTTTAGAACAGAGATGACCAATGTGGTGGCCTCCCTGGCCTTCTCACTTACCCTCATCCTCGCTGTTTACAGTTTTTTGTTGACCTTAATGGGGAAAGAGGAAAAAGGGAGGGAGAGACATGCTTGTTCTTCCAGTGACCCAGGAAGAGAGGAGGGTTGGAGAGCCCCCTGTCTTAGAGGTCAAATACAAGCCACAGGGGCCTCAGGCTGGTAGGCTGGGGTGCTATCTTTAGGGTATACTATTGCGGATTGTGCCCTTATTACCAAGAAAAAGCCTGTAGCGCAAGAGACCTCTGCATTTCCTCACAATAGTGTCAGATTGCAAGGATTGAGGGAAGGCTTGAGGACTCATGAGGTCTTTTTTCTCTGTCTCTGTGTACAACCTTAGAGGAGGTTACATGTATTTAATAATACCTTCCAGGAACTGCCCAATACCGAGTGGCCCTTCTCACCACAGTTCCTCTTACTGCAGTCTAAAGCCTACTTTTGTCTTAGACAGATTCAGTTCTGAATGGCAGTCGACTGTTTTCCTCGGACTGAGTCTCAGTCTGCCCCACCCAAATGCTCAAAGTTTGAATGAAGGAATGTTCCAATTGATAACTCCTAGAAACAGTGACATCCTTAGGTGTTATCCTACAGTCTGCCTGGATGTTGTTCTCATCACCATCGCTAATAAAAGTAACAAGTGATTTAAGTGTTTGTCTTAAAAGTAGAGCATCTCTGGACCATCTTATTACTTTTTTTGAGACAGGGTCTTGCTCTGTTGCCCAGGCTGGAATGCAGTGGCATGATCGTAACTCACTGCAGCCTTGAACTCCTGGCCTCAAGTGATCCTCCCACCTCTGCCCCACAAAGGGCTAGGATGACAAGCATGAGCCACTATGCTCAGCCCCATCTTACATTTCAGAAGGGGCCAGCAGTAGGCCAAGATCTCAAAGCTGACTTTTTTTTTTTTTTTTTTGAGACGGAGTTTCGCTCTTGTTACCCAGGCTGGAGTGCAATGGCGCGATCTCGGCTCACCGCAACCTCCGCCTCCTGGGTTCAGGCAATTCTGCCTCAGCCTCCTGAGTAGCTGGGATTACAGGCACGTGCCACCATGCCCAGCTAATTTTTTGTATTTTTAGTAGAGACGGGGCTTCACCATGTTGACCAGGATGGTCTCGATCTCTTGACCTCGTGATCCACCCGCCTCGGCCTCCCACAGTGCTGGGATTACAGGCTTGAGCCACTGCACCCGGCCTGACTTTCATACTCATGCTTCATCGCTCTGCTGCATGACCCAGTCCCCACCAGAAACAAAGATCTCATGTGAGATTGATCAGTGTGGGGTCCAAAGTGTAGTTTTTGCAGATTAGGTGTGTTTCACAAGTTAACAATGAATGTACCTGCTACTGCCCAAATCTCCTGTTCTGGCCTCATAACCTCCTCAGGTAGCCCAAATTGCACATCTATAAAGAGTTGTCAGTAGGAGGCCTGCTGATACAATGGGCGTTCGACTTTGCCTTTGAGGCAACATGATCCATGGAGTGAACATGACATTAGGAGCTGGGCAACCTGGTTCTAGTTTTGGTTCCATTTCTTTCTTTCTTTTTTTTTTTTTTTTTGAGACGGAGTTTCGCTCTTGTTACCCACGCTGGAGTGCAATGGCGCGATCTCGGCTCACCGCAACCTCCGCCTCCTGGGTTCAGGCAATTCTTCTGCCTCAGCCTCCTGAGTAGCTGGGATTACAGGCACGCGCCACCATGCCCAGGTGAATTTTTGTATTTTTAGTAGAGACGGGGTTTCACCATGCTGACCAGGATGGTCTCGATCTCTTGACCTCATGATCCACCCGCCTCGGCCTCCCAAAGTGCTGGGATTACAGGCGTGAGCCACCGCGCCCAGCATTTCTTTTATTTCTTTATTTAGATGGAGTCTTGCTCTGTCGCTCAGGCTGGAGTTCAGTGGTACAATCTTGGCTCACCACAACCTCTGTCTCCCAGGTTCAAGCAATTCTCCTGCCTTAGCCTCCCAAGTAGCTAGGACTACAAGCACGTGCCACCACACCCTGCTAATTTTTTGTATTTTTAGTATAGATGGGGTTTCACCGTGTTAGCCAGGATGGTCTCCATCTCCTGACCTCATGATCCGCCCGCCCCAGCCTCCCAGAGTGCTGGGATTACAGGCATGAGCCACCTTGCCCAGAAATTTTAATCTTAATGGCTGCGAGTGAGTCACTGAGCCCCAGGTATAGACCTGGAATTCTGTGGGCCTGGCTTCCCTTTCCCAGTCCTAGAGCCTCCTACTATTTCAGGAAAGTCTTCCAGCATCACTGCAAGAACGAGTAACTTCAGAATCTTAAAACTGAACATGAAACTCCTGTTTGTCCTGACCCCTGAGTCAGGAATTCCGTCAATCACTGGGCAGTCACTCTGCCCCTGCATGCTGTTTTGTGTAAAAAAGCTCTGGACCCACCTAGAGAAAGCATTTGGCCTGAAGGGCAAACATATGCCTCACCCTTGGGGATACACAGCTTTGTTGGGATGTGAGACACAAGACATTCACACAAAAATGTATAAAGAGCTTTATTGAAAGACACAGATTCAGGGCTGGGTGGCTCAGGATGCTTGGCTCCTTACTCTGCCTTGCCTGGAGATTCCAGATTCCTGCCTTGGGCCTTTGTGTGCTCCCCACCCCTGCTCCTCCCTTGGTTAACTCTTTTTTTTTTTTTTTTTTTTTTTTTTTGGAGACAGAATTTTGCTCTTGTTGCCCGGGCTGCAATGCAGCGGTGCAATCTCAGCCCACTGCAACCTCCGCCTCCCATGTTTAAGCAATTCTCCTCCCTCAGCCTCCCTAGTAGCTGGGACTACAGGCATGTGCCAACACACCCAGCTAATTTTTGTGCTTTTAGTAGAGATGGGGTTTCTCCATGTTGGTCAGGCTGGTCTCCAACTCCGTGCCTCAGGTAATCCACCCACCTTGGCCTCCCAAAGTGCTCGGATTACAGGCATGAGCCACCATGCCTGGCCACTTCGTTAACTCTTGCTTGTTCCTGTGGTCTCAGCTTAAATATCACTTCCTTAGCAGGCCTTTCCTGGATCCCTTCCCCATCATGACCTCCCTTTAGTCTTTATTTTCTTCTCTCTCTTTTTTTTTTTTTTGAGGCAATGTCTCTCTCTCTCTCTGTCATCCAGGCTGGAGTACAGTGGCGCAAGCGTGGCTCACTGCAGCCTCCTTGAATCTTTCTGGTAGCACTCTGTCCTTTTTCATCAGAGTTGTCACAGGTATCATGTAATTATGTCTTTAATATCTGCTTCCTTGACTAGACTATAAGCTCCATGAAGGAAGGGACAATTTCTGTTTTGCTCAGTGCCACATTCTAGTATCTAGCAATGCCTGTACATAGCACACAGTCAGTATTTGTTGAATGAATGCATGAGCTGGCTCACCAGGCTATAGAGTTGGCACGAAAGGTGTCTAGGAAGGTTTCTTAGGATAAAGAGGAGAGACAGGCCTGGTGAAAAGTCGAGTGAACATGTTTGCTCCATCCTGCTGGTCAGGAAGTTCCCCTTCTGTCTCACCTACATCTCTTCAGCTGTAATTTATTCTGGGTTGGTCCTTGGTGGGGCTAGAGAATATGTGGTCTCCACCCTTTGGAGAGTAACCCTGTTCTTCCTTTCTAAGAGTGTGATTCAGACAGTCCTTCATCCCCTTCCCGCTGGCCCCACCCGCTACCTGTTCTTCCTCCAGCTGACTCAGCTTCACACCCTCTTCCCCTCCTCCCAGGGTCTCTTTTCCTGTCCCCTTGTCTTTCAGAGCTTTCCTTCCTAAGTTTTCTCTCATGGCCTCTCATTGGTCTTCTGGAATTCAAAACCATATGGGCACAGGTCACAAGTTTTCTTGGTCATGAAGCTTCCCTAGTCTCTTCCCTTGGATTTGTGGACACCTGACTCCCACAGTAGGAGGCTGGCAATGAGGTATAATGATTTGTTTGTGCTGCAATTGAAAACCAGCAGCAAGAAGCCTTATTATTATCCAAGCCCTGATTACTAGTGTTGTCTTCCTCCGTTAGCTTGGTATCTGCTAGCCTGAACGGGCCTGGCATCTCCTTTCTGCCCCCTCCCACTGCCATGCTGTGTCCTTCCTTGCTCTCTCTGGTGTCCGCTTCCCAGGGACTGCCCTTGCTCTCTGCCCCTATCAGTCTGCCTCTAAGGCCACAGGTCTGTTTTTCCTCCCTTCTCTCTCACCTGCCTTCCTCTCAATTCTACTTTTTATCTTGTTTCTTCTCCTGAGCTGCCACTCTTCACCCCAAGTCCCAGTAACGCCAAATCCCAGTCTTAGTAAATCACTTTTTACCACAGTTTTGCCTTGCTCTGTGGGAGCTAATTTCTTCATAATGACTCTATGTAGCACTTTATGGATTTTAAAATGTTTTTACATTGGTGAATTCTTTTGAACTGGGCCTGGGTAGATAAGGAAAAGAGGCTTGCAGATTTGCCTAAATTATACAGAAGAGTCAGAACCAGTGCCCAGGCCTTCTGATTCTTAGTGCAGTAAACACTAAGCATTCCCTATCATTTCATCTCACCACATTCCTGTCTTGTTGTCGGTCTCAGCTAAGAAAGCCTGCCCCTGAGTTACCCATCTTACAGCCTTCCTGCTCGCTGTCGGCCCCCTGCGTTGGGGACTTCTTTGGTCTTTCTCACGCAGCCCAGCCTCTGTCCGTTTCCTTCTCCCGTCCACTGTGCTGAGCTCTTTTCTCTTCTGGGAAGCCTTTCCTTCATCTTTTCTCACGCTGTTGTCTCCTGACCTCTTTGGGCCATTATTAGTGTTCCTGTTTGGTTTTTGCCCACCATATAGGAATTCCCTGCCTTGAGACAGTCCACTGTAGCCAGGCATGGTGGCTCACGCCTGTAATCCCAGCACTTTGGGAGGCCGAGGCGGGCAGATCACTTGAGGTTAGGAGTTTGAGACCAGCCTGACCAACATGGATAAACCCCGTCTCTACTAAAAATACAAAATTAGCTGGGCATGGTGGTGCATGCCTGTAATCCCAGCTACTTGGGAGGCTGAGACAGGAGAATTGCATGAACCTGGGAGGCGGAGGTTGTGGTGAGCCAAGATTGCACCACTGCATTCCAGCATGGGCAATAAAAGCAAAACTGCATCTCAAAAAAAAAAGAAAGAGAGAAAAAAGAAAGTCCACTCTCTGGTAAAACATATTTACCAAGCATATAAATTATGAGGTGCTGATTCATATGACAAAAAGAATATTCACTTTTAGTTGCTGCTCTTATACATTCCACTTAAGTGAATATTCAAGCATTATTTTGGAAGGATGGAGATAATCCAAAACTAGTGTTAGAAACTACTGCATTAAGGAAAGAGGGATTTTTTTTTTTTAGATAATACCAGCTTTCTTTTATTTCTATATTCATTCATTCTGCAGACAGGTATTGAGGGCAGCCCTGACCTCCAAGAATTTAGTCTAGCAGAGAAGACAGACAACGAGAGAATCAATCACAAAAAAGGAATTGGTGTCATGAAAGGGTCAGGACAGGGTATTGTGGGAAGAGAGGCTTGTCAGGGACTCTTCCTGGAGGTGACATTGTCTAAGTTGAGGTTGGGAGGCATGGGCATGAGGCATCCAGGTAAAGAGGAGGAAAGTGATGAGCTTGCAAGAGTGAACAGCATGTACAGAGAGACCCAGGAGTGAGAAAGAACAGAGAGAAAGCCGCTGGTTAGTGCAGTACTCCTGGCCCTCTGCCTCATCCCTACGCCGGCAAGAACCAAAAGGCGCCAACATGAGAATTGGCAAGGCTCCAGGTAAACCATACCTGGAATATTCAGCTGTACAGCAGTCATATGTGAGCCTGAGGAAGAACCTGTTTGGCTCACAGAGGGAGGTGGAATCTACTGGAGAAAGCCTGGGGTGCAGGTTGGGGGCAGTGTGTTGGTGGTGCCATCAGAAGGCTGCACAGCCTTGAACTCTTGCTTCACCTTGACAAAGATTTCACTTGTTAGAGCCCTGGCTTTCTCGTCTGTGCGATGGGGTAATCATTCCTGCCCAGCTTCCCTCCAGGTTTCAGTGCAGTGCAGTCATGACTGTGAAAGCGCCCTGTGGACTGTCAAGTCTGGGCAGTCGGGTGGTGGCAGGAGGGGCAGCAACTGTGAGAGGATCAACTTGATTCTGCCCATCTCGGACGGGAACTGACTCTTGGGAAGGAGACAGATTCAAACTGCTCTGACATCGTGTCACGTTTGAAAAGCCATGGCCTTGCTTACCTACTGTCAGACTTTGGAAGAAGTGCTGGGGAGGGAAAGGTGAGATACCACTGCAGCTATCCAGAAGACCTTGCAAGATCCTCCAGCTGGGGACAGGGGGTGGCTAGAATGACGTCCAGCCGTCTTCACACCCGAGGCTTGGATGGCCCTCCCAGGCCTGCAGTTCTGTTTTCTCTTAGAAGGTTCTGGAAGCAGACAGAACCTCAGAAGCAAGCTGTTTATTTTTTAGGTTTTTCAGTTTATTTTTAAATTTCTGACTGTGATGGTATTTATTTTTTCCTTTTCCCTTTTCCCACTTCCCCGGCTCAGCATCAGAAAGGGACCATCTGTCCCTTGCCTTTCTGTGGCCATTTTAGAACCAGTGCAAGGCTGCTTGAATCTGGTCCCCTCTTTTCCCTCCCTCCCTCCCCCACCACCTGGCTTTCTCTCCTCTGCACTGCCCACTCTTATGCAGCCCCCTCCAGGTGGCAGCTGCCACCTCCTATAGGCCTCCATCTGTGAAGACCTCCAGGCTGGGTCCAGCTACCAGCCCAAGGGCCTGTCTGAGGCAGCCAGATCTGTGGGTAACCTAGACATGGAGGCACGGAAAGCAGCCTGTGGGAGGAAGGGAGTTAGTTCCAGTCTCCTTGCTCCAGGCAGGGCCCCTCTGCTCTGACTGGTTTCTGCTGGGAATGGTATCTGTGTTCATGTATGTGTCATGTCCTAACTTGTTTCTGCCTCTGCGTGTACCTGCAAGTCAGTGTGTGTGCATGTGTGTGTCTCACACCCCTCTCTGGCCTAGAGATCCATGAGTGATTTATAAACTACCCCTCCTCCCATCACATAAATATTTTTCCTGGTTTCTTGGCCTTCCTTCTGCTTCTAGAACTGACCTGATTTCCTCCACTACTGTGCTTCATTCCCATAAAAACACTTCAAAACACGGATAGTCATCGATAAACAGAGGATGAGTACTTCACATTGTGGAATCAGAATAAAAAGATCTGCTTAAGTTTCACAGTGTGAGAGGCAGGGTTAGCAGAGTGGAATCTGTTTCAGAGAGTAACACAAACTGAGAAAGGGAATTTTTTTGAAGTCATCATTAAAAAGAATCCAGGCTGGGCACAGTGGCTTCCACCTATAATCCCAGCCTTTTGGGAGGCCGAGGTATTTGGATCACTTGAAGTCAGGAGTTCAAGAGCAGCCTGGCCAACATGGTGAAATCCCGTCTCTATTAAAAATACAAAAAATTAGCTGGGCATGATGACACATGTCTATAGTTCCAGCTATTATTGTACTTAGGAGGCTGAGGCAGGAGAATCACTTGAACCTACAGGAGGAGGTGGCAGTGAGTTGAGATTGTGCCACCACACTTCTGTCTCAAAAAAAAAAAAAAAAAAAAAATAGGCCAGGCGTGGTGGCTTATGCTTGTAATCCCAGCACTTTGAAAGGCCAAGGTGGGTGAATCACCTGAGGTCAGGAGTTTGAGACCAGCCTGACCAAGATGGTGAAACTCTTTCTCTACTAAAAAGTAAAAAAATTACCCAGATGTGATGATGGGTTCCTATAATCCCAGCTACTCAGGAGACTAAGGCAGGAAAATCACTTGAACCTGGGAGATAGACGTTGCAGTGAGCCGAGATTGCATCATTGCACACCAGTCTGGGTGACACAAGCAAGACTCTGTCTCAAAAAAAAAAAAAAAGTCGATGGCTTTCGAGGTAGGAGGCCGCTCTCATCAGATATGGAGCTAGGTGCGGATGCAATGTGGCTCTCGATAGCACCTTATGGATAGTTGTGTCCCAAAGGAAGGATGAGAATAGCTGCTGAAGTCCTAAAGAGCAAGCCTAACTCAAGCTGTTGGCACACAGGCATTACACAGAAAGCTGGAAGTTGAAATGGTGGAGTCCAACTTGCCTGGACCAGCTTTATGGGTTCTGCTGGTAATGTTTTTATCCATGGATGGCTTGCTTGGGTGCAGATGTTGGAGACCTTTTAAAGGACTCGGAATTCATGCTTGAAGAAATGCAGGCAGATCTGTTTTAAATGGAATTATTCATTTTGTAACAGGCAGATCTGCTAACCTAAAAACTAGAGTTTTTAATGACCACAGCAAGCAAGCATGCAGTTTGGACCGTGAAAGACAGGGTCTTTCCTCACCCAGGCTGTAGTGCGGTGGCCCTTTGAGGCTCACCACAGTCTCAAACTCCTGGGCTCAAATGATCCTTGGCCTCCCAGTGGACTTTGTAAACAGCCTGATATGGAGTCTCAAGAAGATTAAAAAATGTCTCCAATTTCAGTAAATGGCTGCAATCCAAAAAAAAAAAAAAAAGTCGATGATGGTATGTCACGGACAGTAAAAAATTGATGAGGGTCTGAGCGTGGTGGCTCATGCCTGTAATCCCAGCACTTTGGGAGGCTGAAGCGGTCGGATCATGTCAGGAGATCAAGACTATCCTGGCCAACATGATGAAACCCCATCTCAACTAAAAATAGAAAAAAATTAGCTGGGCGTGGTAACACATGCCTGTAGTCTTAGCTACTTGGGAGGCTGAAGCAGGAGAATTGCTTGAACCCAGGAGACGGAGATTGCAGTGAGCCTAGATTGCACCACTGCCTGCCTTCTCTCTTCCTTTCATTGGCTCAGTGAAGAGGTGCTGGTGATCCCTTCTTCTTCTTCTCTTGCCATAGGAACATTTCATCTGTCTCATGCTTTGACTTTGGGTCTGCCATTCACCCCAAGCACCTTAGGGATAAGTGAGGATGATGCTACCTACACCTGCTTCCTAGTTGG
This sequence comes from Sapajus apella, assembly GCF_009761245.1. NCBI lineage: Eukaryota > Metazoa > Chordata > Mammalia > Primates > Cebidae > Sapajus > Sapajus apella. Next base: position 745,377 of record NW_022437126.1, on the reverse strand, counting down.
CTCTGGGGTAAATGGAGACTTCTTCAGGCCTGGGAGGGCCACCTCCCATTGAGAAAGGCAGGATCTGGCTCTCTGCTTACTCTTTGGGTCCTTGGGGGGCTGTGTCTGGTACCTCTGCTTGGATAGGAAGGAGGAGGTGATCTTATCAGACTTTTCCTGCCACTTCCCTGTCCCCAGCTCACACAACCACTCCCATTTTCTCTCTCTTACATACTCACACTCTCATCCCCTACCACTCCCCAACATCTGAGAACCTTATGAGCCACAGCTGAGGCACAGGACCTGGCAGCCTGGGCTGGAGAGGGTTGTTCCATCCAAGGAGGCTCAGCAGTGGGAACCTGCATGCCGTGACACTCTCCCTGAAGGTTAGTAGATAGTTGGGCAATAGGGCTACTCCACAGGAGTATGGACAGGTCAAATCTTTATAAATATCCAGTGAAGAGGAAATGACAACTCCAATTCATCCTTATACATAGAGCATTCAGTGGAGACAGGTGGGGTGTCCAAGGGCCTGAGTCCTCACTGTTCAGGGACCTGGATGGGTGATGAGTAGGCCCAGACGTCCACAGCATGGGGTGGGAGGGGACAAGGCCTGGCCAACAAACGACTAGCGCAGGGACACCATACACTTACAAGACCAACTACTGAGGGGGCAGCTGCCCGGCACATGTGTGTCAGGCTGTTTATTCTGGAATGAGGAGGGGTGGGCTTTACATCATATTCTGTGACTGGTGGGTTTTGAGAGGGGCTGATTTGTGGAGAGGCTGAGCACCTTGGCAAAGATGAGGATCAGTACCATGCCCACAAATAGGGCTGCTGGCCAATGCCCCACATGCCAGTGTCCCCCATGATGATGATGGCAAAGCCAGCAGCCAGGCCACTCAGGGATGTCATTCAGGGAGTGGACAGTGGGGTCAGCCACCACTAGGCTCCGAGGCTCAAGTGATTCTCGTGCCTCAGCCTCCTGAGTAGCTGGAACTACAGGCACGCACGACCATGCCCAGCTAATTTTTTAAAATTTTAGTAGAGACGGAGTTTCACCATGTTGCCCAGGGTGATCTCGAGCTCCTTAGTTGAGGCAATCTGCCTGCCCTGGCCTCCCAAAGTACTGAGATTACAGGCACGAGCCACTGTGCCCAGCCAAGATGTTCTTTCTTACACACGAATACTCTTCTGTGTTTTTTCTTGTGCATGCACACACACACATCCTTTAGTTACTCATGTCTAATTGAAGAATGTCTAAGACACCACCCTTCTGTCAGAATGCTTGCTCCTCCTTCCAAATCTCTGCCAGTACTATATCCTTGTGGGACTTGAATTGTTGGGGAAACCCCAACCGCCCCTTGTCTCTCAGGCCCTTATCCCCTCCCCTCCGTATCAGTGGCTTCAGAATATCTCCTACAGATGGGGTTTAGGGTTAGTAATCTGGTGGTACTGGGGCTAAGGGATAGGTGTTAAAGCTCCACTTGCATAGCAGTCACTATTTTAACACTTAGATTGTTGGTGTTTTGGGGTGTCTTTATGGGAGCTAATAAATATATGGGAGGCTAAATACCTCCTCCCCCACTGGGTATAGCGACTGCCTTTGCCCCCCTCTTCCTCTCTGTGTGGGCCTTCTGGATTACAGGAAGAGCTCAGGAAAACAGGCCTATTGTTTTCATCTGGGAGGGAGGGAGGGCCTCCCAGGCCAGCTCAGGCTCACTCTCCTCTGAACTGATACCCCATAAACAGAGGCCCCAAGGCCCTGGCAGTCCTGCTTTTCCAAGGCAAGTGAGTTATTTGGCTTGGGACTTTATTCTGCCAGCTCTTGTTGGTTTCCTCTTTATTTTTTAATTAAAAAAAAATTTTTTTAAGACAAAGTCTTGCTCTGTCACCCAGGCCAGAGTGCAATGGCGTGGTCTCAGCTCACTGCAACCTCTGTCTCCTAGGCTCAGGTGATTCTCATGCCTCAGCCTCCTGAGTAGCTGGGATTACAGGCATGTGCTACCATGCCTGGCTACTTTTTGTATTTGTAATAGAGACAATTTTCACCATGTTGGCCAGAGTTGCTTCGCTCTTTAGACCACAAGTTCCCATTCTCTTTCCCTAGTGTCCTCTGAAGTTCTCTTCTCCCCCTTCCCCCATCTGTTTTTCTCTATCTTAGGTTTCTCTGTATAGTCCTGATATGGTTAGGAATAGGAGGAAGCCTGCCTTTTTGGAAGTACGGGGAGCTAGGAAAGGAGGGGTCTCTCCCGGACCAGAGAGGTCTTCTCCCCCCAGCCTCACAGCTAGCTGACTGTGCCTCATCCTCCGAACACCCTGGATTCCCCCTGACACGAGGCACCCAGGGAAGCCCCACCTCCTGGTCCTGTTTCCTGTCAGGGGTGGTATGGCACCTTGCCTGGGTCTGGGAATGGCACTGGCTGCAGCAGCAGGACCTGCCGGGATATATCTAAATGAATAATCATGGCTAGGCTCGAAGCACAGGAGACACCAGTCCTTCCTTGTTTCCACTGGGCTGCTTAGTGCTTCTTTCCCAAGGATTTCCATCCCTTCCCCAGGCTTTATGTTCCAGTTCTTCTACCATTCTGGAAGCCCCCTAGAATCTCCTGGAATGTTTAATGGACCTTTTCAGCACTGAAATTCAAGAATTTTAAGACTCATCGGTCAGCAGAAAAGTGGGGATACAGTTTCCTAACCTACCTCTTCCCCTGCAGTTTCCTCACAAGCTTACCCTTTATATTTTAGTGTATGGGACTCCTCAGGATGTTAATTCTCTTCTCTCTGTGTTGGTGTCTGAGCACCGAGAACGTAGAGCCAGGGGTACTTATAAATGAGGAACATTCTTTGACAGGCACTTAATAAAGATGCTGGCTATGTAATCCCAGCACTTTGGGAGGCTGAGGCAGGCAGATTACCTGAGGTAAGGAGTTCAAGACGAGCCTGGCCAACATGGCAAAACCTCTTCTCTACTAAAATTACAAAAATTAGCTGGGTGTGGTGGTGCATACCTGTAATCCCAGCTCCTCGGGAAGCTGAGGCAGGAGCATTGCTTGAACCTGGGAGACAGAGGTTGCAGTGAGCCAAGATTGAGCCATTGCACTTTAGCCTGGGTGACAAGAGCTAAGCTCCATCTCAAAAAAAAAAAAAAAAAGGTATGGTTCATGCCTGTAATCCTAGCAATTTGGGAGGCCATGGTGGGTGGATCACAAGGTCAAGAGATTGAGACCATCCTGGCCAACATGGTGAAACTCCATCTCTGACTAAAAAATACAAAAATTAGCTGGGCGTGGTAGGGTGCACCTATAGTCCCAGCTACTCTGGAGGCTGAGGCAGGAGAATCACTTGAACCTGGGATGGCGAGGTTGCAGTGAGCTGAGATCACGCCACTACACTCCAGCCTGGCAACGGAGACTCCGTCTCAAGAAAAAAATAAAAATAGTAAATAAATAAAACTTTACCCCTCAAGGGGTTTCATCCACATGCAAAGCCAACACTGTAGGAATTATTTTCCCCCTTTGGAGCTGAGTACAAAGGGAAGGGGCATATTGTTAGAGGAGCTGTTGTTAGTGGAATGAGGGCTGGCAGCCAGAGTTATAATCTGCCAGCTCCAGGCCACTTCCAAGAAATGTGACTCCAAGCCTCCTGCGCTTGTCTCCTTTCACTCATTCTGTCATCTACCTCTTTCATCCTGGATTCCACCATGACTACAGGCCTCCCCTGCATTTCTGGATTTCTACGTGCTGTTAGGGACTCATGGAGGTTTTCTCCTTCTTTCTTTTTCCTTGCCCCACAGATTTGTCTTGTGCTCCCTAGGCTCTGAGCTTCCGTTAGTGTCACAGCCTCCTGGACGGACTGCTGGAAATGGTTTATGCATAAGCTCTTTTGCATTTATCTTGGGAAATAATCAAACCCTTTGTTTCTAATCTAATCTCAGTCTGTCCTACTAGCACACTAAAATGGCTTTTTGGTTTCAGGGAAAGGAAAAGAAAAAGTTGATGCTGGGCCCCAGACAGCGCAGTGAGCAGACTCACATTTGCCCCTAGTTTTTTCTCCAGGTAGTATCTGTGGAAGGAGTCCAGGTAGCCCCTCAAGGGTCAGTGGAACAAAGAAGCAAGAGCTCAAGGCTGGTGTGTGCCTGGTTCTCCCCTGGTCAGTTCTAGGGAGCAGAGTCCATGGTGTAGGTGGAAGGACCAGGGTGCTGTGCCCAGTAACTGTTCAGCAACAGTGCACAACATGTGCTGGGGAGATGCTGAGGCCTTAGGCAGCGCCATCAGGAAGGTTTTGAAGCTGGGGAAACTAATACACTTGAAATAATTAAAGGGGGATTTAAGGCAGAGGAGCAGAGTCTGAGGGGACAGCTCGTGCCCTTCCCCTTGCCTGCCTCAGGCCACCAGCTTTGTGTCTCTTCTCCTTCCAGCCCTTGATCCTCAGCTTCTTCTGAAATGCTTTTCTTCAACAAACCCTACGCCGGGCACGGTGGCTCAAGCCTGTAATCCCAGCACTTTGGGAGGCAGAGGCAGGTGGATCACGAGGTCAAGAGATCGAGACCATCCTGGTCAACATGGTGAAACCCCGTCTCTACTAAAAATACAAAAAATTAGCTGGGCATGGTGGCGCGTGCCTGTAATCTCAGCTACTGAGGAGGCTGAGGCAGGAGAATTGCCTGAACCCAGGAGGCGGAGGTTGCGGTGAGCCGAGATTGCGCCATTGTACTCCAGCCTGGGTAACAAGAGTGAAACTCTGTCTCCCAAAAACAAACAAAGCAGACAAAAAAAAAAAACAACTAGCTCTGCCTTGCTCTGTCTGGCGTTTAATCATTAAATCAATGAGCATTTGGTGACCTCGTATATACTCAGAAACATACCTGGAACTGTGAGGGGAACAGTAACAAACAACAGGCAGCTCCCTGGTGAGACGAGTGCAGTGTCAGAGAGGATGAGCACAGTGTCACGGAGGACACGCTGCTTAGGGCCAGCCTCGGTGTGGGACCAGTCCCTTGCATTGTATGCAGTGTGATGAGACATCTACCAAGAGTGTTTGCCCTAACATCACTGTTGGCTCTTCATATCTGAGCAAAGCAGTAAGTATAATTATACATTGTAAACAACGCAGGGCACAATGCCAGGTGACATCTCTCTGACTGCTTCAACCCACCTGAGGGGCTTTGTCTGTTATCCCAGAGACCCATCCTTCAATAATTGAGTCCAACACTTTCATGGTACCTTCCAGAGCCTCTCCATCAACCAAAGATTTTTTTTTTTTTGAGACAGAGTCTCACTCCCTCCCCCAAGCTGGTGTGCAGTGGCACAATCTCAGCTCACTGCAACCTCTGCCTCCCAGGTTCAAGCAATTCTCCTGCCTCAGCTTCCCGAGTAGCTAGGACTACAGGCGCATGCCACCACACCCGGCTAATTTTTGTATTTTTAGTAGAGACAGGGCTAGTCTCAAACTCCTGATGTCAGGTAATCCACCCGCCTTGGTCTCCCAAAGTGCTGGGATTACAGGCATGAACCACCATGCCAGGCCCAACCAAAGATTTTATACAATTTTAATATATGTAAAATGTGAGGATGTATGACATGCTTAGTAATAGAAGCTCTAGTGAATGAAAGAAAGCAACTGCAGACTGTTACCTTACATGCTCACTATGCAACAGAAGTCATTTTCTATGTGTTATAGATTCAGAGCTGCACAGATAAAATACTGCTGTTTTCATTCAGGCACCCATCTCAGTGTAAGGCTGTATATAACTCATTCTATGTAATACCCAAGTACCACCTAGAAATGGCTCCTGCCCTTAATGAACTTCTGTTCTACTCGGGAGGATGAGACTTAGTCCTGTGAAAGGTTTAATAGAGATGTTGTGATCTGGCTTGTTTAGTTGTAAGGAATCTGCTCTAGCTAAGTCAAATACAGGGATAGATCCAGCATAGACTCAGGAACCGGCTACATGCATTCAAATCCTGGCTCTGCCACTGAAATAGCTGTTTGACTTTGGCAAGTTCTTTACCTTTGATGAGCCTGTTTTCTCCTCTGTAAAGTGAGAATAATAACAATATCTACCTCATGGAGTTATGTGAGGATTAAATTAGTATGTAGGCCAGGTGCAGTGACTCACGCCTATAATCCCAGCACTTCGGGAAGCCAAGGTGAGTGGATCACCTGAGGTCAGGAGTTCGAGACAAGCCTAGCCAACATGGTGAAATCCCTTCTCTACTAAAAATGCAAGAACCTTTAGCTGAATGTGGTGACAGATGCCTGTAATTCCAGCTACTCAGGAGGCTGAACCAGGAGAATCGCTTGAACCTGGGAGGTGGAGGTTGCAGTGAACTGAGATCGCACCACTGCACTCCAGCCTGGGCAATAAGAGCGAAACTCCATCTCAAAAAAATAAAAAATAAAAAGGCCTATGAAGAGAGTGGACAATGAGAGTGATCTCTGAGATGGCCAATATGGATTATCTCCTAAAGTGGTAAAGATCAGGGCCAGAAGGATGCCGCAGATTACAGCACTCATTGTTCAGAGGAGGGTACTGGGAAGGTGGTTAGACCACCACAGCTGGAATATGTCTTCTTCAAAAGAATCTTTTCCTGGCTCCCCAGGATCAGTCAGGTGTACTCTCTTGGCGCCCAATGCTTTACAGCATATAAGACAGATGAGAGCTCTTTCTGCAACCGAAACTCTTCCTTCCTCCTTTTTGGTCCAAGAGACACACTTGGCAGTGGCAGGAGGAGTGTCACTACATACTTTTTTATTTTTATCTTTTCCATTTTACATGAGATATGTTTTTAAATAATCAGATGCTGGACTAGAGGGGAAAAGTTTCAAGGATTATTTTTTCCTCCCCTTTTTCTCAAAAGGACAAATTTGCTTATGTGGAACAGCTACATAGAAAAAAATGATGAAATTGTAATCTATGAAAAAAAAAAAAACATTTAAATAGGCCAGGCATGGTGGTTCACACCTGTAATCTCAGCACTTTGGGAGACTGAGGCAGGAGGATTGCTTGAGCTCAGAAGTTCGAGACCAGCCTGATCAACATAGGGAGACCCATCTCTACCAAAAAAATATAGCCAATAACCAGACAGAGTGGTGTGTGCACTTGTAGTCGTAGCTACTCTGTAGGCTGGGGCTGGAGGATTACTTGAGCCCAGGAGTTCGAGGCTACAGTGAGCCATGATTGTGCCATTGCACTTCGGCCTGGGTGACAGAGTGAGACCCTGTCTCAAAAAACAAACAATACATTGGGTTGTGTCATCTGAGATGCAACAAAAGAAAGAAAGAAAGAAAACAGACATACCACAGCTATAGTTACATAATTAATTGTAGAGGTTAATGTCTGCCTCTCTCTTCAGAATATAAATACGAGTAAAGTAGGGACTGCTTCAGTTACTCACTATTCTGTTCCCCAGCCTAGCACAGTTTCTGGTACACAGTAGGAAAGAATAGTCATTAGGTTGGCAGCCTCATTGAGTGTGGACCTAAGCATTTGGAATCATAGAGTTAGAAAGTTTTCTTATCTTACTGAAAGGGAGTAGTTAAGTGACTGGCCCTTAAATACACAGCCTATTAGCAGCAAAGCCAAGAATAAGAAACCAAATTATGGGCAACATAGCGAGACCCTGATTCTACAAAAAAAAAGTAGCTAGACATGATGGTACATTGGCACATGACCATAGTCCCAGCTACTTGGGAGCTGAAGTAGGATTGCTTGCGCACGGGAGTTTGAGACTGCTGTGAGCCATGATTCTGCCACTGCACTCCAGCCTGGGTGACAGAGCAACACTCTATTTCAATTAAAAAAACAAAAAACTAGATCGGGAGCAATGACTCATGCCTGTAATCCCTGCACTTTGGGAGGCTAAGGTGGGCAGATCGCCTGAGGTCAGGAGTTCAGGACCAGCCTGGCCAACATGGCAAAACTGCGTCTCTACTAAAAATGCAAAAGTTAGCTGGGCATGGTGGTACATGCCCATAATCCCAGCTACTCGGGAGGCCGAGGCAGGAGAATCATTTGAACCCGGGAGGCAGAGGTTGCAGTGAGCTGAGATCACACCACTGCACTCCAGCCTGTGTGACAAGAGCAAAACTATGTCAAAAAGAAAGAAAAAATTAACAAATTTCCTAATTTTTAGTCTTATGAGTTATTATATTTTGTCTGCTTTGTTTGTCTTGGGATATTTATTTATTTTTTATATTTTTGAGACGGAGTTTCGCTCTGGTTGCCCAGGCTGGAGTGTAATGACGCGATCTCGGCTCACTGCAACCTCCACCTCCCAGACTCAAGCAATTCTCCTGCCTCAGCCTCCCGAGTAGCTGGAATTACAGGCACCCGCCACCACGCCCGGCTAATTTTTTGTTTTAGTAGAGATGGGGTTTCACTGTTTTGGCCAGGCTGGTCTTAAACTCCTGACCTTGTGATCCATCCACCTCAGACTCCCGAAGTCTGGGATTACAGGCATGAGCCACCACACGTGACTAATTTGTGTATTTTTAACAGAGACAGGCTGGGCACGGTGGCTCACGCCTGTAATCCCAGCACTCTGGGAGGCCAATGCAGGCGGATCACCTGAGGTCAGGAATTTGAGACCAGCTTGGCCAAAATGATGAAACTTCATTTTTACCAAAAATACAAAAATTAGCCGGGCATGGTGGTGGGCACCTATAATCCCAGCTACTCAGGAGGCTGAGGCAGGGAGAATCTCTTGAACTTGAGGCAGAGGTTGCAGTTAGCCAAGATTGCGCCATCACACTCCAGCCTGGGCAACAGAGCAAGACTCTGTCTCAAAAAGAAAAAAAAAAAAAAGAGAGACGGAGTCTCACCATGTTGGTGAGGCTGGTCTCGAACTCTCGACCTCAGATGATCTGCCTGCGTCGGCTTCCCAAAGTGCTAGTGTTACAGGTGTGAGTTACCATGCCCAGGCGATTTAGTAGGGTAGCTTTCTTAGAATAGAAACTGTCATTAATCAGTAATAACTTATTGTCCAGGCATGGTAGCACACGCCTGTAATCCCAGCACTTTGGGAGGCCAAGGCAGGTGGATCACTTGAGCCCAGGAGTTTGAGATCAACCTTGTCCACATAATGGGACTCCATATCTACAAAAAAAAAAATTAAAAATTAGCAGGGCATTGTGGTGCATACCTGTGGTCCTAACTACTCAGGAGGCTGTGGTGGGAGGATCATTTGAGTCCAGGAGGTCAAGGTTGCAATGAGTCATGATCATGCCACTGCATTCCAGCCTGGGCAATAGAGTGAGACTCTGTCTCAAGATAATAGTAACAATAATAAACAACGCTATAGTGGGTGCTTTTAGGATTTTTTTTTTTTTTTTTTTTTTTTTGCCAAGGCGTTTTCTCTGTCACCCAGTCTGGAGTGGAGTGACATGACCACATCTCACCGTGGGCTCAACCTCCTGTGCTCAAGTGATCCTCCTGTCTCAGCCTCCTAAGTATAATCTCAGGGTTATAGGTTTGAGCCACCATGACCTGCCTCTTAGGATTTTTTTTTAATGCATTGAAAAAAAAAAATAGATATATGGTCAGGTGCAGTGGCTCACGCTTGTAATCTTAACGCTTTGAGAGGCTGAGGCATGAGGATCACTTGAGCCCAGGAGTTTGATACCAGCCTGGGCAACATAGTGAGACCCCCATCTGTAAAAAAGAATAATAATTAAGGCCGGGCGCGGTGGCTCACGCCTGTAATCCCAGCACTTTGGGAGGCCAAGGCGGGTGGATCACAAGGTCAAGAGATCGAGACCATCCTGGTCAACATGGTGAAACCCCGTCTCTACTAAAAATACAAAAAATTAGCTGGGCATGGTGGCGTGTGCCTGTAATCCCAGCTACTCAGGAGGCTGAGGCAGGAGAATTGCCTGAACCTAGGAGGCAGAGGTTGCGGTGAGCCGAGATCGCGCCATTGCACTCCAGCCTGGGTAACAAGAGTGAAACTCTGTCTCAAAAAAAAAAATAATAATAATAATAATTAAAAATTGTTTCTAATTGGCCAGGCACAGTGGCTCAATGCCTATAATCCCAGCACTTTGGGAGGTCAAGGTGGGCAGATCACCTGAGGTTAGGAGTTTGAGACCAATCTGGCCAACATGGCGAAACCCCGTCTCTACTAAAAATACAAAAATTAGCCGGGTATGGTGGTCACAGCTACTTGCGAGGCAGGTAATCATAGCTACTCACAAGGCTGAGGCAGGAGAATTGCTTGAACCTGGGAGGCAGAGGTGGCAGTAAGCCAAGATGACGCCATTACACTCCAGCCTGGGTGACAGAGTGAGACTCTGTCTAAAAAAAAAAAAGTAATTGATACATAATTATACATATTGATAGGATATATGTGATCTTTTGATACATGCATACTATGTATAATGATTAAATCAGCATGATTTGGATATCCATTACCGCAAACACTTCATTTTACTTCAAATTTTACTTATTTCATTTTGTTTCAAATGTTCCAAATCTTCTAGCGCTCTCTCTTTTTTTTTTTTTTTTTTTTTTTTTTTTTTTTTAAGAAAAAGACAAAGTCTTGCTCTGTTACTCAGGCTGGAGTGCCATGGCGTGATCTCGGCTCACTGCATACTCCACCTTCCAGGTTCAAGCGATTCTTCTGCCTCAGCCTCTCAATTACCTGGGACTACAGGCATGTGCCACCACGCCCGGCTAATTTTTGTATTTGTAGTAGAGACAGGGTTTCACCCTATTGGCCAGGCTGGTCTCAAACTCCTGACCTCAGGTGATCTGCCTGCCTCAGCCTCCCAAAGTGCTAGATTGCAGCCATGAACCATCATGCCTGGCCCTCCTTTTTTTTTTTCTTTTTTGAGACAGAGTCTCCCTCTGTCTCCCAGGCTAGAGTGCGGTGGCGTGGTCTTGGCTTACTGCAACCTCTGCCTTCCGGGTTCAAGTGATTCTCCTGCCTCAGCCTCCCAAGTACCAGGGATTACAGGTGTCTGTCACCATGCCCAGCTGATTTTTGTATTTTTAGTAGAGATGGGGTTTCACCATGTTGGTCAGGCTGGTCTTGAACTCCTGACCTCGTGATTCGCCTGCCTTGGCCTCCCAAAGTGCTGGGATTACAGGCGTGAGCCACCACGCCTGGCCTTTTCTAGCTCTTTTTAAAATTACTATGAAGTATTGATAACTGTAGTTACCCTACTGTGCTGTCAAATGCTAGTGTTCCTTCTACCCACCTGTATTTCTACGCATTCTAGTGTCCTTCTACACACCTGTATTGCTGAACACATTAACCAGCCTCTGTTCATCCCCACTGCCCTTCACAGCTCTGGCAACCCGCATTCTACTCTCCACCTCCTTGAGACCAGCTTTCTAGCCCCACATATGAAAGAGTACATATAATGTTTGTCCTTCTGTGCCTGGCTTATTTCACTTAACATAATATCCTCTGGGCTTATCCATGTTGCTGCAGATGAACAGGTATAATTATTTTTTATGGCTGAATAATATTCCATTATGTAGATGTACAGTATTTTATGTATACATTTATTTGACAAACAGATTAACTCTGTATTTGGGTATTATGACTAGTACTGTAATAAATATAGGAGTGTAGATGTCTCTTCCATGTGCTGGTTTCTTTTTTTTTTTTTTTTTTTTGAGGCAGGGTCTCACTCTGTTGCCCATGTTGGAGTGCAGAAGCATGCTCATGGCTTACTGCGGCCTCGAGTTCCTGGGCTCAAGCATTCCTCCCACCTCAGCCTCCCAAGTAGCTGGTACCACAGGTGTACACTGCCACACTTGGCTAATTTTTAAATTTTAAATAATTATTTATTTATTTATTTTTGAAACAGGGTTTCACTCCTGTCACCCAGACTGGAGTGCAATGGCAACAATCTCAGCTCAGTATAACTTATACCTCCCAGGCTCAAGCAATTCTCCTGTCCCAGCCTCCCAAGCAGTTGAGACTACAGGTGCATACCACCACATCCAGCTAATTTTTGTATTTTTTGTAGAGGCAGTGTCTTGCCATGTTGCTCAGTATGGTCTCTCACTCCTAGGCTCAAGCGATCCTCCTGCCTCGGCCTCCCAAAGTGCTCAGTTTACAGGCGTGAGCACTGTACCTGACGATTTTTTCTCTTTTGGATATATAGCCAGCAGTGGTATTGACTGATCATATGATAGTTCTATTTTCAGTTTTTTGAGGAACCTCCACACTGTAGTCCATAGATGCTGTACTAATTTACATTACTACCAACAGTGTATAAGAGTTCCCCTTTTTCTGGCTGGGCACGGTAGCTCATGCCTGTAATCCCAGCACTTGGGGAGGCTGAGGCAGGTGGATTACGAGGTCAGGAGTTCAAGACCAGCCTGGCCAAGATGGTGAAACCCTGTCTCTACTAAAAGCACAAAAATTAGCTGGGCATAGTGGTGGGTACCTGTAATCCCAGCTACTTGGGAGGCTGAGGCAGGAATTACTTGAACCTGGGAGGCAGAGGTTGCAGTGAGCCGAGATCACGCCATTGCACTCCAGCCTGGGTGACAGAAGAGTTCCCCTTTTTCCGAATCTTTGCCAGCATCCCCTCCCCCTTTTTTTTGTCTTTTTAAAAGTATTTATTTATTTATTTATTTTTTTGAGACGGAGTCTCGGTCTGTTGCCCAGGCTGGAGTGCAGTGGTGTGATTTTTTGGTTTTTTTGGGAGACTTTTTTTATTTTTTGTAGAGAAACGGTTTTGCTGTGTTGCCCAGGCGTGTTTTGAACTCCTGGGCTCAAGTGATCCTTCCACCTCAGCCTCCCAAAGTGTTGGGATTACAGGTGTGAGCCACCATGCCCAGCCTTTTTGTCTTTTGATAATAGCACTTTAACTGGGGTGAGATGCTATCTCATTGGGTTTTGATTTGCATTTCTCTTATTATTAGTGATATTGAAGGATTATTATTTTTAATAATAGGTTTATTGAGATATAATTTAAATACCATACAATTTATTCTTTTAAAATTTTTTAGGCGAGGTGCAGTGGCTCATGCCTGTAATGCCAGCACTTTGGGAGGCCAAGGCAGGCAGATCACTTGAACTCAGGAGTTTGAGACCAGCTTGGGCAACATGGTGAAACCCCATTTCTACAAAAAATATAAAAGCCAAGTGTGATGGTGTGCGCCTATAGTCGCAGCTACTTGGGAGGTTGAGGCAGGAGGATCACTTAGCTCAGGAGGCAAAGGTTGCAGTGAGCTGAGATCACACCACTGTACTCCAGCCTCAGCAACAAAGTGAGACAAAAATTTAAAATATCTTAAAGTGGTTTTTGGTATATTCACCTACTTGTGCAACCATAATCACTATCTAATTTCAGAATCTTTTCATTATCCCCAAATAAAACCCAGTACCTGTTGGCAGTCATTACCCATTTTCTCCTTCATTCCAGCCTCTGGCAACCACTAATCTACTTTTCATCTCTTTGGATTTGCCTATTGTGGACATTACACACAAATGTAAATGTAGCCACATAATACATGGCCTTTTGTGACTAGCTTCTTTCATTAAGCATGTTTTCAAGGTTCATCCATGCTGCAATATCTAGCAGTAATTTATTCCTTTTGTTGTTGTTTTCAATTTTTTTTAGAGACAGGGTCTCTGTCACCCAGGCTGGGGTGCAGTGGTGCTATCATAGGTCACTACTGCCTTCAGCTCCTGGGCTAAAGGGATCCTTCCACCTCAGCCTCCCAGGTAGCTAGGACTACAGATGCATGTCACCATGCCTGGCTAATTTTTAAAACTTTTTTGTAGAGATGGAGTCTTATTATCTTGCCAAGGGCTGGTCTCAGACCTGCCAAGCAATCTCAAACCATTTGGTCTCAAGTGATCCTCCTGCCTCAGCCTCCCAAAGCACTGGGGCTATACGCATGAGCCACTATACCTAGTCTTCATTTCTTTTTATTGCCAATACTCTTCTACTGTATTGATATATTATAACTCATTTATTCTTCGGTTGATGGATATTTGAGTTGTTTCTACTTTTTGGTTACTAATAATCCTGCTGTGGTCGTCCATCTATATATTTTTGTGTGGCTATATGTTTTCAATTTTGAGTATCTACCCAGAAGTGGAATTGCTGGGTCATATGATAACTCACTGTTTAACATTTGAGGAACTGCCAAACTGTTTTCCAAAGTGGCTATACCATTTTACATTGCCACCAGCAGTGTATGACAGTTTCAGTTTCTCCATGCCCTCATCAACACTTGACTGTCCATCCTTTTCTAGATGGGGTAGGGAGGTGATCTCACTTTGTTACCCAGGCTGGAGTTGCAGTGGTATGATCATAGCTCACTGCAGCCTCGAACTCCTGGGCTTATAGGATCCTCCTGCCTCAGCCTTCCAAGGGAAATACAAATCAAAACCACAATGAGACACCACTTCACACCTACTAGGATGGCTACAATCAAAAGGATGGTTAGGCCGGGTGTGGTGGCTCACGCCTGTAATGCCAGCACTTTGGGAGGCCGAGGCAGGCAGACCAGTTGAGGTCAGGAGTTTGAGACCAGCCTGGCCAACATGATGAAACCCTGTCTCTACTAAAAATACAAAAAATTAGCCAAGTGTGGTGACGGGCACCTGTAATCCCAGCTATTTGGGAAGTGGAGGCAAGAGAATTGCTTGATCCCAGGAGATGGAGGTTACAGTGAGCTAAGATCACACCACTGCACTCCAGCCTGGGCAACAGAGTGAGACTATGTCTAAAAAAAAAAGGGCAGAGTCAGGCGTAGTGCCTTACCTGTGTAATCCCAGCAGTTTGGGAGGCCAAGACAGGTAGATTGCTTTAGCTCGGGAGTTTAAGACCAGCCTGGGTGACATGGTGAAACCTCATCTCCGTAAAAATATAAAAATTGGCTGGGTACAGTGGCTCACACCTATAATCCCAGCACTTTGGGAGGCCGAGGTGGGTGGATCACAAGATCAGGAGTTCAAGACCAGTCTGACCAATGTGGTGAAACCCCATCTCTACCAAAAATACAAAAGTCAGGTGTGGTGGTACATACCTGTAATCCCAGCTACTGAGGAGGCTGAGGCAGGAGAATCGCTTGAACCCAGGAGGCGGAGGTTTCAGTAAGCCAAGATCATGCCACTGCATTCCAGCTTGAGTGACAGAGCAAGACTGTCTCAAAAAAGTTTTAAATTTTGATGAAGTGCAATTTACCCTTTTTTCCTTTTTTTTCTTCTTCTTGTGCTTTGGATGTCATATGTGAAAAACCATTTTCTGCCCCAAGGTCATGAAGATTTACTCATGTATTTTCTTTTAACATATTTATGGGTTAACTCTTACATTTTAAAGCCTACAATTCATTTTGAGTTAGTTTTTGTATATGATATGAAGTAGGGAAACAATTTCATTATTTTGCATGTGAACATCCAGTTGTTCCAGCACCATTTGTTGAAAAGACTACTGAATGGTCTTGACATCAATTGACCATAAATGTAAGAGTTGATTTTTGAATTCTTTTTTTTTTTTTTTTTTTTTTCAGACAGAGTCTTTCTCTGTTGCCCAGGCTGGAGCGCAATATCACAATCTCGGGTCACTGCAACCTCTCCCTCCCTAGTTCAAGTGATTCTCTCACCTCAGCCTCCCGAGTAGTTAGGGTTACAGGTGCCCACCACCACACCTGGCTAATTTTTTTTTATTTTTAGTAGAGATGAAGTTTCACCACGTTGGCCAGGCTGGTCTCGAACTCCTGAGTTCATGTGATCCGCCGACCTCGGCCTCCCAAAGTGCTGAGGTTACAAGTGTGAGCTACTGCACCCAGCCCTATTTTGGGATTCTTAATTCTGTTTCTTTAATCCATATGCCTATTATTATTCCATTATTACACTGTCGTGGTTACTGTAGCATTGTAAAAGTTTTTAAATTGGGAAGTATGAGTTATCCAACTTTGTTCTTCATTTCCAAGATTGCTTGTCTCTTCTGGGTCCCTTGCATTTCCATATGATTTTTAGGATAGGCTTATCAATTTCAATTTCTGCAAAAAAGTCAGCTGAGATTTTGATAGAAGTGCTCTGAATCTATAGACTTTTTTTTTTTTTTTTTTTTTTTTTTTTTTTTTTAAGGACAGTCTTGCTCTATTGCCCAGGCTGGAGTGTAGTAGCACCGTCTCAGCTCACTGCAGTCTCCAACTTCCAGGTTCAAGTGATTCTCCCACCTCAGCCTCCTGAGTAGCTGGGACTACAGGCAGGCACTACCATGCCTGGCTAAGTTTTGTATTTTTTGGTAGAGACAGGGTTTCACCATGATGGCCAGGCTAGTCTCAAACTCCTGACCTTAATTGATCTGTTGGACTTGGTCTCCCAAAGTGCTGGGATTACAGGCATGAGCCACTGCATCTGTCTGAATCTGTAGACTTTAACAGTATTAAGTCTTCTGATCTGTGAACATGGGATAGCTTTCCATTTACATAGGTCTTTAATTTCTTTCAACTTCATTTTGTAGATTTTGGTGTACAAAAGTTAAAATAATGCAAACTTCTTATTGTTTTTTCCAAGACACACTCTTGCTCTCTCACCTAGGCTGGAGTACAGTGGTGCAATCTCTGCTCATTGCAACCTCTGCCTTCTGAGTTCACATAATTCTCCTGCCTCAGCATCCCAAGTAGCTGGGATTACAGGCATCACTACCATGCCCAGCTAATCTTTTGTGTTTTTAGTAGAGACAGGGTTTCACCATGTTGGCCAGGCTGGAATTGTTTTATTCCATTT
Organism: Sapajus apella; assembly: GCF_009761245.1. Lineage (NCBI taxonomy): Eukaryota > Metazoa > Chordata > Mammalia > Primates > Cebidae > Sapajus > Sapajus apella. The sequence goes on along the minus strand of NW_022437126.1, from coordinate 728,686 downwards.
TGGATTGTTCATTGTAGTATATAGAAATACAATTGATTTTTTAAAATATTGATCTCGTATTCTCAAACTTACTGAACTCCTTGGTTTTAATAGATTTATAGGCCAGGTGCAGTGGCTCATGGCTGTAATCACAGCACTCTGGGAGGCCCAGGCAGGTAGATAACCTGAGGTCAGGAGTTCGAGACCAGCCTGGCCAACATGGTGTAACCCCATCTCTACTAAAAATACAAGAATTAGCTGGGCATGGTGGTGGGCGCCTGTAATCCCAGCTACTCAGAAGGCTGAGGCAGGAGAGTCGCTTGAACCAGGGAGGCAGAGGTTGCAGGGAGCCAAGATCACACCATTGCACTCCATTCTGGGTGACAGAGCAAGACTCTGTTTCAAAAAATAAAAAAAGATTTGTAGTGGATTTTGTATATACAAGATAGAGATAGAAGGTCTTCCTTTCCAATCCACTTATCTTTTATATCATTTCCTTGTCTAATTGCCCTGGTTACATCAGGTTTTCCTTTTTTTTTTTCCCTCGTGCTTTGGATGTCACATGTAAGAATAATGTTGAATAGAAGTGGCAAGAGTAGATACCCTTGTCTTGTTCTTAGATTATTTTAAAGAATATATCTATTCTTCAGAAACATACACTCATGGTAGGGATGAAATCAATAAATAAAATCAAGGTTGAAATTCATGGGTGGGATAACTTGTGGCAAGCTACAGTAGTTAGGGAAGAAACAGTTTTCATACTATGGAATAAAAATGTACATCATAGGCTCACACCTGTAATACTAACACTTTGGGAGGCCAAGGCGAGTGGATCACCTGAGGTCAGAAGTTTGAGACCAGCCTGCCCAACACAGAAACCCTGTCTCTACTAAAAATACAAAATAGCAGGTGCTGTGGCCTGTAATCTCAGCTACTTGGGAGACTGAGGCAGGAGAATCGCTTGAACCTGGGAAGCGGAGGTTGTGGTGAGCCAAGACCATGCCATTGCACTCCAGCCTGGCCAATAAGAGCAAAACTCCATCTCAAAAAAAAAAAAAATCATATATATACACATACACATTACTGAAAAATCAACTCGCGCCAGGCGTGGTGTCTCACGCCTGTAATCCTAGCACTTTAGGAGGCCGAGGTGGGTGGATCACCTGAGGTCAGGAGTTCAAGACCAGCCTGGCCATCATGGTGAAACCCCATCTTTATTAAAAATAAAAGGGGCCGGGCGCGGTGGCTCACGCCTGTAATCCCAGCACTTTGGGAGGCCGAGGCGGGTGGATCACGAGGTCAAGAGATCGAGACCATGCTGGTCAACATGGTGAAACCCCGTCTCTACTAAAAATACAAAAAATCAGCTGGGCATGGTGGCGCATGCCTGTAATCCCAGCTACTCAGGAGGCTGAGGCAGGAGAATTGCCTGAACCCAGGAGGTGGAGGTTGCGGTGAGCCGAGATCGCGCCATTGCACTCCAGCTTGGGCAACGAGAGCGAAACTCCGTCTCAAAAAAATAAATAAATAAATAAATAACAAAAAAAATAACTCGTCCAGGCACAGTGGCCCACACCTATAATCCCAGCACTTTGCAGGGCTGAGACAAATGGATCACAAGGTCAGGAGATCAAAACCATCCTGACTAACACAGTGAAACCCCGTCTCTAAAAAAGTTAGCCAGGTGTGGTGGCGCGTGCCTGTAGTCCCAGCTACTTGGGAGGCTACAGGCCTCCCAAAATCGGAGGGTGGTGAGGTTGCAGTGAGCCGAGATCACACCACTGCACTCCAGCCTGGGTGACAGAGAAAAGAAAAAAAAAATCAATTCCTCAAACATCCACCCTTCTTGGGTTCTTCCCTTCTGTAATCATGAATGATCTTCCCTATTTTGAAAACCCTGTTGTCTGTCTCTGCTGCTGGCTCTAGCTGTCATCTGATTTTCCCCCTTCCTTTCAAGGCTAGACTTCTCCAGAAAGGGTGCTGCCCCATAGCCCTGACTTCCTCAGCACACCCCTGTCTCCTCCAGCCCTCGCTGTCTGCCCTTTGCTCACACAACCCCAGTTCTCAATGGTTTCCTAGGTGCTGAGGTCAGTGGGATTTTTTTCAGTGTCCTCGGGCTGCTCCGCACCATTCAAAGCCATCACTCCCCTGTCCTTGCAGCCCCCATGACCATCTCCTCTTCTTGTGTCTGTTCTGCTGCTCTCATATGTTGCCCACGGCCATCCACACTCTCCCTGGATATCCTGTCTGTTATCTCCAACTGTCACACTCGCAGATATCTGTAAATTTTATTTACAAATCCTTGTTTCTTTTTTTCTTTCTCTCTCTCTCTCTCTCTCTCTTTTTTTTTTTTTTTTTAAGACAGAGCCTTGCTCTGTAACCCAGGCTGGAGTGCAATGGCGTGATCTTGGCTCACTGCAACCTCCGAGTTTCCCAGGTTCAAGTGATTCTGCTGCCTCAGCCTCCCACGTAGCTGGGATTACAGGCACGCGCCACCACGCCTGGCTAGTTTTTTGTATTTTTAGTAGAGACGGGGTTTCACCATATTGGTCAGGCTGGTCTTGAACTCCTGACCTCGTGATCCACCCACCTCGGCCTCCCAAAGTGCTGGGATTATAGGTGTGAGCCACCGTGCCTGGCACATATCCTTGTTTCTAACTGTTCAATAGAATGTACTCCTGTGTATGTATCCTTTAACATCTAAAATTCAACATTCAAACCCAAACTGCTATCCCACAGCACAGCATGGTCTTCTCCACCCTTTTTTACTTTTCTATCTTTTTTTTTTTTTTTTGAGAAGGGGTCTCACTCTTTCATCCAGGCTGGAGTACAGTGATCTCAGCTCACTGCAGCCTTGCCTCCTGAATTCAAGCAGTTCTTCTGCCTCAGTCTCCCCAGTAGCCGGGATTACAGGTGCCCATCACCATGCCCAGCTGGTTTTTGTATTTATGTAGAGATGCGGTTTCACGGTGTTGGCCAGGCTGGTTTCAAACTCCTGACTTCAGGTGATCCATCCTCCTCAGCCTCCCAAAGTGCTGAGATTACAGGCATAAGCCATCATGCCCAACCATAAAGTGGACTTTTTACACAATCGAACCTCGTCTTAGCTTGTGGGAGGGAAACGAGGTCTCAAACAGTGAAATACTTGCACAGAGACACACAGGAAATGCCAGAGTTCTTACTAGAAAGCCCCTCTCCTGTGCTCTTTCTGCTGCACCAGGCGGCATCTCAGCGGCTTTTGTGCTTTCAGCTGCTGTTATGATATATAATCACAAATTGCCACATTTTCTTATTCAAGTGTGTGGCCAATCTATAAAATTATAAGGTTTTGTATTTCTTATCTATTGGTGAGCTCCCCTTTGTGTCTAATTCGGGAGTTGTTATATTGTTTGTGCTCTATAAATATGTAATGGATGAATGAAATGAGATGCGATTGCTTTACAGGTTTTCCCTGCTTAGGGATTAGCCCAGTACAGGGCAAATGGAGGCACTCATTCAGAAGACACATAGTGGTTGGATAATAACAGGGCATCGATAAATATCAGGCTGAGGTGTTGGTACTCTCTTCTCTGAGCAGTGGGGAGCCCTGCTCCCAGTTCTGGGCAGAAGAGTAAAATCAAGAAAGCGCCATTGTAGCAGAGTTAAATCAGTGATAGCAAGGAAGAAGTGGGGAGGCAAGAGTTCCAGGAGGGAGGAAATAAGGGATTGGTGTGAGGTGGTGGCTTCAGGAACTGAGAGGAAGAGACAAGCCAGGCACATTTTGAAGGGAGAAAGGACAGGGTGGCTGTGATACAGGAAAGGGAGGAGGAGGAGGATTAGGCAGAGGCTGGATTGTGGTGGGAAAGCCGTGCTGCTATTGAAGTATCTGGGTGGGGAGGGGGTGTGAGACCACAACCAGGGTGCCACATGCGGGACCCCAGCGTGATTCTCTGAATCACTCTTTCAAGTAGGAGCTTTCAGGAAACTGACTTGAAACCCATTATATGTCAATATCTAAACCCAGTATGTCTGACCTCAAATATTCTTCATCCCTCAGTGCCTCCCAAACATAGGGGAAGGAGACAGTTTGGGAGTCAAGGTTACAAAATTAAAATGTACTTATAGTGATTTGAGTTGATGGTGGCAGATCATTATAGCTCTAACAGACACGCAGTATTTTCCCTCTTCAATTAGGAGTGTTCAGAAAATCATGACCGTAAGTCCTTATTCCTGTCTCCATTTCAGAAAGAACTACAGTTTGATTCAAGAAAGGACTTCCCAGCAGTGAGTTCAGAGGCCCCGGAATGGATGAGTGCTTCTCTTGGGCAGCTCTGTAGGGAACTCTACTGTCTTTGAGCCTCAGTCTAGAACTGAAGATGGATGAGATGACTTTTTTCAGGTTCCTTGCAGCTCTCAGGGTCAGACCTCTTGTTAGCCCCCTGCACTGCAGTGACAATGCCTCTCTTCCCTGTGGATCCTACTGTTTTATACCCATTAAATATTTTTTTTAACTGTGCATGGCGGGTCATGCCTATAATATTAATGTGTTAGGAGGCTGCAGTGGGAGGATTGCTTGAGTCCAGGAGTTCAAGGCTGCAGTGAACTATGTTTATGCCACTGCACTCCTGCCTGGACAACAGCGTGAGATCTAATTCTAAAAAAAAATTTGGCTGAGTGCAGTGGCTTACACCTGTAATCCCAGCACTTTGGGAGGCCAAAGCGGGTGGATCACCTGAGGTCAGGAGTTCAAGACCAGCTTGACCAACATGGTGAAACCCTGTCTGTACTAAAAATTAGCTGGGTATGGTGGCACATGTCTGTAATCCCAGCTACGTGGGAGGCTGAGGCAGGAGAATCGCTTGAACCCAGGAGGCGGAGGTTGCAGTGAGCCAAGATCGTGCCATTGCACTCCAGTTTGAGCAATAAGAGCAAAACTCTGTTTCAAAAATAAACTTATTTAAATTTTTTTTTTTTTAGATGGAGTCTTGGTCTTCGCCCAGGCTGGAGTGCAGTGGCGCGATCTCGGCTCACTGCAACCTCTGCCTCCCGGGTTCAAGCGATTCTCCTGGCTCAGCCTCCTGAGTACCTGAAACTACAACTGCCTGCTACCACACATGGCTAATTTTTTGTATTTTTATTAGAGGTGGGGTTTTGCCTTGTTACCCAGGATGGTCTGAATCTGTTGACCTCGTGATCCGCCTGTCTTGGCCTTCCAAAGTGCTGGGATTCCAGGCATGAGCCACCTCTCCCAGCCAATTTTTTTTTTTTTTAGTAACTTTAGCTGAAGCCAAATAATTGAATGTAGACCAGCAGAGTTCTTGGTCTGGTCAGCCCAGTCCCCTTCAGAGCACAGAGAAGGAATCTCCCTTCAACTCTGTCAAGACTGCCTCCCAAGCAGGTTGTGGGTGTTTTCTCAGGCAGCTGTATGCCAGGCTTCAGTGAGGTACTAGACATTATATGGTGAGCAAGGAGGGCTCCATCCATTTCTCCAGTGAATTAGACAAGTAAATGTACAATCACAACACCTTGTGATACATGCTCTGATAGGGCACATACAGGGAGCCAGGGGGACCTCTCCCACTCCTCTTTGGGAAAGTGGAGGAAGACTGTACAATGAGTTCATTCTTGAAAAGCCTTGGGCTCGTATCTCTCTGGTCTTCAACATGCCCAAGTCATCTTCCATATGCTTATTACTTCAGTGGATGAAGAGCTTTTATTGGCCTGGTTGTGGGATTTTTTTTTTCTCCCGGAAACCCTATATTAGTTTTCAAAATCAAAGAGAAAGTTTTAGATCATATGCTTTTAGGATTATCAGCACAGAGGTCCATGTGTTGTCTGGAGAGTTTATTCCTAAGTACCATCCTCACTTTCTGCCTCTGCTCGGTCCCAGCTGCGATGGGGAGGGGCCTGCCCTGTGAAACACCAGAACTGTCAGTTCAGAGGTGGGTGCAGTGGCTCACACCTGTAATACCAACACTTTGGGAGACCAAGGCATGAGGACTGCTTGAACTCAGAAGTTTGAGAACAACCTGGGCAACATAGTGAGACCCTGTCTCTACTAAAAAAAAAAAAATAGCCAGGAGTGGTGGTGTATGCCTATGGTCCCAGCTGTTTAGGAGGCTGAGGTAGGAGGATTGCTTGAGCCCAGGAGACTGAGGTTGCAGTCAGCTATGATTGCACCACTTTATCCAGCCTGGGTGACAGAGTGAGACCGGGTCTCAAAAAAAAGAACCATCATTCTGCAGGAGCTGCACGAGTGTGGACAGTACTGGACTATATCTCTCTTCAGTTTGCAGCAGCACCTCCCAACTTCTCTCTCAAAAAAAAGTTCTGCTAGGAGGGTGTGGGTGGCCTCCCGACACAGCTGTGTTGCTGAGGCCAGGCCTGCCTGCCCTTGGCCCAGTAGGAGGATGAGCCTCTTTAGAGGCTTTGTTTGAGCCTTTTGGGCCCTCTCCTCCTGGTACTGCTTGGCTCAGAAAAGTAGGAACTGAAAGTTCTCCTTTCTCAGAGGCCCTTTCTCATCATCACCTGCTCTCTCCCTTCCTCTAGGTCCCTTCTGCCCCTAATTGTCTCAAACCCTGGCCTGGAAGCCCTCAGTCTCCTGGGGACTGGGAAGAGGGAAGGACAGAATGGTGGCCCTCAAATTCCTGCTCCCTGCTAGCTTTTCTCATCCCCGCTTTTAAGGAATAAGATAATAATGGTCATTAACTTTTATTGAGCACACACTCTGGTGCCAGAAGCATTTTAAGCATTTTATGGGCATTCCCTCACTTGAAATGTGAGTACCAACCCCAGAGGTTGGTACTCTCATTTTGCAGGTGAGGATACAAACAGTTTCTCAGTGAATTTGAAACTGGGAACATGTCTTTGAAAAGCCATCTGGGCTCTGACTTCCACGTTCTCTTCTTCCAACTTGTCCCATAGAACATTCGCTCTGAACCAATCCAGGAAAAGGGCAGCCAGCCACCAGGGTTACCGCTGCATGACCTTCCTGATACGCCAGTGTTCACTCTCATATCGTGACTAGATACCACTTTTCTCCCCTCTAGCTCTGTAATCCTTTTCTGAAGTCCTGACACGGTATTCTATCTCCCTCCTGTCCCCTGCTCCTAGGACCCTGCTGGGATCTTTGAGCTTGTGGAGGTCGTCGGCAATGGAACCTACGGACAGGTGTACAAGGTGAGATGCATGCTGTAGAAGTGTGACCTCCACATCTGCACATCTGCAGGGCACTCTTGGGAGGAGTGGAGGAAGTAGATTCCAGGTCTGGAGGTCTGAGCGGGGGCTATGGGAGATGCCAGAGGCTGGGGCCCTGGTAAAGGAAAGGAAAGAGTACCTAGGAGGCCACGCTGTTGCTGCCTCTCTCTGCCTGAGTGCAGAACCAGTCCCGGACATGGCAAGAACAGGCCAGCAGCCAGGCAGGGCAGCCTGTAGCAGGGAGAGCAGGCAGAGCGGCATGCGGACTTCGGATTCAGAGAGATAGCCAAGGCCAGAGGTGTGGGTTTAGCCCCTCCCCGGACCACAAGGAGGCCAGGACTTAGAGGCAGTGGGACCTAATGGGTGGCCTTCTGCAGAGGAAAAGTGGCCTCTGTGCTCCTGCAGCTGGCCTACTGCAGAGCTGGAGCCAGAGCTCAGGCTTTCTGCTTTCAAGCTGCCTCTGTCCCCCACAGAAGTGTCCTGTTACAGGTGGTAATTTTTGGGTAACTTACAGATGGTAACTTTTGGGTTGGCCAGCCCAGCCCTCTTGTGTGGCCTGACCACTGCTCACACTTGGATGGGGGAAGCAGCTGCAGCAGGGAGAATGTTCATGGTGAATGCTGCCTCTGACTGGAGGCCGCCTGGGACTCATGGCTTGCTTTTTCATCTCCAGAGAGAGTGCTTGATATTGTCACAAGTCTCTTCTGCATCTCTAGCCCTGTGTTTCTTGTGTCATGAGACCACCTGCCTTTCTCTTATGCTCTTTCTTTTGCAAGCTTTGGGGAAACAGGCACCCCACCCCCAATCTCTTGCCTCTTTGTTGCCATGGGAATAGTGGTGCTGTGTGTTCCTGCTGCTCTGGGCTTGGGGTCTTGAATGGCTGAGGATAAAAATAACCCATAGTCTGGCAAAGCCAGTTCATCCCCCTAACGGGCCACGTTTCCTCACCCTGCTCTTCCCCAGGAAGGCTTTGGGCTTTCCTCTCCAAGCCTTAGATGTTCCTGCTAGGAATTTCAGAAGGATGGCTGGGGAAGAGGGCAATGGCTGGGACACACTCAAGAAGAGGAAGTTTTGGCCAGATGCAGTGACTCAGCACTTTAGGAGGCCGAGGGGGGTTGATCACGAGGTCAGGCGTTTGAGACCAGCCTGGCCAACATAGTGAAACCCCGTCTCTAGTAAAAATACAAAAACTAGCCAGGTGTGGTGGCACACACTTGTACTCCCAGCTACTTGGGAGGCTGAGGCAGTGAGCCACTCCCACCTGAACATGGGAGGCAGAGGTTGCAGAGCCAAGACCACACCAGCCTGGGTGACAGAGCGAGACATTGGCTCAAAAAAAAAAAAAGGAAGTTTCTTTCTTTTTTTTTTTTTTTTTGGAGCCAAAGTCTGGACTAGGCTCAAAAAAGGGACTGGTGATGGGAACATTAGCACATGTCAACTGGCCCCTCTGTTTCTCTGAGTTCCCTAAAATCTCAGCTCCTCAGCTCTGTCTGTTCTTTCCCTATGGACAAGAGTAAAAGACTTTGTGGGTGAAATTGATTCTGGGAGAGGCCTCTGTCCAGAGTTGGTGAATCAGGAAACACCCCAGCATTTTGTCTTGCTTAGGAGAAGAGGGTGAGGCCAACCCTTCCCTCCGTAGCCTTCTCCTACTCCGTCCATCCTCCATTAGGATATAGAAGTATTTTTCACTCCTTGCTCTAACTTTCAAACTGTAAAAAATCCAAGCCAGAGAGGCTGGAACAGAACATAAGTGTTTCTCACTCATCTGTTCTGAGTTTTTTATGGGAGGAGACCCTTCGCCTTTATTGAGCCTATAACTTGGAAGTCCATTCTAGGTGGTTTTTCTGTTAGCCATGGTGGCTCAGGAGCCCTCTCCTCTGTCCACTCCTATGACCAGCCCATACACATTATGTGTAGCCGCAATGAGGGGTACTTTGTTTCTTTTTCGTTTCTTTTTTTTTTTTTTTTTTTTTTGAGACAATCTTCCTCTATTCTCCATGTTGGCCAGGCTGGTCTCAAACTCCTGGTCTCAAGTGATCTGCCTGCCTCAGCCTTCCAAAGTGCTGGGATTACAGGCATGAGCCACCACACCCGGCTGAGGGGCACTTTGTAATATGGAAAACAGTCAAAAGATGTGGCTGTGTCTCCCAGAGTCAAGCCCTCTTCGTTGCTCCCTGAGCAACTCAGATCCCTCAGATCCCTCTGTTCTGCAGGGTCGGCATGTCAAGACTGGGCAGCTGGCTGCCATCAAGGTCATGGATGTCACGGAGGTAGGGAATGGGGCTGGGCAGTGGGAGGGTCAGACCATCAAGAAGGGAGTGTGGGGGGAGGTCTCAAGGCTCAGCTCCTCCCATTTGCCTAGGACGAGGAGGAAGAGATCAAACAGGAGATCAACATGCTGAAAAAATACTCTCACCACCGTAACATTGCCACCTACTATGGAGCCTTCATCAAGAAGAGCCCCCCAGGAAACGACGACCAGCTGTGGGTGAGAAGTGTCCCCCTGCCTGCCCTCCCCACACTCTCTATCTCCAGGCTGTTCACTTGGACTCAGTAGACTCAGTATCAGTGCCCTGCATCTCTGCTTGCCAGCTCCGCTCCTTCCAGTCTACCCAGCCTCCCCGTCCCTGGACCCAGAGAGGCCTCATGCCTCACAGATAGCCCTGCACTCCAGCCCCTATGAATTGCAGCATCGCAGCCTTTGCATGTTTTGGTGGCACGGATCCTGGCATTTGCCCCAACCCTTGCCCTAACCAGTATTTCACACTGTGTGATAGGCTCTTACTAAATAAATATAATCCTGGCAAAGGCTGGAGAGACCATGGGGAGGCTATCAGTTTTCTTGCCTTTGAGCACAGCTCCTGGGAAAGCAACAGAACCAAAATATTTGTGAGAGATGACAGAGCCCAGACCACTCCCAGCACCCCAGACGCTACAGTGTGCCCAGCCCTTCTGGGTGACCATTTAAACCATAGCCTACTGTGTTGCTTGGGCCTTCCCCAAATTCCTCCTGCCTGGCCCAGAACATTGCTGAGAGTCACTCCCCTCCCTAGCCTGGGCACTGGTGCTGACAGATTCCCCCAGCCTCACCTTTTGTGGTACTGAGCCCAGCCCCTGAGGATGGAGCTCAGGAGAGAATGTGGCAACGGCTGTTGGGAGTTTGGTACTAACGCCAGGTCTCCCCTCTCAGCAGTCATTCAGACAACAAGCACTTATTAAGCACTTCTGTATACTCTGTATAGATGAGCATGAGCCATGATCCTGGCCTCCAAGGCCCTTCGGCTTTTTGGGAACACACACACACTCATGAACCCAAAGGAAGGGAGAAAGGTAATGGGTAGGTCTACCTGCCAGGTGTGGATGGTGGAGATTGTGGCAGACTAGAGGCATTAGTAGCCGGGCACCCGCTTCTGCACCTGTTGGGCACAGGTCCTCCCCTTCTCTCACTGTGCTCTGCTTTCCAAGGGGTAGGTAAATGCAAATTACTTTTATTGCATATGCAAATATACATGTCCATCTAACCTTTTCCATGCATTGGATGTAGCTTTTAGTGAAAACTTGGATAAGCATGCTGATTCCCAGGAAGACTGGTTGGCATCATCTTCCCATATGGCTCTGCCTCTGGGTTTCAGCTGCTGTCCCTGGGAGGTACAGACCCAGAGCTCTCCTCATCTCCTGGCCTTGTTACTGTCTGTGCTGGAGGAGTTTCTCTCAGTGTCTTCCCAAGTTCCCTCCTGCAGCTGTCTAGGTAGACCCAACACACTCGTTTTGTCTCTAGCAGACCTGGGCAATCACTGATTCATAGCCTCTTTTTTGCTTCTAAGTCAGGAACTGGCAAACTTTTTCTGTGAAGGGCCAGATAGTAAATATTTTAGGCTTTGTGGGTCCTATTTGCTGTCACAGCTGCTCAGTTGTGTTGTGCCATGAAAGCAGTAATAGACAGTACATAAACGAATGAGCTTGGCTCTACCCCCAAACACCTTTACTGAGGTCACTCAAACAGAATATGATTCCCTTTTTTGTTTTTTTCCGCAGCAATTTAAGAATGTAAAACCCACGCCGGATGCGGTGGCTCAAGCCTGTAATCCTAGCACTTTGGGAGGCCAAGGTGGGTGGATCCCCTGAGGTCAGGAGTTAGAGTCCAGCCTGGCCAACATGACAAAACCCCATCTCTACCAAAAATACAAAAATTAGCCAGGTGCAATGGCAGGCGCCTGTAATCCCAGCTACTAGGGAGGCTGAGGCAGGAGAATTGCTTGAACCCAGGAGGCGGAGGTTGCAGTGAGCTGAGATTGTGCCATTGCACTGCAGCCTGGGCAACAGAGTAAGACCCTGTCTCAAAAAAATAAATAAAATAAAAATCAATCTTCACCTCCTGATAAAAGCAGGCCTTGGGCTGGCCATAGTTTGCTGACCTCTGATCCAAAGCGTAGTTCTTTTTTTTTTTTCTGAGATGGAGTTTCACTCTTGTTGCCCAGGCTGGAGTGCAATGGCACAATCTCAGTTCACTGCAACCTCCACCTCCCGGGTTTAAGTGATTCTCCTGCCTCAGCCTCCCAAGTAGCTGGGATTACAGGCGCCCACCACTACACCTGGCTAATTTTTATATTTTTAGTAGAGATGGGGTTTTTCCATGTTGGCCAGGCTGGTCTTGAACTCCTGACCTCAGGTGATCTGCCTGCCTCAGCCTCCCAAAGGACTGCGATTACAGGCGTGAGCCACCACAACCAGCTTTTTTCCACTCTCTCCTGACATCAGGAAGTCTTGTGGCCTTTGTGAGGCTTCTGTGGCCCTTGCTCTCTGGCTCATACCAGTTCTAGTTCCAAGGCCTCTCGTCCTTCTCCAGGAATCTAGCAGGGGGTGAGGGGGGTAGCTTGTCTGACTGATACTTTTCCTTTCGGTACCTTCCTGGGATCCTAGCTGGTGATGGAGTTCTGTGGTGCTGGTTCAGTGACTGACCTGGTAAAGAACACGAAAGGAAATGCCCTGAAGGAGGACTGCATCGCCTACATCTGCAGGGAGATTCTCAGGGTGAGCTCAAGGCCCCCCTTTCCTTCTCCTTCTCTACTATCCTGGCTGGAGCTTCTCCATGAGCAAAAATCCTCCCTGCATTGGGAGGGAACATAACTGCCCTCTTTAGGGAGCAGTGGGCCTGATGGGGGTTGGATGTGGAGGTAGGACCCCAAACTTGGGAAGTGTCAGGCTATTGGAGGAGACAGTCTCCTCTTTTCCAAGCTCTGCCACTTCTCTACTTGTAAACCTGCAACTTCAGGGAATTCACCTGGAGCCACCACTCTGAGGAAGCTCTCCAGGACAGCTCAGCCTGCTTGGGCTCCTGGGGGAGAGGGTCTGCTCCTTCAGCCGAGCCCTGTCTAGACTGATTGCTCCCTGTCCCCTCAACTCACTCCCCACTTACTCTTTCCCACCCCATCCAACACCATGGCTAATTTTCCCTGCTCTCCTGTCCCAGGGTCTGGCCCATCTCCATGCCCACAAGGTGATACATCGAGACATCAAGGGGCAGAATGTGCTGCTGACAGAGAATGCTGAGGTCAAGCTAGGTGCGCCGGCTCCTGCTGAGGCTGACGGGGGCCCTTTCACCTCCAGAACAGAGAATGAGGGGCCCCTTTTCCGCTCTGGTCGCTCAGGCCTAACTCCCTTCCCTTCCCCATCTCCTCCTGGAATGCCCTGCCTCCTGCTGAAAATCCCTCAGGAAGCTCTTCACCTGTCACCTATTATGAGCCAGGTGCTCTGCAGGTTGTCTGGGGAAATGACCCTTCCCGCCTGGTATGCTGTCCCATGATCCTTTTACCTGGGTTTTTCTCTAAGATGCAGGAAGATGGAATCAGGTTCTTAAGGACGTTGGTGGGATAGAGGAGGGTGCTGGGATGTCTGGGTAGGGCCAGGACCTCAGCTGCCTAAGGCAAGTCATGTGCATGTATGCAGGGACCTGAGGCAAGGGAGCAGAGGTGACTCCCCATGCTGAGCCTTCCGTCTGTGTCTTCACAGTGGATTTTGGGGTGAGTGCTCAGCTGGACCGTACTGTGGGCAGACGGAACACTTTCATTGGGACTCCCTATTGGATGGCCCCAGAGGTCATCGCCTGTGATGAGAACCCTGATGCCACCTACGATTACAGGGTATGCAGTGGAAAGTTGGGAGCATGGGGGCTGCCAAGGGCAGGAAGCAATGTGGAGACCATGGGGCCTGCGCAGGCTGGGGAAAAAGGAAGTTCTGACGATGTTAGCAGTGAGGGGCTGGGGAGCATCTTATGGCAAGGCAAGTGTGGGTGGGGAGATGGGATGGGTGGGAGGGCACTGCTGAAGGAAGGGGTGTGGCCCTGGAAGGGTCCTGCAGAGGCTGGCATGGTGGGTGAAGAGAGGTTGTGGGCAGAGTTGTCGAGAATATTCACTTGTTCCTTCTCTCCCGTCTACAGAGTGACATTTGGTCTCTAGGAATCACAGCCATCGAGATGGCAGAGGGAGCCCCCCGTAAGTGCTGAGTCTGCCGGGAGTAGGAGGGGAGAGAAAGGAAGGGCCCAGAGAATGGCTGTAGGGAGGAGGTGGGTCATGGGACCCTGCTGAGGAAGGGTCCTGTAGCTCCCAGTGCAGTGAAAGGGACTGAGGGCGTCTCTTCTGTGTCCAGCTCTGTGTGATATGCACCCCATGCGAGCCCTCTTCCTCATTCCTCGGAACCCACCACCCAGGCTCAAGTCCAAGAAGTGGTAGGTGTGAGTGTGGTCTCTGGGAAGGAAGGTCCCTGGACAAGGCCATCCCCACCTTCGTGCCCTCTGTGCTCAGACTTGGATTTCACCAGAGAAGAGATTTTGGGGGGCAGAGGGCGGTGACTGATGTTGGAAGACAGGAGGCACCTCATGGTGGCTTGTGGATGAGTGATCCGCCTCTTCCTCCTGCACCCATCCCTTCTGAGGGGACCTTCCCAGTGTGAGCCACTACTGTTTCCAGGTCTAAGAAGTTCATTGACTTCATTGACACATGTCTCATCAAGACTTACCTAAGCCGTCCCCCAACGGAGCAGCTACTGAAATTTCCCTTCATCCGGGACCAGCCCACGGAGCGGCAGGTCCGCATCCAGCTTAAGGACCACATTGACCGATCCCGGAAGAAGCGGGGTGAGAAAGGTCAGTGGGCAGGCTGGAGGTGGCAGGTCCTCGGGGACACTACAGCATGGCTCTTCTCTACCAGCCCTTCCCCCTCCTGGCTTCCCTTCCTGCTCCCCTCCTTGGCCCCAGCTCTCCCTATCTAAGGAGATCTTTCTCAAACTTTCAACTCCAGAGGGGTTTTCCCTCCTTTCCCACCCAATCTGAGTCAGCCTTTCAAAGGAGGACTGGCCTTTCACATCCTTACAAAAACACCCTCAGCACATGCGTGTGTGAGCACAAGTACAGGCTCTGCTACACCTCAGCTGCCCTGGGACCCAGGCCCAGTCCCCATCCAGGCCCACATCTGATTCCCTCATTGCTCCAAGGAAGTGGGTGGGGCCCCTCATGCTTGCCCACCCAGACAGACCTTGTGGTTATCCCCACCTGAAGTTTCCCTAGCCCACAGCAGGGTCTGCGGAACTGGGTGAGTTAACAGTGGTGATCTCCCCCTGCAGAGGAGACAGAATATGAGTACAGCGGCAGTGAGGAGGAAGATGACAGTCATGGAGAGGAAGGAGAGCCAAGGTGGGCCTGGCAGGTGGAGAGGGAAGGGGGGTCGTTGCTGAGTGGGGGCACTACAGTGGTGCTTGGCTTTGGGGACTCTCAGCCTGGGGCTGGTGGGCACCAGAGAGGTAGAGACTCATAGAAACCAAATTTCCAAGTGCTAAGAAAAGAAATGACTGAGCAAGAGCTGGGAAGAGAGCAATTCAGGGGTGAAAGTGGGGTGCAGCAGTCATAGTAAAAGAGGACAGGGCTGAAGACAGAGCAGAAGGGGACGGTAAATCTCCTGGCCACCTGGGATTGGACAGAGGCAGAGGCTTTGATCCAGTTAAAGCACCCACTCAGGCAGGTCCATGGGGTTAAGAGGGGGAACCAGCAGGATTCTGACCCCAATGCTGCTTTGTGCCACCCCTGCCCAGCTCCATCATGAATGTGCCTGGAGAGTCGACTCTACGTCGGGAATTTCTCCGGCTCCAGCAGGAAAATAAGAGCAACTCAGAGGCTTTAAAACAGCAGCAGCAGCTGCAGCAGCAGCAACAGCGAGACCCTGAGGCACACATCAAACACCTGCTGCACCAACGGCAGCGGCGCATAGAGGAGCAGAAGGAAGAGCGGCGCCGTGTTGAGGAGGTGGGCTTTTTAAGAAAAACCCGGCCCAGGCCTGGCATGGCCTCCTGCTGACCGGCCCCGGGGTCCATTAGGACCTCAGGGAGAACAGGTTTTAAAATGCCTTAATGCCTTAAATGAATGGCATTTCTGTTGAAAAAATTACATAATTTCAAAGTTCATGATGAGCTGGAATTAACAAAAAATGTGTCTAAATAGTAGGCAATAACCCACAGCATCCACACTGTCCACCTGCTATCCCCAAGGCAGGCCCTGTCATTATTGAACAAAAGATAATTTGCCAAAAAACCTGCTACAGAAGAGCCTTCTGCAGTTTTTAAAATATAGGCCGGGCACGGTGGCTCACCCCTGTAATCCCAGCCCTGTGGGATGCCAAGGCGGGCAGATCATGAGGTCAGGAGATTGAAACCATTCTGGCAAACACAGTGAAACCCCGTATCTACTAAAAATACAAAAATTAGTCAGGCGTGGTGGCACATGCCTGTAGTCCCAGCTACTCAGGAGGCTGAGGCAGGAGAATCGCTTGAACCCGGGAGGCAGAGGTTTCAGTGAGCCAAGATCTCGCCACTGCACTCCAGCCTGGAGACAGAGTGAGACTCCGTCTCCAAAAAAAAAAAAACCTCAAAAACTGTAAAGTAAAATAAAATAAATATAGCGTTCAGATAGCAGAGTAACACAAACTCCTATCTAATAAAGTGTTAACGGCTGGGCGAGATGGCTCACGCCTGTAATCCCAGCACTTTAGGAGGCTGAGGTGGGCAGATCACCTGAGGTCAGGAGTTTGAGACCAGCCTGGCCAACACGGTGAAACCACATCTCTACTAAAAATACAAAAATTAGCCGGTTGTGGTGGCAGGCGCCTGTAATCCCAGCTACTTGGGAGGCTAAGGCAGGAGAATCGTTTGATCTCGGGAGGCGGAGGTTGCAGTGAGCTGAGATCATGCCATTACACTCCAGCCTAGGGGACAAGAGTGAGACTTGGTCTCAAAAAAAAAAAAAAAAAAAAAAAAAGGCGTTACCTGGAGAAGGCCTGCCAGCAACTTCATTGTATAAATAGGCAAACGTTCTTTCAAGTGTGGAGGCCCCTTAGGGCTTGTGCTTTTGTTGGTGGTGGTGGTGGTAGGCTTTGTGATCAGAAATGAAAGTAAAGTACCACCTGGGCATCCGCGCTTGTCAAGGAGTGGGCCGGGTCCCTCGGTTCTGTGCTTTTAGTGCACGGGCACCTGGTGCCCTCTTGTGGCCAAAGGCTATCATTACGACCCACTCTGAACTTCCAGACAAAGGTGGATTTTAGGCTAGGAGTGTTGGGTAGGCTTGTTTTGACTCCCGGTTTTGTTTGTTGTTTGGTGGGGATGTGGGTAGAGGAAGGTGTTGTCCAGCTAAGCCCACTCTACAGGTAGTATGAGTCTCACAGCCTCTCCCATCACAGCTGCCGGCTGTTTCCCGAGCCCAGCCCTGTGGGCCTTTGGGTAGGGATGGGTATATGCAGAAACAACCGGTCTCTCTCACCATCCACCCTGGTGAGCAAGAAGAGCTCCCCTCCTTGTCCATGGAGGGGCAGTGCTGCCTCGGTGTCCGGTATGGTCCTTAAGCCCACCTCGCTCTCCCCACAGCAACAGCGGCGGGAGCGGGAGCAGCGGAAGCTGCAGGAGAAGGAGCAGCGGCGGCTAGAGGACATGCAGGCTCTGCGGCGAGAGGAGGAGCGGCGGCAGGCGGAGCGCGAGCAGGTACAGCGCCGCACTCGCATCCTTGCCCTCCCGCTCCTGCTGCCTGCCGCCCCTGCTCCCCGTGCCCTTCCCCTTCTCTCCCCCACCCCCAGATTCCTCCTATCTTTTCCAGCTTCACTCTTTCTCTCTGTTTTCTCCCACCCTTCAACCCCAACCCTGGCCCCCTCCCTCCTCCTGTCTCCGTGCCTCATTCCCATCTCTTTACCCCATCCCTGACTCTCCCCGGCCCTTCCCTCATCACCCCTCATTCCCTGTGCCCTCTTCTTCCCCATCTGTGCCGCATGGCCCCCTTGGGGCTCATCCCATCCCCTCCCCTACCTCTCTCTTACTCTTTCCTGCACCTCCTCATCCTTCCCCCTTTCCTCTTCCTCCAACTCGCTGCTGCTGCCCTCCTCTGCCTCTTCCTCCTTCCCTGCCCTCTGCCCCCCACCCCACGCCCCGCCCCCCAGGAATATATTCGTCACAGGCTAGAGGAGGAGCAGCGACAGCTCGAGATCCTTCAGCAACAGCTGCTCCAGGAACAGGCCCTGCTACTGGTAACGGGTCCCTCGGCGTCCTCTGGGAAGATGCTTTTCAGAGCTCCTTTGCTGGAACGGGATGGGAACACTTCAAGGGAAGGGATTCACCCAAGACATCAAGGGAAAACATCTCCTCTCTAGGCAGTTGGAGAAAAGAGAGGGCATGCCTCCTCTAACTCCCGGGGCCACACCCTCCTGAGCCCTCTCTCCCTACCCTTGGGCCCAGGAATACAAGAGGAAGCAGCTAGAGGAGCAGCGGCAGTCAGAGCGTCTGCAGAGGCAGCTGCAGCAGGAGCATGCCTACCTCAAGTCCCTGCAGCAGCAGCAGCAGCAGCAGCAGCTTCAGAAACAGCAGCAGCAGATCCTGCCCGGGGACAGGAAGCCCCTGTACCAATATGGTCGGGCCATGAATCCCGCTGACAAACCAGCCTGGGCCCGAGAGGTACTCACTGCCTCTTTTGCCTCCTGAGACTGCAGTCCCACTGCCTGAGGCCTGCAGAGCCACAAGAAGTGGTTGTTTACAGTAGCAGGCACCAAACAAGGGAAAAGAGCACACAGCACAGAGCCTGGGGCAGGAGTGGTTAGGGCAGGTGGGACCCTACATTGTCAGAACAGGGAGGCAAGAGCTGGCCTGCTTAACATCCCTTCACATCACAGGTAGAAGAAAGAACGAGGATGAACAAGCAGCAGAACTCTCCCTTGGCCAAGAGCAAGCCAAGCAGCACAGGGCCTGAGCCCCCGATCCCGCAGGCCTCCCCGGGACCCCCAGGACCCCTTTCCCAGACTCCTCCTATGCAGAGGCCGGTGGAGCCCCAGGAGGGACCACACAAGGTGAGTCTCCACGCCTGTCTTAACGCAGACACAGGGAGCTGTGCTCAGAGCACAGGGACACACACCCGCTCAGCTCAGAGCCGGGACTACAGAGCATAGGATGTGTGGGCAGAGACACTTACCTGCTTCTTGCTGCCTGTGTTTGTCCTGACATAGCTGTCCTCAGGCTCTAGGAACCCCCTGTCCTTTAATGGAGGAAGGGGTAACTAAAGTCCCTTTCCACCTAGACTCCAATTTGCAGGTGGGGATGTGCCGTGGAGCAGTCAGCACACCCTCCCTGGTCTCTCCCTGCAGAGCCTGGTGGCACACCGGGTCCCACTGAAGCCATATGCAGCACCTGTACCCCGATCCCAGTCCCTGCAGGACCAGCCCACCCGAAACCTGGCTGCCTTCCCAGCCTCCCATGACCCCGACCCTGCCATCCCCGCACCCACTGCCACACCCAGTGCCCGAGGAGCTGTCATCCGCCAGAATTCAGACCCCACCTCTGAAGGACCTGGCCCCAGCCCGAACCCCCCAGCCTGGGTCCGCCCAGATAATGAGGCCCCACCCAAGGTAAGGACAGCCCTGTGGGACCAGGGCAAAGCAGAGGACTGGTCATGAAAGGAGGAAGGGAGTGGGGTAGGCCACACCGAGGAGGAGTGCAGGGTGGGGAGGGAGAGGACGCTCAGGCGCCACCCTGTGGGAGTCAGCCACGCAGCAGAGGAGGCACATGGCTGTGTGGCATCGATCCTCGTGGGGAATGGGGGACTGGAGAAACACCTAGTGTGTTTTGGAAGCACTAAGGAGGAGATAAGTCCGAGTCAGAACTGCAGCTCCACCATCTCCCAGCGTCATCACCTTGGATGTATTCGTTAGCGTCCCTGAGCGTCAGTTTTCTCACCCATAAGACTGGGGAAGCACACCTTCCAGAGGTGAGGCTTGAATGTCTGTGAGGTGCCCGTTGCAGCACCAGCTCGCAGCACTCGGCCTTCTCTCCACAGGTGCCTCAGAGGACCTCATCTATCGCCACTGCCCTTAACACCAGTGGGGCTGGAGGCTCCCGGCCAGCCCAGGCAGTCCGTGCTAGGTAATGCCTGGGTAGGGCAGCGCCTGGGTGAGGTCTGAGGGCAGCCTAGGGAGTAGAGGGCACAGGGACTTTACCGGCCTAACTGCCTAGGGGTGGGCAAGCCCTAGCCCCATCACCTCAGCCCCCCCCCGCCCCCTCGTCGCCCCTGTGCTCCCTTCACAGACCTCGCAGCAACTCCGCCTGGCAAATCTATCTGCAAAGGCGGGCAGAGCGGGGCACCCCCAAGCCTCCAGGGCCCCCTGCTCAGCCCCCTGGCCCGCCCAACGCCTCTAGGTAATGGAGTTGTCCCCCGACTCACTCCCACCTCTCACTTCTGCCACCTGCTACCCTGGTGATGGCTCCCTCTGCAGTGCAGCTCAGCACCCCAGAGAGGGGAGCACCCTGCCTCCCTGACCCTGACTCTGCTCCCCCAACAGTAACCCTGACCTCAGGAGGAGCGACCCTGGCTGGGAACGCTCAGACAGCGTTCTCCCAGCCTCTCACGGGCACCTCCCCCAGGCTGGCTCACTGGAGCGGAACCGTGTGGGAGGTACGTTAGCCAGGGCCAGGCAGCCTGCTCTGGGCCTGGAGTCTTATCAGGATGGACCCTGCCTGCAGTGGCTTTGGACTGGGACACCCACAGGGACAGGGAGGACCTGGGTGGGTATGGAACTTGGGGCTGAGTTCTGGGGCTCAGGGCCGAGGGGTCAGCCCAGGTGTGGGCTTGAGGCCATCCTTTGTCCAGGTATTCATGACCTTTCTTCTTCCACCCTGCTGTGTCCAGTCTCCTCCAAACTGGACAGCTCCCCAGTGCTCTCCCCTGGGAATAAAGCCAAGCCTGATGACCACCGCTCTCGGCCAGGCCGGCCCGCAGTGAGTCACCTGGTGCAGGCATGGCCTGCCTCATCCTGCTTTGGGGCTTAGCAGCAGGATGGCATCAGGGGTGGGGTCTCCACTGACCTACTGAGAAGGGCTGTGGGGATGGAGGGCCTGATGCTTCTCACGGTACTAACATTTTCTAACCTCTCTCCTAACCTTTCTCCTGGCTGCTCTTCTTCCCTTGTGGCCCCTCTCAGAGCTATAAGCGAGCGATTGGTGAGGTTAGTGAGATGGGCCTGCTTGTGGGAGCCTCTCCTATGGCCCTGCAAGGGCCTCCTAGCACCCTTTGTCTACCTCCACCCAGGCCCACCACCTCCCTGCCCCTCACGTGGCTCCTTCCTGCAGGACTTCGTGTTGCTGAAAGAACGGACCCTGGACGAGGCCCCTCGGCCTCCCAAGAAAGCCATGGACTACTCATCATCCAGCGAGGAGGTGGAGAGCAGCGAGGAGGATGAGGAGGAGGGCGAAGGCGAGCCATCAGAGGGGAGCAGAGACACCCCTGGGGGCCGGTACGGCATCAAGGGTGGGGCCCTCCTGCTCCAAGTCACATGGAGGGCAGGAAGTAGTGGGGGAAGAGGTAGGGCTTTGAGGCCCGGCTGAAGGAGAGTGGCTCCCTTCTCTAGAGAGTGAGCTGAGGGTGCAGGTTCCTTCTCTCTCCCACTGTCATGTGTGTTGTGGGGTGGCCTCTTCAGGTGCCTATCTGTCCCTGTGCTAGCCTGCCCTGCGTGCCCTGCACGGAAGCACCTCACAGTGGAGCAGGCTGTTTTGAACAGAGAAAAAGCCTGGGCTCTGGCTGCCATCTGCTGCCTTTGGTATTTCCATGGTGGGCAGGACCTAGAGGAGCCCCACCTTCTTTTTTCACAGCAGCGATGGGGATACAGACAGCATCAGCACCATGGTGGTCCACGATGTCGAGGAGATCACCGGGACCCAGCCCCCATACGGGGGCGGCACCATGGTGGTCCAGCGTGTGAGTGAGCCTCCACTCCCCTGCCCTGTACCTGTGTGTCATCTTCAGCCCCGTGCCGACCCTGCTCTCTGTCCCATAGACCCCTGAAGAGGAGCGGAGCCTGCTGCATGCTGACAGCAACGGGTACACAAACCTGCCTGATGTGGTCCAGCCCAGCCACTCCCCAACCGAGAACAGCAAAGGCCAAAGCCCCCCCTCGAAGGATGGGAGCAGTGACGTAAGTGGGCAGGTGGCAGGTCCGTCGGAGAGAAGACCCCTGGTGGTGGGTAGGAGATCTGGGTCTCAGGGGAGGATGGGGTGGAGCACTGGGAACTGACCAGTGGGGGTGCCAGTTGGGGAGCTGGGGCCTGGTAACAGCAGCAGGGGCAAGGCCAAAGCTGGACTTGCACTTGTTTGCCTGACTGCTGCCCCCCCGCCACGACAGTACCAGTCTCGTGGGCTGGTAAAGGCCCCTGGCAAGAGCTCCTTCACAATGTTTGTGGATCTTGGGATCTACCAGCCTGGAGGCAGTGGGGACACCATCCCCGTCACAGGTAAGGATGGGGTCCAGGGGCAACCTGCGGGGAGCAGAGGTGGTCTTGAGACGCAGCCTTATAAAGCATAGGCACAGGACCTCTCCCTTGAGCCCTAACTCCTGCCCAGGCACAGAGGCAAGGAAAGGCTTTTGTGACCCCTCCACAGGAGAGGAAATGCCTAGAATAGCCAAGGGACCTGGGCAAAGGCTCAAAGCTAATGAGGGATAGAACTGGGACCTGAGACAGGGCTTCTGACTCCAAGGCCCTTGCCCTATCCCCCCTCCTATGCCCCTCCCCATCCTCCCATGTCTCTCCTTTCTGCATATGATGAGATGCCAAGACCTGATAGAGGGGATGGAGGGAAAAAGAGCTGGGATGAGAAGCTGCAGCTCCTTCCGCCTCCTCCTTCTGGCAGCCCTAGTGGGTGGAGAGGGCACTCGGCTTGACCAGCTGCAGTACGACGTGAGGAAGGGTTCTGTGGTCAATGTGAATCCCACCAACACCCGGGCCCACAGTGAAACCCCTGAGATCCGGAAGTACAAGAAGCGATTCAACTCCGAGATTCTCTGTGCAGCCCTTTGGGGTAAGCCAGGCCAAGGGTAGCTAAGAGGGGTCTGGTGTGGTTTCCATGCTCCTGGTTAGATGAGGGCCTGGCTGAGCCTCTGACCTGCCAAGGGCTCCTATCACAGGGGTCAACCTGCTGGTGGGCACGGAGAATGGGCTGATGTTGCTGGACCGAAGTGGACAGGGCAAGGTGTACGGACTCATTGGGCGGCGACGCTTCCAGCAAATGGATGTGCTGGAGGGGCTCAACCTGCTCATCACCATCTCAGGTACAGGGCTGGCCAGTGGGGGAGGGAGGAGGGGCTCAGCTCCTTGGCGCTGTCACCTCCTTCTGCCTGGGAGGAGGGCAGCCTTGGTCCAGGTGCTGGAAGGTGGGGCCACACTTTCTCACCCCTTGTGGTATGCAGACAGAGGAGGGCAGGGCAGTGGCAGCTGGTCCTCAGCTGAGAATGGGGATGTGTGTATGTCCGTCCGTCTCTCAGGGAAAAGGAACAAACTGCGGGTGTATTACCTGTCCTGGCTCCGGAACAAGATTCTACACAACGACCCAGAAGTGGAGAAGAAGCAGGGCTGGACCACTGTGGGGGACATGGAGGGCTGTGGCCACTACCGTGTTGGTGAGGATGCCACAACAGAGTGGCCAGCAAACACGTCATGAAGATAGAGAAATGGGCCTGGATCAAAACCTGGCAGCCAGGGACTTGGGGCCTGGGTGGGACAGTCTAGTGACAGACACAGGGAGGGGCCCCAGGCCCAAGAAGGGAAGTCTCAGCAACTCTCTTTCTTCTGCCCCCAGTGAAATATGAACGGATTAAGTTCCTAGTCATTGCCCTCAAGAGCTCCGTGGAGGTGTATGCCTGGGCCCCTAAACCCTACCACAAATTCATGGCCTTCAAGGTAATCCCAGCCTCAGCCCCCAGCCCCATCCCTAGTCCCAGTGCCTCTCCCTCTGCCCCTGAGCCCTCCTCTCCTCCGATTGCCCGCAGTCCTTTGCCGACCTCCCTCACCGCCCTCTGCTGGTCGACCTGACAGTGGAGGAGGGGCAGCGGCTCAAGGTCATCTACGGCTCCAGTGCTGGCTTCCATGCCGTGGATGTCGACTCGGGGAACAGCTATGACATCTACATCCCTGTGCATGTGAGCTTGGCGGTGCTGCTAGGGAATGGGATGGGCCAGTCTGGGCGCCAGCCGTGAGACTCCAGCCTGCCTCCTCCTCCCCAGATCCAGAGCCAGATCACACCCCATGCCATCATCTTCCTCCCCAACACCGACGGCATGGAGATGCTGCTGTGCTACGAGGACGAGGGTGTCTACGTCAACACGTACGGGCGGATCATCAAGGATGTGGTGCTGCAGTGGGGAGAGATGCCCACCTCTGTGGGTGAGTGAGCCCTGCCCCCGAGCCACATGCCCCTGGAGTGGTCCCTGCTCAACCCCTCACATGTGTTCCCCACAGCCTACATCTGCTCCAACCAGATAATGGGCTGGGGTGAGAAAGCCATTGAGATCCGCTCTGTGGAGACAGGCCACCTGGACGGGGTCTTCATGCACAAACGAGCCCAGAGGCTCAAGTTCCTGTGTGAACGGAATGACAAGGTGAGAGGCCCTTTCCCTCTGAAAGCCCTTCGGCCCCTGAGCAGAGTTCTGGGGGAGAGGATGGTGGTGGTATCTTCCTGCAAGCAGACCTCTCTAGGAGCTTGGAGGAGAGCAATCACTCCCTCCCACAGCCCCGCGCTCTCTGCAGCTCCCGAGGACTTTACAGCTGCCACCCAGGGGGTGGGTATTGCATCCTGTCCCATAACATCTGGCCCGTTCCTCCACGAGAGGGCACTCTTATCCGAAGCCTCTCTCCCTCTTATGTCTTCTGCCCCCACTTTCTTCCCCTCTCCCAGTTGAGACCCCTAACACTTAGTGACTTCTCCTCCTGCCCCCACTAGGTGTTTTTTGCCTCAGTCCGCTCTGGGGGCAGCAGCCAAGTTTACTTCATGACTCTGAACCGTAACTGCATCATGAACTGGTGACGGGACCCTAGGCTGGGGCTGCCCAACACTGGACCCAGCTCTCCCTGCAGCCAGGCTTCCTGGGCCGCTCCTCTTTCCTCTCCCTGGGCTTTTGCTTTTACTGGTTTGATTCACTGGAGCCTGCTGGGAACGTGACCTCTGATCCCTGATGCTTTGTGATCACGTGACCATCCCCTTCCCCAACATGTCCTCTTCCCAGAACTGTGCCTGTCCCCATCTTCTGGGGAGGGACACAGCCACCCCTTACCAGGAATTGAGTGGGCCTGGCCCCTCCCCCCTTTTCTCCATTTAAGAGGAGAGTGCTTGGGGCTTGAACCCCTTACCCCACTGCTGCTGACTGGGCAGGGTCCTAGACCCCTTTATTTGCACGTCAGGGGAGCCGGCTCCCCCCTTGAATGTACCAGACCCTGGGGGGGGTCACTGGGCCCTAGATTTTTGGGGGGGTCACCAGCCACTCCAGGGGCAGGGACCATTTCTTCATTTTCTGAAAGCACTTTAATGATTCCCCTCCCCCAGACTCCAAGGAAAGGAGGGGGGACCCCCGCCAGCCAAAACGTTCCCCCCTCCTAACCCTCATCTCTTCTAGCCCATGCCCTTCCCTGGTGGAGGGAGGGAGCAGGGAGCCCTCACTCTCTATGCCCCTTGCTTGCATCTGTATATAGTGTGAGCAGCAAGTAACCCTCCTCCCTCCCTCCCCTCACCCCTCCTCAATGTAGTGGCCTTGGATATCCTGTTTGTTAATAAAGACAATTCAACCAGCTCCCACCATTCAGGCCCCATTTTTGCCTTCTCTCACCGTCCTGGATACTAGGCAGAGAGAGCCTCCAGGGTGGGGAACAAAGGGAGAAGGTGGGCCGAGATCTGCCATTAGTGAGGCTCAACAGGGTAGCATGAGCAGTGCTGGGCCAAGAAAACCTAGAAAAAATGACTGTGGGAGGGCCAGGGCAGCCTCACCCCTAAACCTGTGAGCCTGAGGGCCACCAGCACTGAGGGTGTTTGGTTCCCATGCGCTCCAGCAGAGGGATCATAAGGCTGTGGTGATTTTGAAATTGATTTTTTCAAAATCCATTTCCTGCTAGAGTTGGTTAGGAAGTTGAAGTCAGTGTGCATTAAGGCTGGATACACGGCGGGAAGGGAAGATCAGGCACTTGGTTGAAGTAGGCTCCGAGGAAGATGAGGCTGGAGCCCACGCTGAAGAGCACCAGAGCGGCCCAGAAGCAGATGTTGTCAAGGGCATTCCCCATGCGCACCCAGTCGGACACTTCCTGGGGAAGGGTCAGCACAGTAAAGAGGGAGCTGCAGGACCCAGGGGCACGGGAGATCTGCCTCACACCACCGGCCTCTGGCTCCCGTCCCACCTCACTGGTGGCCTCTTGGTCTCTCGTGCTCTCAGCCACAAAGTTCACGGTATCCACACAGCAGCGGACCTCAGGGGCGGCAGCGCCCAGGCTCTGGCAGAAGGCAGCTGGCAGGGAAAACACCAAGGTGGGCCGTTAGGAGCCTCCTCTGCGGCAGGCGGCCCGCCGGGCCACTGTGCTCACCTGTCCAGGTCCCGTGGCGGTGCCTCTGTCCCTCAAACACAAGCTCACTCCGCGGCTTTTTCAGTATCAGCTCCTCCGCCCTGAGCAATAAGCCAACCGACGATGCCCGCCTTGGGGGCGAGGCGGCCAGGGGGGCCTCGGAGGGCGGCGGCGGGGACCCCAGCAGGTGCGGCAGCAGCTCCAGTAGAACCTGAGGGGGAGCGGGGAGCGGGGGGCGGGACGCGGCGGGCAGGGCTAGGGCTAGGGCTAGGGCTAGGGCTAAGCCCGCCCCCACCCCAGGCCATACCCCACCCCCACGCTTACGTGGCGCAGACGCACGGACATGCTGTGGGTGGTGGGCGTCCGCAGGGACACGTTGAGCACGATGACGCAATTCATGACAATGAGTGTGGCGACAATCATGACGAAAATAAGGAACCTGAGGAGACCGGAATGAGTGAGGTCACCGCTCCCCCACCCAGCTACGGAAGGTGCCGCGCACCCTCTGACCTCACAAACACGCCTCTGACCTCACAAACACGTGGTTACGCCCTCCAGTTGCGCCCCCTCAGCAACTACAGACGCATCGCCCAGCCCTTCTCCCTTCCTACCACCTGTGGCGGCCATGAAGGGGACCCCCAGCTCCCTGGACACCCTCATGTGGGTCTACCACTTCCACAGCTCCACCGAGGTAAGGCTACGCCCACCGAGGGCGGCACCTCGAGACCCAATGGGTAGTTCTCCCGCGCGCCCCCGTGACTACTGCCCTGCTCCTCCTCCAGGTGGCCCTCCAGCCCCCGCTTCTGTCTTCCCTGGAACTCTCCGTGGCCGCAGCCCATGAGTATCTGGAGCAGAGGTTCAGAGCGCTGAAGTCCCTGGAGCCACGGGAGCCAAAGGTGCAGGAGATGTCACCTGCCCCAAAGCCCACACTGGGGCTGGTGTTAAGAGAAGCCGCGGCCAGCCTCGTCAGCT
Source organism: Sapajus apella (assembly GCF_009761245.1). Lineage (NCBI taxonomy): Eukaryota > Metazoa > Chordata > Mammalia > Primates > Cebidae > Sapajus > Sapajus apella. The sequence continues at coordinate 701,677 of NW_022437126.1, read as the reverse complement.
TCGGCGCCACCTTGTTAGAGGTGGGGTCCGGGGGGCTGAGGATACACAGCGATCGGGCAGCTGCAGCAAGGACCTCTACCTTCCCCCTAACCCTTGGGTCCCCAATGCAGATCTCAGCCCTGTGGCTGCAGCAGGAGGCACGGCGACTAGAGGGCGGCGACAGCAGCACGGGCCCAGCCCTAGACATCGGGGATCCGAGTGCAGCGCTGGCCCAAGTAGCCCAGGCCGCTGGGCAGGGGGCTCGGCAAGCTGGGGCTGCAGTGGGCACCGGCACACGGCTCCTCGTCCAGGGAGCATGGCTATGCCTATGTGGACGGGGTCTGGAGGGGTCTGCCTCATTCCTGCGACAGTGGCAACAGCAGCTGGGCCTCGGAATCCCCAGAGAACCGGTGAGCTCGGGATGCCGGGTGAGTTGGGGGTCAGAGGAGGCGGGGCTGGGAAGGTACTGAGCCGGACCATCTCCCTACAGAGATACTCAGGAGACCTCCAGGTGATGTCCAGCAGCAGTGCGGAGGACGGCGGACCAGAGAATCCATCCCGGTCCCGGCCCCATGCCACGTCCAAATAAAGCCCAGGAGGGGGCGAGACAGCCAGAGCTTCTCCCGGGGTCTCAGGGTTTTGCCACGCCCCACCCAGCCGGCCCTTGGCCCCGCCCTTCAGACTGGCCCCGCCCAAGCCTGCCCTTGGCCCCGCCCGTCAGACTGGCCACGCCCCTGCTAGGGGCACCACCCAGACCCGCTTAGCCCTCACCTGCCCAGCAGCGGCACGCTCAGAGAAGTCTCTGGGATTTTCTGGGCAATGAGGAACAAGAAGACTGTCTGGGCGAGCAGGACGTTGATGGAAACCGTGCATTTCTGGCCGCCGGCTGGAGGGATCACCGGTGAGAGCAGGCCCCACCTCTGGGAGCTAGCCCGGTTTGGGTGTGGGTTCGGGGCTACTGCTTACCCTGCGCAGGCAGGAAGTAGGCGAGCAGCACCAGACCCGAGATGAGCACGCAGGGCACGATGATGTTAATGACGTAGAAGAGCGGCTTCCGTCGGATGATAAGTGAGTAGATGACGTTAGTCTCCCCTGGGCCGTCGGTGGCACCAATGTCGTGGCGGTGGATCACCCCCGGGCAGAAGTCGATGGCCCACTCGCCGTTCTCTGTGGGGACGGGGTCACGGTCAGCCGGAGCGGGGCGCCCGCCAAGCCGACAGCGGGCCGAGGCGGTGGCTGCAGCTGTCTGCACCAGGGTCATGGGCCGTCAGGATGGGGGCAATTTGGGCGGAAAGGGGCATTGTCGGTGAGGGTATAGAAAGTGAGAAAGCAGGACTAGAGTAACAGTGGAGAATGATTTCGGAGGCCGGGCCTGGTGTTTCACGCCTGTAATCCCAGCACTTTGAGGTGGGTGGATCACCTGAGGTCAGGAGTTCGAACCCCATCTCTACTAAAAATACAAAAATTAGCTGGGCATGGTGGCATGCAGCTATAATCTCAGCTACTCAGGAGGCTGAGGTTGGAGAGTCGCTTGAACCTGGGAAGCGGAGGTTTCAGTGAGCTGAGATCGTGCCACTACACTCCAGCCTGGGCGACAAGGACGAAACTACGTCTTTTTAAAAAAAATAAAAAATGGCCGGGCGCGGTGGCTCAAGCCTGTAATCCCAGCACTTTGGGAGGCCGAGGCGGGTGGATCGCGAGGTCAAGAGATCGAGACCATCCTGGTCAACATGGTGAAACCCCGTCTCTACTAAAAATACAAAAAATTAGCTGGGCATGGTGGCGCATGCCTGTAATCCCAGCTACTCAGGAGGCTGAGACAGGAGAATTGCCTGAACCCAGGAGGCGGAGGTTGCGGTGAGCCGAGATCGCGCCATTGCACTCCAGCCTGGGTAACAAGAGCGAAACTCCGTCTCAAAAAAAAAAAAATAAATAAAAATAAAAAATGATTTCAGGACAGGGGCAAGGTAAACCCAGTTGCGGAAGTCATCCTCCAGTGTTGTTGGTCAGGGGCAACCCCACTCTGGAAGTCCCCTCTCGACCCTGTCCAGAAGCAGGTTTTTCTGAGCAGGCCGGGCATTCACCAGTATAGGCCTCAGTGTCGATGTCGATCTTGTTGATAGTCACACCATCGTCGTCTACGGCAAAGGTTAACTCCACTTCCTTGGCATTGTACGTCTGGGAGCTGTGGAGCCAGGGCCGGGCGCCCACCCCACAAGCTCTGACCTGGGCCCTGGCCCCAGGCCCAACCTTGGAAGCTGGGATCTTGCTGGGCCGTGAGGCTCCACCCCTTCACCCAGGCCCAGCCCACTTACCCCTGTTCCCACCTGGACCTCTGGCCTCGCTGGAGCGTCCCTCCCACTGCTGATGCCTGGCTCCACCTCCAGCGTGAGCCCCCCCCCCCGAGGGCGGTGCTTCCCAGCTGGCCCCACCCCCACAGGTCCCTCCCATAATCATCCGAGCCTGCGAGTAACTCTTCCCACCGGAAAATGAGCGAGCAGTTCTGCCAGTCGAAGGGGAAGTAGGTGACCTCCACGGCGCAGACACTGCGGTAGATGGCCGGAGGCAACCACGTCACGGAGCCGCCCTCGTAGATCAACACATTGGCATCGTAGGCCACGCCGAACTGGCCGTCAATACTGTGGGCTCGGCGAAACCGAGCTTTTTGCACAGATCCACATCCCCTCGGAGTATCCCCTTCCCCAGCCAAGTCCAGCCCGCACCCCAGGCCAGCTTCCCTCCAGCCTGGCGTCCAGCCCGCTCCTCACTTGTTCTCCAGCACAATCTCTGGCAGCCATACGAGTTCTGAAGGGACTCTCAGGGTTTCTATGCCCCCAAAGTCATCCTTGCTGTAGTTAAGTCGGTAATCCTGCCAATCCTAAGGAGTGGGGGATGGAAGGACATGTGCCCTGCATCTCCCAGCTGGCACTGCCTGGAGGGGATCTGAATTAAAGGGGTCCCCTGCACAAGACCTCACACTTCCCCCCAGATTTGACTCACGATTCCAATCCAGACGCTGGTGGTGAGAGTCTCCTCTTTTTCATTCTGCAGATGAGAGATGGGGATGGATTGAAGTGAGATTTCAGGGCCAGATGTGAGCTTTAGGACACCTCAGCGGCTGGGGCCAGAAGTGGAATTTTAGGCTTGAAGTGAGGGTGGGGATATCTTACCAGTGAGATGAGATTCGTCAGGGTGACCTTTAGGCTGATGGTGACAGTATCCTCAGGCCCCCGTGCTGGCCGGCTTCCTGGGTCATAGTTGTCGAAGAGATGGTGATAAAGACGCAGCTCCTCGTTCTCCCCCACACCCCTGCCTGTGATGGGGTCAAGAAGAAAAGGTCATTGGCAATGAAGAGGCTGGAGCAGCTCTCCTCTCTGCCTCCTCTGGGTCCTCACAGGCCTCTGCGGCTGTGTATTATTGGTATCTGTCTCCTAAACCAATTATACTGTGCCTGGGGACCAAATACTGTGTCTCAGTCTCCATCTTGGTCTGTCTTTGCCTTCCCAGTCCCTTTATGACAGTATCTGTATGTGTCCAGTTGCCTCCCCCAGCCACAGTCCATACCGAGGAGCCCCAAGAGGAGCAGGACCCCAAGCAGAGGCCCTGCCATCCTGCTGCCTGGTTCTCAGGGTTATTCTGAGCTCTGGCAGGCTTGGAGGAGGCAGGCCAGGGTGCCTGTGTGAGGGGGAGGAGGGTGTTAGTTCCGGGCTGTATTAGGGGACTGTTACCTAATCCTCTACTCACCCCTGCTACAGCTGGGGACATTTTGGCTGCTTCCAGAGGCAGCTGCCCCATCCTGTATTTCCTGCTCCTGCCCCCCCACCACCAACAGCCAGGCTAGGCCCAGCCCAGCATCCTTTGCCTGGTCTTTGGCCAGCTCCCCAGCTGCAGAAGTCAGCCTCTCCGGAGAGGTACCTACAACCACAAACCTAGTAGCAAGGGGTGAAGGACACTGCTTTCAACAGGCACTGGTGTTCTTTGAGTAAGCTGCCCTGTGTAGGTGACCCTGCCTAATGAACACATCTGGGGATGTGACACACCCCTTGCCTCCCATTCTCACCCCCGTGGAACACACACTATCGTCACCCACAGCCAGGCCAAGCTCACACTAATGCCTTTCCTGCCGACAGAGTGGCAAAAACCATAAAAACCTGACAGACAAGTGGTCACAGGGGATTAGCCCTGCGGTAACAGAGATTCCACCTGGCAAAGGAGATCATGTGGTAATACAGGGCCCACCTCCTTCCACAACCTGATCGCCAGGTTTGCCCATCCCAGTCCCTCTGGACGTGAGCACCAGCCAGACTTCTGTTTCTCCTTGTCTCTCCCTGCTGCCACCTTGTGGTCAGAGATGATAGTACAGTCTTCCCCATCCTACTCCCCTAAACACACACACACACCTGATGACACCTTAACTGATCCTTTCGATGTTCCTTTTAAGGGGTTGGGGGGGAACAGGATCTCCCTCTATCACCCAGACTGGAGTGCAGTGGCACCATCATAGCTCACTGCAGGCTTTCGAACTCCTGGGCTAGAGTGATCCTCCTGTCTCAGCTTCCCAAATGGTTAGGATTACAGGCATGAGCCACTGCACCTGGCCTCAGTGTTTTTTTGTTTTTGAGAGGGAGTCTCGCACTGTTGCCTGGGCTGGAATGCAATGGCTCAATCTCGGCTCACTGCAACCTCTGCCTCCTAGGTTCAAGCGATTCTTCTGCCTCAGCCTCCCAAGTAGCTGGAATTACAGGCGCCTGCCACCACGCCCAGCCAGTTTTTTGTATTATTTAGTAAAGGCGGTGTTTCACTATGTTGGTCAGGCTGGTCTCCAACTCCCGACCAAATGATCGGCCCGCCTCGGCATCCCAAAGTGCTGGGATTACAAGCATAAGCCACCTCGCCTGGCCTCAGTTTCTTAAAGTCACCTTCTTGAACCATTCTAATCACCTGGAGGAGTGCTTGTTTTAAATGCAGATTCCTAGGCTGGCTCCATTCCCAGAGAATTCTGATTTTGGGAATAGGGTGCTAGGAATCTGTATTTTTAGAAAACTATCCAGGTGTTCCTCATGAGATAGGAGGGGCTGGCCTAAGTGTCTGCCGTACACCTCACCTCCTCACAGCAGTCCAGCAAAGCAGTGATCACTGTCCTGAATACATGAAAGAGGACTCTGAGGTCAAGGTCCAGGGTCACACAAGGAGACTGGCAATAACGCATGAGATGTATCAATCAACTCTACTGACCATGTACACCGGCGTTTATTTTACACTTCACAAAACACTTTCACGTCATCACTTTTGGGTCTCCTTTCCCCACCTAGGAGGTATGTCATAATCACCTCCATGTTACCAGCAAGGACACAACAAAGACCAGAGTGTCCATGGGGCTCCTTGTCCATTTCCCACACATGCGTGAAGCCTGTTTCCACTGCTGCCTTATCACCCCAGATTTTCCTTCCAGACTCCCTTTCTGGGTTTCTTTGACCCAGCTCACCTCTTTGTATGTGGCTGGTACATGGACTAGCTTTTTTTTTTTTCTTCCCTGAGAATGAGTCTCATTCTGTTGCCCAGGCTAGAGTGCAGTGTCACAATCCCAGCTCACTGCAACCTCTACCTCCCAGGTTCAAGTGATTCTCCTGCCTCAGCCTCTCAAGTAGCTAGGACTACAGGTGCCTGCCACCATGCCCACCTAATTTTTTTTATTTTTAGTAGAGGCAGGATTTTGCCATGTTAACCAGGATGGTCTCAATGTCCTGACCTCGTGATCCGCCCACCTTGGCCTCCCAAAGTGCTGGGATTACAGGCGTGAGCCACCATGCCCGGCCACAGGGACCAACTCTCAAATCTGTGCTGCTGCTTATTCCAGAGCCGCTGGGTCAGGGCTTAGGACAAGAGTTGTGATAAATGCAAATATTCAAACATTAATGGACACTTACAAAGTTTCCCCTTACAGGGCCAGGTGCTATGGTTATTGAGATAAATTAAACAAGCTTCAAGGAGTTACCATCTAATGACAGAGACCTATCAACAGCCAGTGGCACTAGACTGTGAAAAGCATTTAAAAAAAAAAAAAAAAAAGGTGCAATGGAAGCTATAGGTAGGGTGAATCAGATCTGTCAGAAAAGCAAGGTTTCGGGTCAGGCGCGGTGTCTCATGCCTGTAATCCCAGCACTTTGGGAGGCCAAGGTGAGTGGATCACCTGAGGTCAAGAGTTTGAGACCAGCCTGACCAACATGGTAAAACCCCGTCTCTACTAAAAATACAAAAATTAGCTGGGTGTGGTGGCAGATGCCTGTAATCCCAGCTGCTCGGGAGGCTGAGGCAGGAGAACCCCTTGAACCCAGGAGGTGGAGGTTGCAGCAAGCTGAGATCATGCCATTACACTTCAGCCTGAGTGACAGAGCTGGACTCCTTCTCAAAAAAAAAAAAAAAAAAAAAAGAAAAAGAAAGAAAGAAAAAGCAAGGTTTCAGCCAGGCACAGTGGCTCATTCCTGTAATCCTAACTCTTTGGGAAGCCAAGGCTGGAGGATCACTTGAGCCCAGGAGTTCAAGACCAGCCTGGGCAACACAGTGAGATCCCCATCTCTACAAAAATAAAGAACAAAAAAAAGTTATCTGGGTGTGGTGGTGCATGCCTGTAGTCTCAGCTACTTGGGAGGCTCAGGTGGGAGGATTGCTTGAGCCTAAGAGATCAAGGGTACAGTGAGCTATGATCAAACCACTACACTCCAGCCTGGGTAACAAGTGAGGCCCTATCTCAAAAAAATGAACTTTCCGGCCAGGTGTGATGGCTCATGCCTGTAACCCCAGCACTCTGGGAGGCCAAGGCAGGTGGATCACCTGAGGTCAGGAGTTTGAGGCCAGCCTGGCCAACATGGTGAAACACCATCTCTACTAAAAACACAAAATTAGCTGGGTGTGGTGGCGGGTGCCTGTAATCCCAGCTACTCCGGTGGCTGAAGCAGGAGAATCACTGGAACCCAGGAGATGGAGGTTGCAGTGAGCAGAGATCACGCCACCGTATGCGGGGCTGTGAGGGGGAAGCGCATGGCAAAATATTCGAGCTTATGTACATGACATTTGAGGTCGGGGTATGGAAAAATACTGACGCAGTGGTATGTTATTTGTATGTACATGGGAATGAAGCTCCTTGACCCTGAAAACAGGACAGGAAGTAGTGTGTGTGGTGTAATAAGAAACACTGAAAACAGCCTCCTGAGAATGCAGTTTGAGTGTGTACAAGGTCACAGGTGCCTCAGTAACCCACCTCAAATGACCATCTAGTGGATGTTTGTAGTTCATACAAGCCCTTTCAATAAATACTTGGCGGACGGACGCTCAGAAGAGCTACCCTCTAGCCCTGCTCAGCTGGAACCGTCCCAGTACTTCATTCTCAGCATTCACTGCAAGCTATAAGCTCTGCAACTGATGTCCCCAACGTGATCGCCTAGAATTTACGCATGAAGGTAAAAAGCTGAAAAACTTTGGGGTAATCCTGGTAAGGGATTCCTCCCATCAGGAGGATGGGACACACACATGAGATATCAGGGGCTAGGTTATCATGGGTCAAGAAATGACCAAAGAGCAGAAAGTACTTTTTAAAACAGTGCAACAGCTACTTAAGGCCATCCAGTGCATTGTAGAGCCTGGAGCTCTACACAAGCTTACGCTTTTTTTTTTTTTTTTTTTTTTTTTTTTTTTT
>NW_022437126.1:682991-693905 GCF_009761245.1 Sapajus apella | reverse complement strand
AGGTCACTCTTTTTTTTTTTTTTTTTTTTTTTTTTTTTTTTTTTTTTCTCTGAGACGGAGTTTCGCTCTTGTTACCCAGGCTGGAGTGCAATGGCACAATCTCGGCTCACTGTAACCTCCACCTCCTGGGTTCAGGCAATTCTCCTGCCTCAGCCTCCTGAGTAGCTGGGACTACAGGCACGCGCCACCACACCCAGCTAATTTTTTGTATTTTTAGTATAGAGATGGGGTTTCACCATGTTGACCAGGATGGTCTCGGTCTCTTGACCTCGTGATCCACCCGCCTCGGCCTCCCAAAGTGCTGGGATTACAGGCTTGAGCCACCGCGCCCGGCCAAGTTTATGCTCTTAATTCGGCAGGAATGCCCTTGGTTTCCTCATCAAGAAACCTTAGATTTAGAGTTATGGGAGCAGGTAGGTCCCTGCCTGAAAAGAGAATATGAGCAAGGTCATTTTACTAATGTTACCATTTTGACCACCTGGGCGCTGGGACGCTCTGCGTTGTATCCTCTTTATCCGCCACGTTGCAGTGAATCAGACCACCCATCTTCTCCACCTGGAGGGAATTCAGGAGATTTACAGGAGAAGGAAAAGCAGGAGCCAGAATAACAAGGAGACCCCTCTCCCTTCTTCATTCCCTTCTATGGGTAATCAGGAAGAGATTTTTTTCTAGTGAGGAAGAGGACGGACTGGACCCTTTTATTCCCACTATAGAAGAGCTATTGCCTTCTTTTCTTCCACCCTTAAAAGGACCTACATTCATTGGCCCTGTTCAGGCAACAGGGCCTCCCATCCTGCTTGAGGAGATTGGAGGCTGCCCAAGGAACAGTTCTTGGATAAGACCCCCCCCCCAACCTCGTCAGCGAACATCTATATGATCGGGTCGCCCTGTCTCCTTCACAAACTTCCCTGCTGGAGGGGTGCCTCCAGGAGGAAGGAAAGTGGCCGATTAAAATCGTCTCCCTAATATGCAAGTTTTCACCTCCTACTTCCAGCATCGGCCTTTCCCTCGTCTTTTATCTGTTTCCCTGGAGTATAAGGGAAAGTTGCATGCTGTCTCCTGGGTTTTCTACCAGAAAGCTCTGGATTCCTTGCTGCTCACAGAGGCCCGAGTTGCTAAGATGCCATGGAGTGCCCATTTAGTCACTGGCAGTCTGGGCAAGTTGCCCCTTTCTGGGTTTGTGAAGGAGGGGAGACCAAGAGATACAGACCAAGTCCCCGGATGGCTGCAGACAGCTCCAGCCTGGTCCTAAGAATCCTCCTCACCATGGTCACCTGCCTTAGTAACTGTGCCCAGAAAGGGGCCTGCTGCTTGCTGTGCTGCCGCTTTTCCTACTTCTGCTAATCCCTGCCACTCCCCGCATGTCTCAGCTGCCAAGCAATTCCTTGTCTTCCCTGGCCCATAGGGAAAGGGCTAAGAAACAGTCCATGTGCATCCCAACCTTATTAGCCTAGGGTGGGCAGAGGGGTGTGGAGCAGCCTAGAGTACAGCGCTCCGGGGGAAAAGCCTACTAATGAGGGCGCTCTCCTGTAGCCATATGTTAAATGCTAACTAGGCTGAAGTGGACGAGCCCTGCCAGCTGCTGTCGTCTTCAGAAGATAGACGCAGTGGTAAGGAATACTGATTTCACTTTTTTACAAAATCTTTAAAAACACTGTGGCTGGGAAATTTCAAAGCAGACCCTGTGCTGCATGTCTGCTCCTCCCCTGAGCCTCTCTGCTTGGGGGTAGAAAAAATAATAAAAAGCCCAGTATGTTTTCAGTACCTTACCTAGCAGGGTTGGCTCCGAGCGTAGGTGGCCTGGAGGATGAGAGGGGTGGTCTTCTCCCAGCCTGTTACCCTCTTGCCGCCAACCTCCACGCTTATAAACACGCACTTTCCCACCTGGTCATTTTCTGGCCTCTTGCTGCCACGTGTAGTCTTCCTTCCTTCCTTCCTCTCAGGGTAAGAGCAGCCACAGGTGGCAGGCTATTAAAATAAAAGGCTGCCTAAGGAGCCCGGAGTAGATGGGAAGAAATTGGCCACAGCCTTGCTTTCCGAAGCTCATTTCTAAAACATTCCAGCTAAAGGCTAATGCAGGAGAATGGCCAGCACCTAAGGACATTTTTTAAAGTTTTTTGGATTTTTTTTTTTTTTCTTTTACACGCTTAAGCTAGCTCAACGCTGGTTTATTATCCTGGCAACTTGCAGTCACATTCTAATGACTTTCTAAGGCCAGAAAATATGGTAAAAATTGCTTAAAATATTCATCCCTTCCATGTCTTAGTTTAACAGGTAGGCTTTATCTTTGCCATTTCTGTATTTTATATGTTATGTGCTATCTCAGTCCCTCTAAACATATACAAAAGACCACAAATGTAATAGTTTCTCTTCTCATAAAGGGGTGCCGACGTTGTGTCCAGTTGTCAGAATATGACCCTGCCACTCTTTTCCTACCGTTATGCAAGGAACAGTTTCGTACTCTTAGCTTGTGATCTTGATTGGCAAGTAGCAATGGCTGACTCTGTTGGTAATATCAGCTTCTAGTTACCAGCCTCTAAGCTTCTAAACTTTTTACAAACTGTGCCTGTTAAATTTGTGTCTATTGTTGTCTCTGAGCTTTTGTTTCATGCCACTACTGTCTTTACAAATGTTAAAAAAAAAAAAAACAAGGAAGAGCAGCCATAGTGTGGCAAGAGGTCATGCAAAACTGACAACACGAAATCCAGGAACATTTTGAAACTACACAACAGGTGGAGTTAGGTGCCCTAATATTGGCTTTACAAACTTTTCCTCACCAAGACATAAACATGGGGATTCTGCTTATGCGGTGTATGACATTACGCATTTAGATCTTGCACATGTGAAGGGCATTACTAATGCATCTCTACCAGCTTTGTTTCTTACAACGCAAGAGCTCCTCTGTGCCCGTCATCACCATCTTTGTATCGCCCACATTTGCTCTCATTCTAGGTTACCTGGTCCCTTGTCAAAAGGAAAAGCTTGAGCTGCTGCTCTGGTACAACCGCAAATGTGACTGGCAGACTTTCCTGCATTTTTTTGAGCTCAAGCTCATCATGCTTTTTTTCATCAGAATGCTTGAAGTCTTAACAGTTTCATTTAACACTTGCTCAAGCTCGAATAATTTTTAAAACTTGTCCTGATTGCCAACGGCATTCTGTCCTTTTTCCTTAAGGTTTGGTGCCAACCCACAAAGTCTGGTGCCTAATGCTATCAGGCAAACTGATGTTACTCAGTAATCCATCTCAAATGACCATCTAGTGGATGTTTGTAGTTAATACAAGCCCTTTCAATAAATACTTGGTGGGTGGATGCTGGGGCGGACTCTCTCGGAAGATCTACCTCAGCCCTGCTCAGCTGAAACTGTCTGAGTACTTTGTTCTTGCTATTCACTGCAAGCTATAAGCTCTGCACTGCACTCCAGCCTGGGCGACAGAGTGAGACTCTGTCTCAAAACACAAAAAACAAAAATGAAGTTTCTCCTAGAATTCCTGCAGTTTCACACACGGACTACAACTCACTGGACCAGTGTCAGAGGCCAAGGCAGCTCTAGTGCCTGCCCCACCACCTCTGTCTCTGCTCTGTCTGCTCTGTCTGCTCTGTGCTCCTCTCGCTTTCTCAGCACTGCCCATTCCCTCTACTTTGCATGTCCCCTTTCTTTTTTTTTTTTTTTTTTTTTTTGAGATGGCGTCTTGCTGAGACTACAGGCGCCTGCCCCCACACCCAGCTAATTTTTAAAAATTTATTTATTTATTTATATTTATTTTGAGACAGAGTCTCGCCCTGTCGCCAGGCTGGAATGCAGTGGCATGATCTCGGCTCACTGCAACCTCCGCCTCCCGGGTTCAAACGATTCTCCTGCCTCAGCCTCCTGAGTAGCTGGGACTACAGGTGCCCACCAACACACCTGGCTGATATTTGTATATTTAGTAGAGATGGGGTTTCTCCATGTTGGCCAGGCTGGTCTAGAACTCTTAACCTCGTAATCTGCCCACCTCGGCCTCCCAAAGGGCTGGGATTACAGGCGTGGGCTACCACGCCCGGCCCGGCCTGTCCCCTTTCTACTGTGTAGTTTCTGTTTTCTCATCGCTTGTGTATCTTTTCACCATGGTCTTGGCCCCAGACCAACTTCTTGACTTCTCTCTGCAGAGGCAGCCAATGCACTTTTGCTCCTGCATTGGCTGAGCAGGTTGCTACTGCCTGATGCTAGGAAAGCTTGGGGTGCATACACGGAGAAAAGGTTATGGGGTTGGCCTCAGACTGTCCTGTTTAGGATGGATGGTGGGTGTGGCAGGCCCTATGACACCACATGTCCAGTGCCTTTCACCCTCTCCCAACCCAGCCCACTTCCTAAATGTTGGCTCCCAAAACGGCCCATCATGATCCCATTTTCACTGTCAGAACTGAAATATATACGAATATGTGAAATATAGATAAATCAGGCCGGGCATGGTGGCTCACACCTGTAATCCCAGCACTTTGGGAGGCCAAGGCGGGTGGATCATGAGGTCAAGAGATCAGGACCATCCTGGCCAACATGGTGAAACCCCATCTCTACTAAAAATACAAAAATTAGTGGGGGGTGGTGGTGTGTGCCTGTAGTCCCAGCTACTCGGAAGGCTGAGGCAGGAGAATGCTTGAACCCCAGAGGCAGAGGTTGAATTGAAGAGAGATCCTGCTGCTGTACTCCAGCCTGGTGACAGGGCAAGACTCAGTCTCAAAAAAAAAAAAAAAAAAGAAAAAAGAGATATAGACAAATCAATAGTTGATATAAATTCACTCTATACTCTCTAGCAGGATTGAAACTTGAAATCTTGCTTCTGAAAGTGATTATGAGGAAAAAAAGATCTAATAATCTGATCAAAAAGAGGGCAGAAGATTTGAATAGACATTTCTCAAAAGAAGACATACAAATGGCAAACAGGTATAAGAAAATGTGCTCAGCATCATTGGTCACCAGAGAAATGCAAATCGAAACTACAAGATAGATATTATCTCATCCTAGTTAAAGTGGCTTATATTCAAAAGACAGGCAATAAATGCTTGTGAGGATGTGGAAAAAAGGGAAGCTCACACACTGTTGGTGGAAATGTAAATTAACACAGCCACTATGGAGAACAGGCTGGAGGTTCCTCAAAAAAACTAAAAATTGAGCTACCAAGGATCCAGCAATCCTACTGCTGGGTACGTGCCCCAAAAGAAGGGAAATCAGGCTGGCCACGGTGGCTCATGCCTGTAATCCCAGCACTTTGGGAGGCTGAGGCAGGTGGAACACCTGAGGTGAGGAGTTCAAGACCAGCCTGGCCAACATGGTGAAAACCCATCTATACAAAATTGGCCAGGTATGGTGGCACATGCCTGTAATCCCAGCTACTTGGAAGGCTGAGGCAACAGAATCGCTTAAACCTGAGAGGTTGAGGTTGCAGTGAGCTGAGATAGCGCCATTGCATTCCAGCCTGGGCAACGAAAGTGAAGCTCCATCTCAAAAAAAAGAAAAAAAAAAACAAGAAGGGAAATCAGTATATTGAAGAGATATCTGCACTCCTCTGTTTATTGCAGCACTAGAACTAGTTGAGAACTAGCAGCACTATAATCGCTAAGATTTGGAAGCAACCTAAGTGTTCATCAACAGATGAATGGACAGGCAGGGTGCAGTGCCTCAGGCCTATAATGCCAGCACTTTGGGAGGCCAAGGCAGGAGGATCGCTTGAGCCTGGGAGTTCAAGACCAGCCTGGGCAATATAGTGAGAACCCATCTGTTAATAAATAAATAAAATTTTTAAAAAACAGATAAATGGTAAGCCAAGATCACGCCACTGCACCCTAGCCTGGGAAACAGGAGCGAAAATTCCATCAAAAACAAAGCAAAACAGAAAAACAGGTGAATGAATAAAGAAAATGTGGTACATATACACAATGGTGTACTATTTAGCCATAAAAAAGGATGAGATCCAGGTGGGCATGGTAGCTCAGCATGTAATCCAGCACTTTGGGACACTGAGGCAGGTATATCACAAGGTCAGGAGTTTGAGACCATCTTGGCCAACATGGTGAAACCCCATCTCTACTAAAAATACAAAAATTAGCTTGGCACGGTGGTGCATGCCTGTAATCCCAGCTACTTGGAAGGCCGAGGCAGGGGAATTGCTTGAACCCAGAAGGCAGATGTTGCAGTGAGCTGAGATCATGCCACTGCACTCCAGCCTGGTAACAGAGCGAGACTGTGTTTCAAAAAAAAAAAAAAAAAAAAAGATGAGATCCTGTCATTTGGAACAACATGAATGGAACTGGAGATCATTATATTAAGTGAAATAAGCCAGGCACAAAAAGACAATCAAAGCATGTTCTCACTTATTTGTGGAAGCTAAACATCAAAATGGTTGACTTCATGGACACACGGTGTAGAAGGATGGTTACCAGAAGCTGGGAAGGGTAGTGGGGGTAGGGTGGTAGGGGGGAGAGTTAATGGGTACCAAAAAAAATAGAATAAGACCTACTGTTTGATGGCACAGCAGAGGAACTACAGTCAATAATAACTTCACTGCACATGTTAAAATAGAATATAATTGGATTGTTTGTAACTCAAAGGATAAATGAGGGGATTTAAAAAACAGTGATTATGGCAGGGGCCCTTCAAAAAAACAGTCTCAACTCAGAGTCCAGTGTCCCCTGTTCTAAATAGTCCCACCCAGGTGTGATTTCCATCCATTCTCCAAATGATGGGCTAAACCCTCAACTCAAGCACCATGACTATATCGTGTATAAACAATACATCACACAAACACCCACAACATAGAAAATGCAACAGTGGGCCAGTCGCGGTGGCTGAAACCTATGATCCCAGCACTTTGGGAGGCTGAGGTGGATGGATCACTTGAGGTCAGGAGTTTGAGACCAGCCTGGCCAACATGGTCTCTATTAAAAATACAAAAATTGGCCGGGCACGGTGGCTCACGCCTGTAATCCCAGCACTTTGGGAGGCCAAGGCGGGTGGATCACGAGGTCAAGAGATCGAGACCATCCTGGTCAACATGGTGAAACCCCGTCTCTACTAAAAATGCAAAACATTAGCTGGGCATGGTGACGCGTGCCTGTAATCCCAGCTACTCAGGAGGCTGAGGCAGGAGAATTGCCTGAACCCAGGAGGCGGAGGTTGCGGTGAGCCGAGATTGCGCCATTGCACTCCAGCCTGGGTAACAAGAGCGAAACTCCGTCTCAAAAAAATAAATAAATAAATAAATAAATAAAATAAAAATACAAAAATTAGCCGGGTGTGGTGGCTCACACCTGTAATCCCAACACTTTGGGAGGTTGAGGCAGGCGAATCACCTTAGGTCAGGAGTTTGAGACCAGCCTGGCCAACATGGTGAAACCCTGTCTTAAAATAAATAAATAAATAAAAATACAAAAATTAGCCAGGCATGGTGGTGCGCAACTGTAATCCCAGCTACTTGGGAGGCTGAGGCAGGAGAATCACTTGAACCCAGGAGGTGGAGGTTGCAGTGAGCCAAGATTGTGACACTGCATTCCAGCCTGGGCCACAGAGCAAGACTCCATCTCAAAATAATAATAATTTAAAAATAAATCAATAATCAAATGAAATAGTGGGCAAAACTACATTTGAACCGACAATCTGCATAGCTGAGGTGTTCGTGGGTGGGGGGTTAGAGTGAGTAGAAATCGTCATCCCTGGATGGCTGCGCCCATGTGTGGAAGCATGGGCCATGGGTCCCAGGCATGCTCTGTACTCACCATAGAGCACCAGGGCTTGGAGCTGCAACTTGGGAGTGACCAGCAGATCCCATGGGCATCCACCTGCTGCCTTGCTCCTCATGCTGGGGGAGTTTCTGGAAGGGGCTCTTGCCACTTCCCATGTCACAGCAGTGCGCTCCCACCAGTGCTAGGAGCAGGGCTCAGCCACTGTCCTTGTCTGGGTTTGGTTTGCTCACACTGAGGACTGCCTGGGGGGCTGAGACTTCCTGCCGAGTTACTAGAGTCAGGCACAGGCCTGCTAGCCAGGGCTGTATTTTCCCCAGAACCTGAGTGGGCTGCCTGACAATTTCCCCTGCACACACACACACACACACACACACACACACACACACCCCCCAGCATGTTTGACTTCTGAGTTAGACCCAAAAAACTCAGCTCAACAGGAAGCCGCTCCCTTCGCCTACTGGCTTCTGGCTAGCAGCATGGAACAGCTGCAGCTGCCCCAGCAGCCAGACTGCCAGGCCTCAGCTTCTGCCTTCAGTGCTCTCACAGTGCAAATATCCCCAGCCTGGCCTGAGGAGGGCCCCCTCTCCATTCCATACAAAGAACCGCTCTTGATTTGTGAACAGAATTAGCCTTGGCTGAACCAAAGCAGGGAGGTGTAGCAGACCCGGATTTCTTTTTCTTTTTTCTTTTTTTTTTTTTTTTAAGACGGAGTCAGTCTCACTCTGTCACCAGGCTGCAGTGCAGTGGTGCAATCTTGGCTCACTGCAACCTCTGCCTCTGGGTTCAAGCGATTCTCCTGCCTCAGCCTCTCAAGTAGCTGGGACTACAGGGATGCGCCGCCACACGCAGGTAATTTTTGTATTTTTAGTACAGACAGGGTTTCACCATGTTAGCCAGGTTGGTCTCAAACTCCTGACCTCAAGTGATCCACCTGCCACGGCCTCCCAAAATGCTGGGATGACAGACGCGAGCCTGTATGAGCGAAATACATGAAGTCATGAGTGTTTTATCTTCCAGCACCCTCCTTTTTTCTGAGAACTGCCCTCCAATCCTGTGAGCCCAGAGGACCTGCCTGAAATGGAGAGAACCCACCCCTGGCCAGAGTGGACTGGTCTCAGGAGGACACCTGACCCAAGCCAGGCCAAAGAAAGTCCCTTCCCTGGGAATGTTTTCAAACAGGAACTCAGGAAAGCATTCTGTCTCTGCTGCCACAAGCTATGAAATTTAGATGCATGAGGCTGCCAAGTTCATTCCTCATCTTTTATGTGGAGTGAGAGAGAATGCAGCTGAGACACAGACAAGTAGAGACAAGAATGAGCCTTAGCATTCTAGCCCCATCCCAGGAATACCTGAGGCCCAGCTGAGCTGCTATAGGCTGGCTGCCCACACATCCTTTGATTGAATGAGGTACCTCAGCCTCTTTCCAATAAATCCTTTTCTTGGCTTACTATATGAAGATTTTCAGGGAGGGTGGGGTGGTTTATACCTATAACCCCAGCACTTTGGGAGGCCGAGGCGGGTGGATCATGAGCTCAGGAGTTTGAGACTAGCCTGGCCAACATGGTGAAACCCAGTCTCTACTAAAAACACAAAAATTACCTGGGCGTGGTAGCGTGTCCCTGTAGTCCCAGCTACTCAGGAGGCTGAGGCAGGAGAATCGCTTGAACCTGGGAGGCGGAGGTTGCAGTGGACTGAGATCACACCACTGCACTCCAGCCTGGGCAACAGAGCAAGACTCCGTCTCAAACACACACACACACACACACACACACACACACACACACACACACAACACAAAGTGCTGAGATTACACTTGCATGCCACCACGCCCAGCTAATTTTTCACCTTGTGTAGAGATGGGGTCTTACTTTATTGCCCAGGCTGGTCTCGAACTTCTGGACTCAAGCCTGGCACATGTTTTTTTTTTTTTTTTTTTTTTCAGATGGAGTTTCACTTGTTGCCCAGGCTGGTGTGCAATGTCGTGAGCTCAGCGCACCACAACCTCCGCCTCCTGGGTTCAAGCGATTCTACTGCCTCAGCCTCCCAAGTAGCTGGGATTACAGACATGTGCCTCCACGCCTGGCTAATTTTGTATTTTTAGTAGAGATGGGGTTTCTCCATGTTGGTCAGGCTGATCTCAAACTCCCAACCTCAGGTGATCCACCCGCCTCAGCCTCCCAAAAGTGCTGGGATTACAGCTATGAGCCACATGGCCCAGGCTACAAACTTTAATTTTTGCTAAATGATAGATGAAAACTCCTATCTTTTTAATATTTTTGTATGTGTGTGTGATGGTGTTTCGCTCTTGTGCTCTTGTTACCCAGGCTGGAGTGCAATGGTGCAAACTTGGCTCACTGCAACATACACCTCCCCGGTTCAAATGATTCTCCTGCCTCAGCCTTTTGAGTAGCTGGGATTACAGGCTTGGGCCACCATGTCCAGCTAATTTTTTTTTGTATTTTTAGTAGAGATGGGGTTTCATCATGTTGGTCAGGCTGGTCTCAAACTCCTGGCCACAAGTGATCCATCTGCTTCAGCCTCCCAAAGTACAGGGATTACAGGCGTGATCCACTGCACCCGGCCTGCTATCTCCTATTTTGATTTACATGTCTTGATGAGAGTGGTTAGGCTTTTTTTTTTTTTTTTTTTTTTTTTTAGAGCAGATGTACTAGTTGTCATCCATATGTATTTCTTTATTTCTTTATTCTGAAAACTACCTATTTATATCAACAGATAAAATAGTGTTTGTTCCAATATATGAGACTCGACTATACAGTGGAAATAAAACATTACATTCATATAGAAAATAAAGCTAATCAAATCAATGCTGTTGGGACAGCTGGAAAACTCATCATCAGAATAACAACCAAACCCTCATTTCTCTGCTTCCACTAGGTGGATCAAATGTTTGAATCTAAGGCTGGGTGCAGTGGCTCATGCCTGTAATCCCAGCACTTTTGAGAAGCTGAGGTGGGTGGATTACTTCAGGTCAGGAGTTCAAGACCAGCCTAGCTAACATGGCAAAACCCCATCTCTACTAAAAATCCAAAAGATGAGCTGGGCGCGGTAGTACCTATCTGTAATTCCAGATATTCTGGAGGCTGAGGCAGGAGAATCACTTGAACCAAGGAGGTGGAGATTGCAGTGAGCTGAGATTGCACCACTGCACTCTAGCCTGGGTGACAGAGTGAGACT
>NW_022437126.1:681412-682891 GCF_009761245.1 Sapajus apella | reverse complement strand
ATATACACACACACACACACACACACACACACACACACACACACATATTCAAATATAAAATGAAGCCAAGCCAAGGCCGAGGTGGGTAGATCACCTGAAGTCAGGAGTTTGAGACCAGCCTGGCCAACAAGGTGAAACCTGATATCTACTAAAAATACAAAATTAGCTGGGCATGGTGGTGGGCACCTGTAGTCCCAGCTACTCAGGAGGCTAAGGCAGGAGAACTGCTTAACCCCGGGTGGTGGAGGTTATAGTGAGCCGAGATCACGGTACCACACTCCAGCCTGGGCAACGGAGCGAAACTCCATCTCAAACTGTAGTCCTAGCTACTTGGGAGGCTGAGGCAGGAGAATCACTTAAACCTGGGAGGAAGAGGTTGTAGTGAACTGAGATCACACCACTGCACACCAGCCTGGGGACAGAGCGAGACTTCGTCTAAAAAAAAAAAAGTAACTATACCTGTCACCCAGGTTGGAGCACAGTGGTGCAATCTTGGCTTATTGCAGCCTCAACCTCCTGGGCTCAATGATCCTCCTGCCTCAGCCTCCTGAATAGCTGGGATCACAGGCACACACTTGGCTAATTTTTTAACTTTTTCATCAAGACAGGGGCTCACTATGCTATGTTGCCCAGGCTGGTCTCAAACTCCTGAGATCAAATAATCCTCCAGCCTTGGCCTCCTGAGTAGCATCAACTACAGCCTCACACCACCATGGCTGGTTTGACTTTTAACGCTCTTACTACCAAAACTCATTTATACTATTAATACTAAAAGTAGGCCAGGCGCGGTGGCTCACACCTGTAATCCCAGTACTTTGGGAAGCTGAGGAAAGTGGATCACCTGAGGTCAGGAATTCGAGACCAGCCTGGCCAACATGGTGAAACCCTGTCTCTCCTAAATACAAAAAATTAGCCAGGCATGGTGGTGTATGCCTGTAGTCCCAGCTACTTGGGAGTCTGGGGCAGGAGAATCACTTGAACCCAGGAGGGAGAGGTTTCAGTGAGCTGAGATTACACCATTGCACTCCAGCCTGGGCAACAAGAGCAAAACTCTGTCCCAAAAAAGAAAAAAAAAAAAACTAAAAGTAAATGGAAGTCTGTTTTTAAAAAGAAAGTGGGAGCTGGGCTAGGTAGCTCACATCTATAATCCCAGCATTTTGGGAGGCCAAGGCTGGAGGATTGCTTGAGCTCATGAGTTCTAGACCAGCCTGGAATGTAGTGAGACCCCCATCTCTACAATTAAAAACAAATTCTTAATTTTGGCCGGGCGCGGTGGCTCAAGCCTGTAATCCCAGCACTGTGGGAGGCCGAGGCGGGTGGATCATGAGGTCAAGAGATCGAGACCATCCTGGTCAACATGGTGAAACCCCGTCTCTACTAAAAATACAAAAAATTAGCTGGGCATGGTGGCGCGTGCCTGTAATCCCAGCTACTCAGGAGGCTGAGGCAGGAGAATTGCCTGAACCCGGGAGGCGGAGG
>NW_022437126.1:680260-681312 GCF_009761245.1 Sapajus apella | reverse complement strand
AAAAAACAAATTCTTAATTTTAATGTTAAAAGATTTTTTAGGTTGGGCATAGTGGCTCATGCCTGTAATCCCAGCACTTTAGGAGGCAGAGGTGGGCAGATCACTTGAGGTCAGGAGTTTCAGACCAGCCTGGCCAACATGGTAAAAACCCATCTCTACTAAAAATATACAAAAATTAGTCAGGCATGGTGGCGCACACCTGTAATCCCAGCTACTTAGGAGGCTGAGGCATGAGAATTGCTTGAACCCAAAAAACAGAGGTTACCATGAGCTGAGATTGAGTCACTGGACTTCAATCTGGGTGACAGAGCAAGACTGCATCTCAAAAAAAAAAAAAAAGACATCAGAGAAAGTTTATAAAAGTGAGACATGAGACATAGAGAAAAGCCCAAGGAGCTTCTTTATTTAATTTCAATCCTCTCCCAAACCATGGAGCAGCTTCTGCCTCTTAGAACATGGGCTATGCTTCTGAGTGCCTGCTGTTCCCAAGATTGCCATCCAGAAGGACAGACAGATATTAAAACAAAGTAGCAGAACAGCTTTGGCAAGGTGCCCTAGGAATTTATAATACAGTAACTAATCCAGTCTACAAAGCTCAAAGTACAATTTCTCTCCTGGAATTGATCCAGAGCTGGAGTCACCAATCAACCAAATCCCTGCTGACAGGACCCATGTTTAAAGTCCAAGATACCCCCCGTAACGGATTCATTAGTGATGATCTCATGCCAACCTTGGATAGAAACATTCTATTTCAACTGTCCAGGCACCTTATCGGACTCAGGATCAATTCCACAGAACCCCGCTTCTGATTCTAACTTTTGTTTTGTTTTAGGTAGACTCTTTTGGTTACAAAGAAAAAGGAATAAACTTAAATCATTTATTTATGCATGTATTTATTCATTTATTTATTATTATTATTTTTTTGAGACAGTCTTGCTCAGGCACCAGGCTGGAGTGCAGTGGCGCAATCTCGGCTCACTGCAATCTCCGCCTCCCAGGTTCAAGCAATTCTCCTGCCTCAGCCTCCCTAGTAGCTGGGACTACAGGCACGC
>NW_022437126.1:674433-680160 GCF_009761245.1 Sapajus apella | reverse complement strand
CTGGAGTGCAATGGCGCGATCTCGGCTCACCGCAACCTCTGCCTCCTGGGTTCAGGCAATTCTCCTGCCTCAGCCTCCTGAGTAGCTGGGATTACAGGCACGCGCCACCATGCCCAGCTAATTTTTTGTATTTTTAGTAGAGACGGGGTTTCACCATGTTGACCAGGATGGTCTCGATTTCTTGACCTCGTGATCCACCCGCCTCGGCCTCCCAAAGTGCTGGGATTACAGGCTTGAGCCACCGCGCCCGGCCTAATTTTTGTATTTTTTAAGTAGAGACGGGGTTTCACCATGTTGGCCAGGATGGTCTCGATCTCCTGACCTTCTGATCCGCCCGCCTCAGCCTCCCAAAGTGCTGGGATTACAGGCGTGAGCCACCGTGCCTGGCCTATTTATTAATTTTTGAGACAGGGTTTCACAGTGTTGCCACGGCTGCAGTGCTGCCATTACAGCTCACTGCAGCCTTGAACTCCCAAGCTGAAGCAATTCTCCCACTTCAGCCTCCCGAGTAGCTGGGACTACAGGTCCACACCATCACACCCAGCTAATTTTAAAATTTTTTGTAGAGCTGGAGTCTCACTGTGTTGCCCAGGCTGATCTTAAACTCCTGGACTTAAGCAATCCTCCCACCTCAGCCTCCCAAAGTGCTGGGATTACAGGCATTAGCCATTGCTGCTGGCCTTTAAATCACTTTTTTTATTTTTATTTTTGAGACAAGACAGGGTCTTGCTTTGTCATCCAGGCTGGAGTGCAATTGCACAATCTCAGCTCACTGCAATCTCTGCCTCCTGGGTTCAAGTGATTCTCCTGCCTCAGCCTCAGGAGGACGTGGGACTACAGGTGTGTGCCACCATGCCCGGCTAATCTTTGGATTTTTAGTAGAGGCAGGTTTTCACCATTGTTGGCCAGGCTGGTCTCAAACTCCTGACCTCAGGTGATCTACCCACCTCAGCCTCCCAAAGTGCTAGGATTATAGGTGTGAGCCACCACGCCAGGCTTAATTTTTGTATTTTTATTTATTTATTTATTTAGACAGAATCTTGCTCTGTCATCCAGGCTGGAGTGCAAATATGCAATCTCTGCTCACTGCAACCTCTGCCTCCCAGGTTCAAGGGATTCTCGTACCTCAGCCTCCTGAATAGCTGGGATCATAGGCATGCATCACCACACCAGGCTAATTTTTTTAAAATACTTTTTTTGTAGAATTGGGATTTTGCCATGTTGCCCAGACTTGTCATGAACTCCTGGCCTCAAGTGATCCACCCACCTCAGCCTCCCAAAGTGCTGGGATTACAGGTGTGAGCCACTGAGCCTAGCCTATGTTTTTAATTTTTATTTTTTGCTGCTTTTCAAAGAACAGGGTGTGCCATAGACGGTGTGCCATGGGTTAGTCGGCTAAATTACTTTTTTTTTAAAAAAAAAAAAAAAAAGGAAAATTAGTTCATTTCCCAACCATCATGGGAGTAATTAATTCCTGCAAGAATCATCAGTGGATGCTGCAGGTTACAGGCCAGAGTTTGAGAAGAAACAGGGTATTTACATAGTATCAAAGTATCTCTCCACAAAAGTGCTTCTTAGTTACAAAGTAAAAAACAGCATCTCCACAGTGGGGAAACATGGTGGATTCCACCTTAACCAAGGATCAAAGTTAACAGGCCCAGTAAGGGTGAAATTGATATAATGTGTTTCCTGATATGATGCACCAAGAGAGATACAACATCACTTGTGTAATATTCCTGCCAGAAAAACATAATCCAACACAGTCTTGTGAAAACGTCTGATAAATTGAGGGAAATGCTACATAATTACTGGACTATAATTTTCAAAAATATCAAATTTGTGAAAAAGAAAGGTTAAGGAACTAAAGCAAATTAAAGTGATATGGTCCTGGATTGGATCCTGGACAGGAAAAAATAATATAATAACTATAAAGAACATTTTAGGACAGCTGGCCAAATGGGAATATGGACTATGGACTGGATATCAGTATTGTATCAATATTAAATTTCCTAAAATCAACAACTGTACTGTAGCATATAAGGAAATGTCTGTTTTAGGAAACACATACTGAAATATTTGGTGGTGAAGAAACATAATGTCTCCAACTTATTCTCAAATGGTTCCAAAAAAAAAAACTTAAGAGACAGAATGATCAAGCAAATGAGACAAAATGTTAACACATGGTGAATCTGGGAAAAGGGCATGCAGTTCTTTGTACTATTCTTGTATTTTTTTTCTGTCTTAAATCATACAAAAATAAAATCTTAACAAAAATGCTAATGTCTGGGACTCACCCTCCCCCCGCAATTTCTTATTTTACTTTATAAATTCATTTTTATTTATTTATTTATTTATTTGTTTGTTTATTTATTTTGAGGCAGGGTCTTGCCCTGTCGCCTAGGCTGGAGTGCAGTGGTGCAATCTCAGCTCACTGCAACCTCCACCTCCCGGGCTCAAGTGATCCTCCCACTTCAGCCTCCCAGTAGCTAGGATTACAGGCACCCGCCAGCACACCCAGCTAATCTTTGTATTTTTAGTAGAGACAGAGTTTCACCATGTTGGCCAGTCTGGTCTTGAACTCCTGGCTTAGGTCCACTCTCACAGCTGAGAGAGAGTCAATGACACCAAAAATTCTAAGGACGAGGTAAGAGTAGTTTATTAAAAGAAAAAAAGAAGTAAAAGATAAATGGATTTTTTACAGACCTCCAACTAATGTCTTCTACACAAATTCTTTAGAGATGAGCTACTGGCACATAGGCTCACACACCTGTAATCCCAGCACTTTGGGAGGTGGAGGCACGTGGATCACTTGAGGTCAGGAGTTCAAGATCAGCCTGTGCAACATGGCAAACTTCATCTCTACAAAAAACAAAAACAAAAATTAGCTTGGCATGTTGACACAAGCCTATAGTCCCAGATACTAGGGAGGCCCAGGTGGGAAGATTATTTGAGCCTGGGAGGTGGAGGTTGCAGTGAGCCACGATCATGCCATTCCACTGCACTCCAGTCTGGTAACAGAGTGGGACTCTGTAAAAAAATTTAAAAAAAAGAAAGAAAAAGAAGAAGGAAAGAAAGAAAGAAAGAAAGAGAGAGAGAGAGAGAGAGAGAGAGAGAGAGAAAGAAGGAAAGAAAAGAAAGGAAGGAAGGAAGGAAGGAAGGAAGGAAGGAAGGAAGGAAGGAAGGAAAGAAAGAGAGAGAAGAGAAAAGAACTATACTAGAGAACTGGATTAGGGGCCAGGCACAGTGGCTCACACCTGTAATCCCAGCACTTTGGGAGGCCAAGGAAGGTGGATCACCTGAGGCCAGTTCAACACCAGCCTAGCCAACATGGTGAAACCCTGTCTCTACAAAAATACAAAAATTAGCTGGGCTTGGTGGCAGGCACCTGTAGTCCCAGCCACTCAGGAGGCTGAGGCAGGAGAATCGATTGAACCCGGGAGGCAGAGGTCGCAGTGTGACAAGATTGTGCTACTGCACTCCAGCCTGGATGACAGAGTGAGACTCCACCTCAAAAAATAAAATAAATAACAATGTGGTGGGGGTAGGGGGCAGCCAGTGAGCCGGGAGTACTAATTGATCAGGTCAGAGATTAAAATATGGGAAGTTGAAGCTGTCTTTTTGCCCTTCGTTAGTTCCTGGGTGGGGGCCACAGGATCAGATGGGCCAGTTTACTGATCTGGGTGGTGCCAGCTGATCCATCAAGTGCAGGATCTGCACAATATCTCAAGCACTGATCTTAGGAACAGTTTAGCAAGGGTCAGAGTCTTGTAGCCTCCAGCTACATGACCCCTGAACCATCATTTCTTTCTCTTTTTCTTTTTTTTTTTTTTTGAGGTGGGGGATCACCTGAAGAAGTTCCAGACCAGCCTGACCAACATGGTGAAACCCCATCTCTACTAAAAATACAAAAAAATTAGCCAGGCGTGGTGGTGGATGCTTGTAATCTCAGCTACTCCGAAGGCTGAGGCTTGAGAATCGTTTGAAACTGGGAGGCGGACGTTGCAGTGAGCCGAGATCACACCACTGTACTCCGCCTGAGGGACAAGAATAAGACTATGTCTCAAAAAAATAAATAAATAGGCTGACTCTAGGCACACTGCCTATGAGTTAGCCCTGCTCCGCAAGAAGCAGTAAATAAATAAGCAAACTATAAACTATAAACTAAGTTCCTCTCAAAGTTAATTCAGACTACGCCCAGGAAGGAACAAGCACAGCTTAAAGGTTAGAAGCAAGATGGAGTTGGTTAGAGTAGATCTCTTTCACTGTCTCAGTTGTAATTTTGCAAAGGTGGTTTCAATAACAGGAAGAATGTTAAGGATTTTATTTATTTAATTTAGAGACAGGGTCTCACTCTGTCACCCAGGTTGGACTGCAGAGGTGCAATCATGGCTCATTGCATCCTCGACCTCCCAGGCTCAAGCAATACTCCTACCTCAGCCTTGGAGCGCCTGGGAGATGGAGACAGGAGGACTGCTCGAGCTCAGGAGTTTGAGACCAGCCTAGGTAACATAGTGAGACCCTATCTCTACAAAATATTTGAAAAATAGCTGGACATGGTTGCACACACCTGTGGTCCCAGCTCGTCAGGAGGCTGAGGTGGGAAGGCCACTTGAGCCTGGGAGGTTGAGGCTGCAGTGAGCCATGATGGCACCACCACTGTACTCCAGCCTGGGTGACAAAGTGGGACTCTGTCTCAAATCAAACCAAACCAAACCAACAAAAAACTCAAAAAGCTATTTCCAAAATGGCACCACATCCAGATAGGTTTATAGATGAATTCCACCAATCTACATAGAACAGAAAATCCCATGATCTATAACTGTTCCAGAAAATATGGTTTTCCAATTTATTTTACAAGGCTAGCATAGCCCTGATCATAAAACAAAACAAACAGACAAACAGACAAAGATCCCCAAAAGAAATCTATAAGCCACTCCTATTCTCTAACTTAGATGCAGAATTTCTTTTTTTTTTTTTTTGAAATTGAGTTTCACTCTTGTTGCCCAGACTGGAGTACAATAGTGTGATCTCAGCTCACTGCAGCCTCAGCCTCCCGAATTGAAGCAATTCTCCTGAATAGCCTCCCGAGTAGCTGGGATTACAGGCATGAGCCACCACATCTGGCTAATTCTTGTATTTTTAGTAGAGATGAGGCTTATCCTTGTTGGTCAGGCTGGTCTCAAACTCCCAACCTCAAGTGATCCACCTGCCTTGGCCTCCCAAAGTGCTGGGATTATAGGCGTGAGCCACCGCACCCAGCCAGATGCAAAAGTTCTAAATAAAATGTGAGCAGGCAGGCACAGTGGCTCATGCCTGTAATACAAGCACTTTGGGAGGCCAAGGCGGGTGGATCACAAGGTCAAGAGATCAAAACCATCCTGGCCAACGTGGTGAAACCTATCTCTACTAAAAATACGAAAATTAGGGCCGGGTGCGGTGGCTCAAGCCTGTAATCCCAGTACTTTGGGAGGCCGAGGCGGGTGGATCACGAGGTCAAGAGATCGAAACCATCCTGGTCAACATGGTGAAACCCCGTCTCTACTAAAAATACAAAAAATTAGCTGGGCATGGTGGCGCGTGCCTGTAATCCCAGCTACTCAGGAGGCTGAGGCAGGAGAATTGCCTGAACCCAGGAGGCGGAGGTTGCGGTGAGCCGAGATCGCGCCATTGCACTCCAGCCTGGGTAACAAGAGTGAAACTCCGTCTCAAAAAAAAAAAAAAAAAAAA
>NW_022437126.1:635870-674333 GCF_009761245.1 Sapajus apella | reverse complement strand
AGTGAGCAAGTCAACTCAGAGTTATATTGACCAAGCAGGGTTAATTCCAAGGACTCAAATATGCAAAATTTGAAAATGTATTAATATAATTCAGGGCCCGACATGACAGCTCACACCTGTAATCTCAACACTTTGGGAGGCTGAGGCAGGCAGATGGCTTGAACTCAAAGTTCACGACCAGCCATAGCTAAACCCCGTCTCTACAAAAAAAATACAAAAATTAGACAGGCATGATGGCACGAGCCTATAGTCCCAGGTTCTTGGGAGGCTGAGGTGGGAGGATTGCTTGAGACCAGGAGGCAGAGCCTGGGCAACAGAGCCAGAAGGCTCAAAAAACATTCAGGACAGACGTTCTTCGCCGAGAGCCGCCGCGGTTTCCTGCTTCAACAGTGCTCGGACGGAACCCGCGCTCGTCCCCCACCCCGGCCGGCCGCCCACAGCCAGCCCTCTGTCACCTGCACACCGCGCCCTTGGACCGCCCCAAGGCCCCCGCCGCCTCTTCAGCGCCGCGCAGCCACTGCCGCCGCCGCCTCCCCTTAGCAGCCGCCATGACAACCGCATCACCTTCGCAGGTGCGCCAGAACTACCGCCGGGATTCAGCGGCCGCCGCCAACCGCCAGATCAACCTGGAGCTCTACGCGTCCTGTGTTTACCTGTCCATGTCTTACTACTTTGACCGCGATGATGTGGTTTTGAAAAACTTTGCCAAGTACTTTCTTCACCAATCTCATGAGGAGAGGGAACATGCCGAGAAACTGGAGAAGCTGCAGAACCAACGAGGTGGCCGCATCTTCCTTCAGGATATCAAGAAACCAGACCATGATGACTGGGAGAGCCGGCTGAATGCGATGGAGTGTGCATGACATTTGGAAAAAAATGTGAATGAATCAGTCACTACTGGAACTGCACAAACTGGCCACTGACAAAAATGACCCCCATTTGTGTGACTTCATTGAGACACATTACCTGAATGAGCAGGTGAAATCCATCAAAGAATTGGGTGACCACGTGACCAACTTGCGCAAGATGGGAGCACCCCAATCTGGCTTGGTAGAATATCTCTTTGACGAGCACACCCTGGGAGACAGTGATAATGAAAGCTAAGCCTTAGACTAATTTTCCCCATAGCCACGGGATGACTTCCCTGGTCACCAAGGCAGTGAACGCATATTGGGGTTTCCTTTACCTTTTCTATAAGTTCTACCAAAACATCCACTTAAGTTCTTTGTACCATTCCTTCAAATAAAGAAATTTGGGGCCAGGCGCGGTGGCTCACGCCTGTAATCCTAGCACTTTGGGAGGCCGACATGGGTGGATCACCTGAGGTCAGGAGTTCAAGACCAGCCTGACCAACATGGAGAAACCCCATCTTAAAAAAAAGAAAGAAATTTGGTACCCCCCAAAAAAAAGAAAATTCAGGACATTAACATCTGAAGAAAGTAAAACATAGGTTCACATTAGTAGGTGCCGAAGCATGTGAGTCTATGTTTGGAAAATCAGAATCTTTGAAGAAACAGAATATGCTTCAGCTTTCCTAGCTGAAAATGCCAGATGCTTGTTTTCCCAGAGTCCCTTGCGGCTGGGCCACAGGCGAATACCCAATCAGACTCACCCAGATTTTGTTTTGTTTTGTTTTTTTGAGGCGGAGTCTCGCTCTGTCACCCAGCTGGAGTGCAATGGCGTGATCTCGGCTCATTACAACCTCTGTCTCCCAGGTTCAAGCGATTCTGCTGCCTCAGCCTCCCAAATAGCTGGGATTACAAGTGTGCACCACCACACCCAGCTAATTTTTATTGTTAGTAGAGACAGGTTTTCACCATGTTGGCCAGGCTGGTCTCAAACTCCTGACCTCGGGTAATCCACCTGCCTCAACTTCCCAAAGTGCTGGGATTACAGGTGTGAGCCACCGCACCTGACCCAGACTTTGAATTAGGAGCCAGTATCACAAAGGAATAGGGATGGGGTAGGATTTTGTCTGCAGCAGGTGCTGTTGTAATAACACTGTTTCTGACTCAGCAGCTTGAGCTCTACAAGCTTCTGTAATGTGGTCTTGCAGCAAGAGCAGAATTTTGCTCACCAGACTGGTTCTGCAGCCTGGTTCTGGGTGCTGTTCCTGGCTGCATAGCTCCATGTCTGGTTGTTCAGGCCTCACTGGGAAGTTTTTGACACAGTCCCAGGAAGTCCTGAGAAAACGTGCCCCACCAATGCATTTTTAATAAATTCCTTTGCAGCCTTAATAATTAGGCATACAATTTTGTGTTGCTTACAACTAAACATTCTGAGAGAGTAAAATGCTGTCAAAAATCAACAGCAGGCTGGGCACAATGGCTCACACCTGTCATCCCAGCACTTTGGGAGGCCAAGGTGGGTAGATCATTTGAGGTCAGGAGTTCAAGGTGAGCCTTGCCAACATGACAAAACCCTGTCTCTATTAAAAACACAAAATTATCCGGGCTTGGTGGCACGCACTTATAATCCCAGCTACTTGGGAGGCTGAGGCAGAAGAATCGTTTGAACAGGTTACAGTGAGCTGAGACCGTGACACTGCACTCCAGCCTGAGTGTCAAAAAAATAATAAACAAAAAAATAATAAACAAAAAAATAACAGCCTCAGGGCTTGGGGTCCTTACTCAATGTAAGGACCTCTAGGCAACCTTCCACCTCACTTTCTATATACTGCATTGTTTTCTCCACATTTTCCAATAACCTCGCAGCTGGCAAATTATATAAATGGCAAATCTATAAATTAACTGCATCTGGCTTAAGTGTCTATCCCTTGTCCAGTCACCAGCTAGAAGCAGATCAGGGCAGGCTCAGATGGCTGCATGGTACCCCTTCTGCAGAACAGTGCAGGGGCACATTCTCATCATAGAAGAGGCAGTGGACTGGCTGGGCATGGTGGCTTATGCCTGTAATCCCAACCCGTTGGGAGGCTGAGGCAGGTGGATCACCTGAGGTCAGGAGTTCCAGACCAGCCTGGCCAACATAGTGAAATGCCATCTCTACTAAAAATACAAAAATTAGCTGGGTATGGTGGCATGCGCCTGTAATCCCAGCTACTCAGGAGACTGAGGCAGGAGAATTGCTTGAACCCAGGAGGCAGAGGTTGCATTGAGCTAAGATAATGCCGTTGCACTCCAGCCTGGGCAACAAGAGCAAGACTCCGTCTCAAAAAATAAATAATAAATAAAAAGGGCAGTGGACCAACAGACATGGCATGGTGTCTGACTTTCTGTAATAGACATTTAACCTGGTCTCGAGAAATCAGAAAAGGCTTTCCAGAGGAAAAAATCTGAGCTGGAACTTGCCAAATAAGTAAGAGTTAGGCAGAAGGGGATAAGGGTTGAAGAAAAAGTTCAGGCACAGGAGAAAATGATCAAGAGTAAAGGTAGAGGCCGGGCGCGGTGGCTCAAGCCTGTAATCCCAGCACTTTGGGAGGCCGAGGCGGGTGGATCACAAGGTCAAGAGATCGAGACCATCCTGGTCAACATGGTGAAACCCCGTCTCTACTAAAGCTACAAAAAATCAGCTGGGCATGGTGGCACGTGCCTGTAATCCCAGCTACTCAGGAGGCTGAGGCAGGAGAATTGCCTGAACCCAGGAGGCGGAGGTTGCGGTGAGCCGAGATCGCGCCATTGCACTCCAGCCTGGGTAACAAGAGCGAAACTCCGTCTCAACAAAAAAAAAAAAAAAAAAAAGAGTAAAGGTAGAGTGGTAAAAGATGGGGCAGGACCTTTGCCTCCTTTTTACCATCTTTTAAAAGATGGTAAAAAGGAGGCAAAGGTGAGATCTCCCAGGACCCTCCAGGCCATGCTGGGGACTTTAGACTTTCTCCTCAGATCTAGAAGGAGCCATTGGTGAATTAATTTATTTTATTTCTTCCTTCCTTCTTTTCTTTTCTCTCTTGCTTTCTTTCCTCCTGAGAGCTATAAGGAGCCACTGGTGACCCCTCCCCTCCCCTCCCCCGCCTTCCTTCCTTTCTTTCTTTCAAGACAGAATTGCACTCTTTCATCAAGGCTGGAGTGAGGTGGCACTATCTCATCTCACTACAACCAACACCCCTGGGGTTCAAGCAATTCTCCTGCCTTAGCCTCCCAGTGGCTGGGATTATAGCTACCTGACATCATGCCCTGCTCACTTTTTGTATATTTAGTAGAAATGGGGTTTTGCCATGTTGGCCAAGCTGGTCTTGAACTCCTGACCTAAGGTGATCCACCCACCTCGGCCTCCCAAAGGGCTAGGATTACAGGCATGAGCCACCGTGCCCAGCCCATTCGTGAATTTCAAGCAGTGGAAGGATATGAGCAGATGTGCAGTTCTGAAAGACCACTCCAGTGGAGAATAAAAAGAAGAGGAATCAGAAAGTTGGGAGACTAGTGAGGGTGCTGTTGCAGGGAAGCAGTAGCGAGAAGATGCTGCCCTGAGCGGGGCATGGTGGCTCACACCTGTACTCCCAACACTTTGGGAGGCCCAGGTGGGAGAATCATTTGAGCCCAGGAGTTTGAGACCAGCCTAGGCAACAAAATGAGACTCTGTCTCTAGAAAAAAATTTAAGAATCAGCTGGGTATGGTGATGCATGCCTGTAGTCACAACACCTTGGGAGGCTGAAGTGGGAGTATCCTTGGATCCAAGAGTTTGTCATTGCAGTGATCCAGGATTGCGCCACTGCACTCCAGCCTGGGAGACAAAACAAGGCCTTGTCTCAAAAAGGAAAAAAGAAGAAGGAGAAGGAAAAGAAGAGAAGGAAGAGGAGGAGGAGAAGGAGGGGAGGAGGAGGAGGAGGAGGAGGAGGAGGAAGAGGAGGAGGAGGAGGAGGAGGAGGAGCAGCAGCAGCAGCAGCCCTGGACTAGGAGTGATGGTAGGATGGTGCAAATTTGAGTAGCTTTGAGAGAGACCGAAGATAAAATCAGCAGGACTTGGTGATGGGATGAAAGAGGGGAGATGTTAGAGAAGACTATTAGGGATTTTGTTTGTACTGATTGGTTAGGTAAATGAGTGGGTGATGGTGACATTCGCTAGGTTGAGCAACACAGGAGGAGAAGCCATTTGGGGAGAGATGATGAGTTCAGTTTTGAACATATTGTTTTGGTGTCTGTGGACATCCAAGTACGGACATACAGAAGGCAGCTGGACATATGTGTTTGGGTCTCCGGTGAAGGCTCTGGACTAGAGACACAGATTTGAGAGTCATTAGGTTGTAGGTTGTGGTCGAAGGCAAGGGAATAGATGAGGATAATCTCAGGTGTTTGCATAGCATAAGAAAGAAGAGAAGGCCGGGCACAGTGGCTCACACCTGTAATCCCAGCACTTTGGGAGGCCAAGGCAGGTGGATCACCTGAGGTCAGGAGTTCGAGACCAGCCTGGCCAACATGGCAAAACCCCGTCTCTACTAAAATATAGAATCGCTTGAACCTGGGAGGTGGACGTTGCAGTGAGCCGAGATTGCTCCATTGCACTCCAGCCTGAGCAACAAGAGGAAAACTCCGTCTCAAAAAAAAAAAAAAGAAGAAGAAGGCCGGGCAAGGTGACTCACTGACTCACGCCTGTAATCCCAGCACTTTGGGAGGCCGAGGCAAGCAGATCACAATGTCAGGAGTTCAAGACCAGCATGGCCAATGTGGTGAAACCCCATCTCGACTAAAAATACAAAATTAGCTGGGCATGGTGGCAAAAACCTATAATCCCAGCTACTTGGGAGAATGAGGCAGGAGAATCGCTTGAACCCGGGAAGCGGAGGTTTCAGTGAGCCAAGACTGCACCATTGCACTCCAGCCTGGGCAACAGAGAAAGACTCCATCTCGGAAAAAAAAAAAAAAAAGAAAAGAAAAGAAGAGAGCCTGCCAGGCATGTTGACTCATGCCTGTAATCCCAACACTTTGGGAGGCTGAGGCAGGCAGATCACTTGAGGTCTGGAGTTTGAGACCAGACTGACCAACATGGTGAAACCCCATCTCTACTAAAAATGCAAAAATTAACCAGATGCAGTGGTGCACGCTTGTAATCCCATCTACTTGGGAGGCTGAGGCAGGAGAATCACTTAAACCCAGGAGGCAGAGGGTGCAGTGAGCTGAGATTGTGCCACTGCACTCCAGCCTGGGTGACAAACTCAGTCTCAAAAAAGAAAAAAAAAAAAAAAAAAAAAAGGAAAGAAGAGAGCCTAAGCACAAACCCCAGGGGCAGGGGAATCTATGAAGGCCCAACCAAACAGGTAAGAAGAAAACCAAGAAAATTATAGGGTCACAAAAATTATGTGTCACAAAGGCCAAAGGGAGAATCCCAAGGGGCAAAGAGCCATGAGTATGCAGGCTGTGAAATCAAGTAAGATTACAGTGGAGAAGGCCAAGCACAGTGGTTCACCCCTGTAATCCCAGCACTTTGGGAGGTCAAGGTGGGAGGATCACCTGAGCTCAGGAGTTTGAGACCAGCCTGGCCAACATGTTGAAACTCTGTCTCTACTAAAAATACAAAAAAAATTATCCGGGCATGGTGGTGGGTCCCAGCTACTCAGGAGGCTGAAGCAGGAGAATCACTTGAACTCCGGAAGTGGAAGTTGCAGTGAGCCAAGATCACATCACTGCACTCCAGCCTGGGCAACAGAGTGAGACTCCATCTCAATTAAAAAAAAAAAAAAAAAAAAAAAAAGCTGGGCGTGGTGGCTAATGCCTGTAATCCCAGCACTTTGGGAGGCTGAGGTGGGCGGATCACCTGAGGTCAAGAGTTCGAGACCAGCCTGACCAGTATGGTGAAACCCCATCTTTAAAAAATAAATAAATAAATAAAAATTTAAAAAGTCCGGGCACGGTGGATCATCCCTATAATCCCAGCACTTTGGGAGGCCCAGATGGGTGGATCATGAGGTCAAGAGATCGAGACCATCCTAGTCAACATGGTGAAACCCCGTCTCTACTAAAAATACAAAACTTAGCTGGGCACGGTGGCGCACGCCTGTAGTCCCAGCTATTCGGGAGGCTGAGCAGGAGAATTGCTTGAACCCAGGAGGTGGAGGTTGCAGTAAGCCGAGATTGCGCCATTGTACTCCAGCCTGGGTAACAAGAGCGAAACTCCATCTAAAAAAAAAAAAAAGATCACAGTGGATGTAGAGAAGGTAGGGCATTAAAGACTTTGGTAAGAACCAAGTCAATGGAGTAACAATGGGAAGAAAGCAGCATAAACTGGGGTGAGAAGGCAGAGAGGAGTGAGGTAGGAGAGAATTAAAACTAGGCAACTCTCAGAATGCAACTGTGAAGAGGAAGAGAAGGTGGCATCTGGAGAGGTTTTTGTTTTCGAGATGGAGTTTTGCTCCAGCCCAGGCTGGAGTGCAATGGTGCCATCTCAGCTCATTGCAGCCTCCATCTCCCAGGTTCAAGCAATTCTTCTGCCTCAGACTCCCGAGTAGCTGGGATTACAGGTATGCGCCACCACGCCCAGCTAATTTTGTATTTTTGGTAGATACGGGGTTTCTCCATGTTGGTCAGGGTGGTCTCAAACTCTTGACCTGTGATCTGCCCACTTTGGCCTCCCAAAGTGCTGGTATTACAGGTGTGAGCCACTGTGCCTGGCCCTGGAGAGGTTTCTAAAAGATGGTGGAAGGCTGTGTTTGGAGGAGTCCACCCCCATCTCCCCTGTGTAAAAGGAAAGCGGAAGAGAGAACCACAAAAAGGGCTTGGGGGAAAGCTGTGGAGTGAGGTGATAAGGGCTTGTGTCTGAGGAATTCCGGGTCACTGGAAGCCCTATCAGGTCTGCATTTCTTCCTCACCCCCATCCCCTTCCCTGACACTGGCTTAGTCTTCTGAGGGGCTAGAAGAGAGAAGGACTGAGTCGACTGACACCCTAGAAGACGCTCTGTGTGCCTTCGGAGGTCTTTCTGCCTGCCTGTAAGCCGGGGTTGGAGCTGGGGCAGGAGAGGGGTCTGGGGTGGAGCTAGTAGTTTAGGCTCTGCTGGCAAGGATGGGAGAGGGGAGTGGGGAGGATGGGAGGTGTGGAAGCTGTTTCAGGAAGCAAAGCTGCAGGGGGAAGGGACCTGGGACCTGGGGGAATGCTTCCAGGGGCTGGAGGGGTCCACTCAAGGCCCCCTTGCCCACAGGTCCCCATGCCTCTCCTCCTCTTGTTGCTCCTGCTGCCAAGCCCCTTACATCCCCACCCCACCTGTGAGGTCTCCAAAGTGGCCAGCCACCTAGAAGTGAACTGTGACAAGAGGAATCTGAGAGTGCTGCCTCCAGACCTGCCAAGAGACGCAACCATCCTCCACTTGAGTGAGAACCTCCTGTACAGCTTCTCCATGGCATCCCTGGTGCCTTTCACTCACCTCACTCAGCTATACCTAGATCAGTGTGAGCTGACCAAGCTCCAGGTTGATGGGACACTGCCACTCCTGGGGACCCTAGATCTATCCCACAATAAATTGCAAAGCCTGCCCTTCCTAGGGCAGGCATTGCCTGCTCTCACTATCCTGGATGTCTCCTTCAACCAGCTGACCTCGCTATCTCCTGGTGCCTTCCGTGGTCTTGGCCACCTCCAAGAGCTCTACCTAAAAGGCAATGAGCTGAAGACTCTGCCCGCAGGGCTCCTGATGCCCACACCCAAGCTGGAGAAACTCAGTCTGGCTAACAACAACTTGACTGAGCTGCCCCCTGGGCTCCTGAATGGGCTGAAGAATCTCGACACCCTGCTCCTTCAAGAGAACTTGCTGCGCACAATACCAAAGGGCTTTTTTGGGGACCACCTCCTGCCTTTTGCCTTTCTCCATGGGAACCCCTGGTTATGTAACTGTGAGATCCTCTATTTTCGTCGCTGGCTTCAGGACAATACCGAAAATGTCTACGTATGGAAGCAAGGTATGGATGTCAAGGCCATGACCTCCAACGTGACCAGCGTGCAGTGTGACAATTCAGATAAGATTTCAATCTACAAATACCCAGGGAAGGAATGCCCCACCCTTGGTGATGGAGATGACGAAGACCTATATGATGACTACACAGAAGAGGACACTGAGAATGATAAGGTGCGTGCCACAAGGACTGTGGTCAAGTTCCCCACCAAAGCCCATACAAGCCACAGGGGTCTATTTTACTCACGGTCTACTGCTTCTCTAGACAGCCTGATGACCTCCTTGCATCCAACCCAAGAATCCACTAAGAAGCAGACCACATTTCCACCCAGATGGACCCTAGATTTCACCACATTCTCCAAAACTCCAAAATCCATTACTGAACCCACCACAAGCCCAACCACCCTAGAGCCTGCCTCAAGCCCGACCACCCCAGAGCCCGCCACAAGCCCGACCACCCCAGAGCCCGCCACAAGCCCGACCACCCCAGAGCCCGCCACAAGCCCGACCACCCCAGAGCCCGTCTCAAGCCCGACCACCCCAGAGCCCGCCTCAAGCGTGACCACCCTAGAGCCCACCACAAGCCCGACCACCCCAGAGCCCGCCACAATCCTGATCACCCCAGAGCCTGCCTCAAGCCTGACCACTCCAAAATCCACAACACTGACCACCCCAAAAATCACCATATTCTTAACTACCACAAAACCCATCTCACTCTTAGAACCCACCAAAAAAAACATCGCTGAATTTGAGAAGCAACCAAAGGTCCGTGGGGTGGCCCAAGGGCATTTTGACAGCTCCAGAAATGACCCTTTTCTCCACCCTGACATTTGCTGCCTCCTCCCCCTGGGCTTCTATGTCTTGGGTCTCCTCTGGCTGTTCTTGGCCTGTGTGGTCCTCATCCTGCTGCTGACCTGGGTTGGGCATGTGAAACCACAGGCCTTGGACTCCGGCGAGGGTGTTGCTCTGGCCACAGCCATGCAAACCACACATCTGGAGCTGCAGAGAGGAAGGCAAGTGACAGTGCCCCGGGCCTGGCTGCTCTTCCTTCAAGGCGCGCTCCCCACTTTCCGCTCCAGTCTCTTCCTGTGGGTACGGCCTAATGGCCGAATGGGGCCTCTAGTGGCAGGAAGAAGGCCCTCAGCTCTGAGTCAGGGTCGTGGTCAGGACCTGCTGGGCACAGTGAGCATTAGGTACTCTGGCCACAGCCTCTGAGGGTGGGAAGTTTGGGGACCTTGGGAGAGGCTCCTGTGGACTCTCCTATTGGGATCTGGCTGGGGTTGGGTGGGTAAGAAACATGGGGTCATGGGGAGGTCTTAATTCCTTTTCCTGTATCAGAAGCCCTCTCTTCACACCACAGGCACACAAATTCAGTCCCAGCAAAGCAGAAGGGATAGTGACATGGAGTTGGGTGGGTCACAGAACAAAGCTCCCTATGCTGCATGGGGCATCTATGCACAGAAGAAAATCTGGAAAGCAGTTTATCAGGATGTGAGCACTGATTGTGTCTGGATGTTATATATATGGATGGTTTTCTTTTTCCCTGTTTAGCATTTTCTAGTTTTCTACCATTATTGTATATTATCTGTATAATAAAAAATAATTTTAGAGTCAGGAGTGATGGCTCACACCTGTAATCCCAGAATTTTGGGAGGCCGAGGCAGAAGAATCGCTTGAATCAGGGTGTCGGAGGTTGTGGTGAACTAAGATGGTGCCACTCCACTCCAGCCTGGTGACAGAGCAAGACTCCACCTCAAAAAAACCAAAATAATAAATATATGTATAACAAAACATATATCTATATATATGTAACAATGTTATATAAAAAACAAAACAGGTGTGGTGGCTCACACGCCTGTAATCCCGGCACTTTGGGAATCCAAAGCAGGTGAATCACCTGAGGTCAGGAGTTGGAGACCAGTCTGGCAAATATGGCAAAACCCTGTGTCTACTAAAAATACGAAAATTAGCTGGGTGTGATGGTGCACGCCTGTGATCCCAGCTACTCGGGAGGCTGGGGCAGGGGAATCACTTAAAGCTGGAAGGTGAAGTTTGCAGTGGGCTGAGATCGCGCCACTAGACTCCAGCCTGGACGACAGAATGAGATTCCATCTCAAAAAACAAAACAAAACAAAAACTTAGTTTCTGGCTGGGTGCAGGGGCTCACACCTGTAATTCCAGCACTCTGGCAGGCAGACGGGTAGATTGCTTGAGCCCAGGAGTTCAAGACCAGGCTTGGCAACATGGCAAAATCCCATCTCTATAAAAAATACAAAACATTAGCCAGGTCTAGTGGCTTGCACCTGAGGTCCCAGGTACCTGGGAGACTGAGGTGGGAGGATCACCTGAGCCTGGGAGATGGAGGCTGCAGTGAGCTGTAATTTTGTCACTCTACTCCAGCCTGGGTGACAGAGTGAGACCCTGTCTCAAAACAACTTGGTTTCTTTTGGTGAAGTGTCTGGGACGCCTGTCATGAGAATTCACAAAGTCCCAACTGCCCCTACCCTGGTTACAACTACTCATTCAATAGACTTCCAGTTATAGCCTACACTTCCCCTGCCTGGGCTGCCTCCTTCTCTCTTCCAGGGGTGGCCACCCACCAGGCCACGCCAGGCATCAGATCCAGTTCAAAAATTGTCTCCCTGGGCTGGGCGCAGTGGCTCACGCCTGTAATCCCAGCACTTTGGGAGGCCGAGGCGGGTGGATCACGAGGTCAGGAGATGGAGACCATCCTGGTCAACATGGTGAAACCCCGTCTCTACTAAAAATACAAAAAATTAGCTGGGCATGGTGGCGCGTGCCTGTAGTCCCAGCTACTCGGGAGGCTGAGGCAGGAGAATTGCCTGAACCCAGGAGGCGGAGGTTGCGGTGAGCCGAGATCGTGCCATTGCACTCCAGCCTGGGTAACATGAGTGAAACTCCGTCTCAAAAAAAAAAAAAGTCTCCCTGAAGTTTAATAGCAACTGCTGAGACCTATCTGCCAGTAGCCTGCAATACTGGTGCAAAAGTGAGTACTTGCTTGCACCTGCAGCCTCAGAAGTGCAGCTCTCCTCACTGCCCAGGTCAGCAGGATAGCAAGGGATGGACCCTGCAGCCATCTTGGTGTGACTGAACAGTCTTGGGTTTCCTACTCTCAGGCTGGGACACAGGCAAATGGAACCCTATTTCTCTTCCCAGAGATCCTGCCATTCCCTAAATGCATTGGTGTCACTTCCTCTCTTGCCTTGTCTCTAGCCCAATCCAGGGCTTGGGGCCCAGAGAATAGGACTATGGAGACCCCCATCCCTCTCCAATGGTCCTGGAAGGATCTGATGTCTGACTGCATCTCTTCCCAGGTGGAGGACCAACTCCTGAGCTTGGCAGTCAGAGAGCGCCATGCGCTGACACAACCTGACAGTCCTGCGCCATCTCTCAAGGCAGATACCACACAGCCTGTGCTCCAAATATCACAAACCTATAGATCACCTGCTTCCCCCAGTGTTTTACTCTAAGCCTTTGCCCTCAGTCCAGCCAGGTGTGCTGTCCTTGCCCCGTCCCCAGCCAGTCTAACCACTCAGTGTGCAAGTCACTTCTCCCAGGTGAGGGCAGGTGCTCCCGGTTACCCTGCACCACTATTGCTACACTCCGTTTCCCAATCTGCTCCTGCATAATCCTGTCTTCTGGATCAGGAACTCCTTAAGGACAAGGTCTAGGCTTTAGGTGTCTCACAATAGCCACCAAGGCCCAGGACATAGTGTACACAGAAGCAGCAACAGGAGAGCCAGGATGCTGAGCTCCACCTCTTCTGCTGATGAGGCTCTGCCAAAGGGACAGCTCCCACCTGCTGCCTGCCTGTCCCCTGACCTGGCCAGCACTCCTCAATTTGACCTTCCCAAGCTCTTTCATGCCCTAAGAGGTTTTAAGGCTCCTTGAGGGCTGGGCCTGGGAACCACACATCTCCTTCTGAAGAAACGGATAAGGTTCTCACTCTCCCCACCCAAGGACCCAGGATCTGGTCTCTGGCCAGTATCCCCCTTTCCTCAAGCTTCTAGTTCCTACCCTCATAAGCCCTGGCCCTCCACCTCGACTGGCTCTAGCCCGCAATAGTCTCCTCTCTCAGACTTCTCTCAGAGTCTCTTTATTTCCTCCCTCTTTAGGCTGCAGATGCAGTCATCAGACCCAGGGGCTTTTCCTGGGGATTATGTGAGATGATCTGTGCATCTGTGGCATTCTTGGGCAGGTGGCTAAAGGCAACACACCGGGCCTGGGATTTGAGTTTCCCTGGCCCTATCAGCTGCTGTAGCATGACAGATTTACACAGCACTTGCACAAAACCAGCGGGTGCTTTTTCTTTAATTTTTCTTAAAAACTCCAGTTCCTTCATTGGAACCGAGTCATTAAAAAAAAAAAAAACAAAACTCCAGTTCCTATTCTCCAGGGGCACTAGCTTCTTTGTCCAGTCTCCTCCCCTTTCCTAGTCACCCCCCAGACTCTGCAGATTTGGGGCTGGTGTCATCAATCCAATTTATTATACAGGGAGGAAGGGCGACATCTCCCCCTGTAGCCCCTTTGGCGATCCTGATAGCTTCTGCTCTTCCCTGTCCCCTCAGCTCGACCTTGATTTCCCCACTGAAAAGGGGGATCTTTCTGCTGTCCTGTATGCCCTGAAACTAACATCCAAGAGGAGGCCAGAAATCCTGAGGAAGTTTTCCAGCTCCCCACAAGAAACAGCCAGGGACAGAGAAGTCACAGGATCAGGACGAGCAGGGCAAGCTAGAGCAGGGGGTAGAATAGACCAAGTCCTTTACCACAGAAGAAAAAAACCACACTGTGGAGGGGAAATAAATAGAGGGGTCCAGGGCAGCAGAGCCCAGGCCGCAGTGGCTGTAGGCGCAACAGATGAGTGGGTGCCCCTTGCTGCTTCAGCCACTGAGGAAGAGACGCTTGTAGGCCTTGTTCATCTGCTCCAAGAAGATGAAGGTGAGGACGGTGTGGGGGCCCAGGCGGGCATAGTACGGTGTGAAGCCCTTCCACAGGCTGAAGAAGCCCTCGTAGCGGACAACCTTGAATAGTACATCCTAGACACACAGACAGGCGGGGTGCTGAGGCTAGGACCTGGACTCTAGGGCCCCATTCCCCTTACCCAGCTGCCTTCACAGCTTTCCCAGGGCATCTGACACCCCCTCCCAGGCCCCCAGAATAGCTTCCTCACCAGGCCATTCTTGTATTCTGGCTTCCCATCAATCATCCGCATGTTCTGGATCCTGAAGGGAAGGAGACAAGGGCATGAGAGACTGAAAGGAAACCCTCCCACCCATCTCCAGGCTCAGGCCTGCACGCTCACCGGGTCTTGGCAATGTCCACAGGCATGGAGGCAGCAGTGGTGACAAGACCACTGATCATGCTGGCGCAGAAATGGCACAAGATGTTGTCAGAGAAGTAGCCTGAGGGAGGTGAAGCAGGGGTGGCAGTCAGCTCAGAGGTGGCTCAGGCCAGGCTGGAAGCTAAGGGCCCAGCTCTGGGTCTCACCTGAGTCGAGTAAGAACTGCTTGGATTGGGAGTAGGAGGCGAGCTGGGCAGCATTGACGACAACAGCCCGAGCCATGGTAGGGATGCAACCCTGGAGGTAGGGGAGCAGGGGAAGAGTCAGAAATAACTAAAACCTGACCTCACATCCCCAAAGTCTCTAGCCCTTTCACTCACCCGCCACAGTGTGGGGACTCCCTCTTCCCGGGTGATTCGAATCAGGGCGTTAAACACATTTTTGTAGCCACGGCGCTGGTCAGCTGGAAGACTGGTGAGAAGGCAGGAAGAGGTCAAGAACAGGATAGCCCACAGGAGCAAAGAAAGGAAGGCCTGAACAGGTAAAAGCTCTCCTCTAGATCTAGCATAAAATACTGGTCCTTTTACTCTAGATTCCAGGGAATGGGGCTGGCGTTAGGCTCAGACTTGGAACTCACCGGCCATCGGCAGTCATGCGGATAAGAGCCACTTCGGCTGGTGTTCCCACAAAGGCACCAGTGGCACCTGCAGTCATACCAATCAGAGCTTTCAGCAGAAAGCCAGGAGGTGTACCATCAGCCCCAGTCAAACGCTCAAACAGCACGGTATAGATGCCAAGGCGGGTGGTGGTGTAGGTGGCCTGGCGCAGCAGGCCAGCTGACAGCCTGAGGAGCAGAGGGGTCAGCACATCAGGCCGAGGTCTGGAGCTGCCAACCCATAGCCTACTTCCCAACCTGAGGCCCCAATACCCGGTGTAAATGCCCCTCAGGCCTTCTGCCTTTAGGATGCTGGTGAGGGCATGGAAGCTGGTTTTGTACTCTCGAGTCTTGGCCCCTTCACCGCTCAGCTGCATCCGATTCTTCACCAGGTCCAGGGGCTGGACAAAAACGGTGGCTCCCATCCTGGGGAAAGACAGAGGTGAAGGGCCAGGTGTTTCAGATCTACCAATGCCCACTGAAGCCTGACAGCAAAAGGTTACAAAGGTCAGGGCCTGCCACACGATTCAAGAATCAGGATGCTGATGAGCAGTGTATAAGAGTCTAATGTACACCAAGTGCATTTAATGGCCTGGAACCCCATGTAGCACGGCAGAGCTTAGCAATGCGCTGGAAAACTCAGGGAGCCCTGCGGGCGCTGTGCAACGACCCTGCATGCAGTCCAGAAGGGGCCCTGCAATGGGCGCCTGGCAGCCCAACAGGGAACTCGCAATACGCTGGAGATGGCTCTGACCCCGTGACGACACAGTTCACTGCAAGAGACCCAGAGATGAACCAGGACCGCTTCCTTGCGCCCACCCCTTCCTCCTCTTTTCCCATCCCTGGGGCCTGAGCTTACCCGGCCAGGCCCCCAAACAGGAACTTGACGGACTTAGGGGAGGTACGGGGCTTCCCGTCCATCCCGCTAGCCGCGGGACTCGCCGTCGCCGCCATCGCAACTCAGTGGCCCTTGGCTCCGGGTCCCGTGTGCGCGCGACCCCACTCGCGCCCAAGGTGACACCGCGCGCGCAACAGGGACAGGGCGCGCGCACGCCCCTCCGGCTCTCAGGTCAGGCACCCGCTGGAAGCGGGCGCCGGCGCAGGCGCGCAGCGCAAAGGCGGCCGGGAGTAAGGCGGAGCTGAAGGAGGAGCTTGGGCGGGGAGGGGTGCGGCTGATTTAGGAAGCCAGAGGAAAGGCAGTTTTCACCGACTTGGAATCGCGGGAAAACAGAAGAGAGTTTGTTTGAAGGTCTCGCGAGATCGAGTGAGTACGGCGCGACAGGAGAGCTCTCGCGATAGACCCAACAAGCAGTCAGCTACGAGGGGACGGGAGAGGTGGTGAGCACTCTCGCGAGACTTGGAGGAGCAGCTGCTACCCCAGGGAGGAGAGGTTTGTAAACTGGGCGGCTCCAGGTTTCCGGGAATCTTTACAGGGAAACGATTAGGTCGTCTTCTGGGCCACCGGCACTCCCTCCATCGCTAACCTTTTTTAACCGGCCTTTTAGGACCGGAAGTCCTTCATCTCAAGCGTCCAATGCTGGAAGCGGCCGGATTTGCTCTACCGGAAGCCCTTTTCCAGAGGCTGGGAACCCGGCCCACCTGGCAGGAAGTCCCACCTTCTTGAGCTCCCCCACCCTTCCCGAAGTTTTTCTGACAGCTGTGTTAGTCTCAGTCCCATTTCCCAGTCTTATTCCCTTACCAGTAAAGGATACATTTAGTGCCTCTTACCCAGCTCCACTAAACGGGTTGGATATCTCATTCTTTGAGTCGGGGTTCTTTCCCTGGCGCCCTCATGTAGCTGGGAAGTGTGACCTGGGGGTGATTGGACCCCTGGGATCTTAAAGGAGGGGCAGGGAGGGCGCAGAACTCTGCTTCTGCTCATTGCTACCAGGACGCGCGGCCTCCTTGGCCTCTCTCCTCGCGCTGCCATGCACCCTGCAGCCTTCCCGCTTCCTGTGCTTGTGGCCGCTGTGCTGTGGGGAGCGGCTCCCATCCGGGGGCTCATTCGAGCGGTGAGTTCGAGGGATGGATGGGGAAAGGTCGCTGAAGGGACGGTTTGCAGTGAGGGGGAACATGGCCTTTTTGTCCGCAGACCTCGGACCATAATGCCAGCATGGACTTTGCAGACCTCCCAGCTCTATTTGGGGCTACCTTGAGCCAGGAGGGACTCCAGGTGATTTTTTTTTTTTTTCCCCTTCATATTTCGCAAATCTTCCATCCTGGGCTGGGGTTGGGGAGGTTTGTCCTGGGTGAAACTGGAGGTAGGAAAGTCAAGTTAGGAACTGAGCACGTCTAGTGTGGAATCCAGAATCTAGAGGGAGAAAAGACAAAGTGTCTACCCCTGGAACTCCGAGCTTGTCAGGGAGACTGAAAGTGGACAAAGGCAGGACCAGTAGGTTCTTATCAGGAGAGTCTCAGGAGCTTGTTATTGGTTATATGATCTTGGGCAAATTAATTTCTCTTTGAGCCTTAGTTTGGTTTACTGTAAAATGGGATAATGGAAGTTTTCCTAGGGTTACTGTGAAGATTAAATTAGATAAGCAATTTTTGTAATACATCATCCCAAAGACTGCCGCATAGCAAGAACTCATTTGGGCCATAGATAGCAGTCGAGATGTTTGTGAGATGGTTAATTAGAAAATTGAAGAGGCCGGGCTTGGTGGCTCGTGTCTGTAATCCCAGTTCAA
Organism: Sapajus apella; assembly: GCF_009761245.1. Lineage (NCBI taxonomy): Eukaryota > Metazoa > Chordata > Mammalia > Primates > Cebidae > Sapajus > Sapajus apella. The sequence continues at coordinate 656,861 of NW_022437126.1, read as the reverse complement.
GACCGGCCTGGCCAACATGGTGAAACCCTGTCTCTACTCAAAATACAAAAGTTAGCCAGGTGTGGTGGCATGTGCCTGTAGTCTCAGCTACTTGGGAGGCTGGGGCAGGAGAATCACTTGAATCTGGGAGGTGGCGGTTGCAGTGAGTGCCACTGCACCCCAGACTGGGCGATGGAACGAGACTCCATCTCACAAACACACACACACAAAACCGAGCGCGGCGGCTCACACCTGTAATCCCAGCACTTTGGGAGGCCGAGGCAGGTAGATCATGTAAGGTTAGGAGTTCGAGACCAGGCTGACCAACATGGAGAAACTCTGTCTCTACTAAAAATACAAAATCAGCCGGACGTGGTGGCACATGCGTGTAATCCCAGCTACTCCAGAGGCTGAGGCAGGAGAATTGCTTGAACCCAGAAGGTGGAAGTTGCGGTGAGCCGAGATTACACCATTGCACTCTAGCCTGGGCAACGAGCAAAAACTCCGTCCAAAAAAAGAAAATTGAAGGGAGGAGTGTGTTCTGTATGAATATGTGCTGGAGAGAGGACTGTGAAACAACTTGAGAGAAAGTGACATGGTGGTTAGATAATTAAATTACAATCGAAATATTAGAAGACAAAATAATTGCATTAGCTTTCAGTATGGAGTACAGATTAACCCATTTGGGACAGTGAGAAGGGCGATGGGAGCGGTGAGGGGATGTTGTTATGTCATCGCCTTTTCAGGAGGCTAAAAAAGATTGTATGGGTGGGATGCTTAGCCCCCAGGAGTGAGAAGGAAGGGAGGATAGAGGATGTGCAGCACGTGGGGCTGGTGTGTTTGGTGTGTAGGCGCTATAGAACCTAGAGGAGAAATCTAACTGTTGTTTGCTTCCATCCCGTAGGGGTTCCTTGTGGAGGCTCACCCAGACAATGCCTGCAGCCCCATTGCCCCACCACCCCCAGCCCCAGTCAATGGGTCAGTCTTTATTGCACTGCTTCGAAGATACGACTGCAACTTTGACCTCAAGGTTGTGAATGTGGAGTGGGAGCTGGGCAGCTGAGGGTACAAAAGGCATCAGGAATGGAGACAGCTAAGGCCCATGATGGCTCCTTGTCCTCTGCCTTGTCTCCCTAGGTCCTAAATGCCCAGAAGGCTGGATATGGTGCCGCTGTAGTACACAATGTGAATTCCAATGAACTCCTGAACATGGTGTGGAATAGTGGTAAGGCTGAGGGAATCTAGACAGCTGGGCTTTCAGTAGGACACAGACAGAGATGGTGGTAAGCCTGAAGGATTTAGGAAAAGAAGCCAATACTTTAGGTGGGGCGGGGCCAAAGTGCAGATGCCAGAGTTCCCAAAGGATTTGAGTAGAAGCATGAGTCCCCAGAGTAATACCTTGATCCCTGCAGAGGAAATCCAGCAGCAGATCTGGATCCCATCTGTATTTATTGGGGAGAGAAGCTCCGAGTACCTGCGTGCCCTCTTTGTCTACGAGAAGGGGTAGGACATGTGCCTCCTTCCCATTCTTCCTTCAGCAAGCAGTTCCATGCCAACCTGGAGCCCAGGCCTCCTCACTGCCTCAACCATTCAGCCTCCTGTCCTTCCTTCCCTGCCTCTGACTTTCTTCCCATTCCCTTCTTCACCCATGGGCTTTGTACATAGCCAGTTACTTTGTCCCTTTTTTTCCCTCCCTTTGCCTTTCTCCTCCTGCTAAGACTGATCATCCTTTCCCCAGGGCTCAGGTGCTTCTGGTTCCAGACAATACCTTCCCCTTGGGCTATTATCTCATCCCTTTCACAGGGATTGTGGGACTGCTGGTTTTGGCCATGGGAGCAGTAATGGTGAGTAGCTGAGGGAACAGGATGAGAAGCACTGAGGCCTATGAGGCCAGTCTGGATCTGGAGTTGGGAGGTGGGAATGGTTTGTCCTAGATTGTCTAGTTTTGTTCCTAAGCCTTGTCCATCCACTCCCCCTTCCCCCAGATAGTTCGTTGTATCCAGCACAGGAAACGGCTCCAGCGGAATCGACTTACCAAAGAGCAACTGAAACAGATTCCTACACACGACTACCAGAAGGGTGAGGGGCTTAGGGCAGAAAAGGGCTTTTCCTACCGTGTACCTGGTTCTGAAGGACTTTGAGCCCAGAAGATAGGGTATACAAAGATAGCAGTGGCCGGGCACAGTGGCTCACATATTCCTAAGTGCCTGTAATCCCAGCACTTTGGGAGGCCGAGGTGGGCAGATCACTTGAGCCTAGGAGTTTGAGACAAGCCTGGGCAACATGATGAAACAAAAAAATCCCAGCACTTTAGGAGGTTGAGGTGGGTGGATCCCTTGACCCCAGCAGTTCCAGGCCAGCCTGTGCAACATGGCAATACCCATGTCTCTATAAAAAAAAAAAAAAACAAAGGCCGGGCGCGGTGGCTCAAGCCTGTAATCCCAGCACTTTGGGAGGCCGAGGCAGGTGGATCACAAGGTCAGGAGAACGAGACCATCCTGGTCAATATGGTGAAACCCCGTCTCTACTAAAAATACAAAAAAAAATTAGCTGGGCATGGTGGTGTGTGCCTGTAATCCCAGCTACTCAGGAGGCTGAGGCAGGAGAATTGCCTGAACTCAGGAGGCGGAGGTTGCAGTGAGCCGAGATCGCGCCATTGCACTCCAGCCTGGGTAACAAGGGCGAAACTCCGTCTCAAAAAAAAAAAAAAAAATTGGCTGGGTGTGGTGTATGCTTGTAGTCCCGCTACTTGAGAGGCTGAGACAGGAGAATCATTTGAACCAGGAAGGTGGAGGTTGCAGGGAGCTGAGATTGCCTTACTGTGCTCCAGCCTGGGTGACAGGGAGTCCCTGTCTCAAAATAATAATAGAAAGATTACAGTGAGAAGGTTTCAGCTTGAGATGCCATCTTTTCTTCTCTTTTTACTCACAATGAAGACAGGAGAGGAGATTGAATAGAAGAGATGGCAAGCAAAGATTAAGTGAAATAATTGGGGGAAACAATAGAGGGACAGCGTTTGCTTATAAGGGATGTAGAGAGAGCAGAAAAATGGGAGAAATGGGGAGGATTCTGTTAGAGAAGAAACAGGTACCAAGGGGCTGGGGCTTTAGGCCCTAGGGCCTCCAGTGCCCATATAAGGCTATGGCAGAAGCCGTGCCCATTTCCGTTCCCTCCACTCCCTCTCTCCACCCTCACACCTCCCCAAAAACCCACTTCCCTTCTTACCTCTGCTTCTTTTTGTTTGTCCCTTCTAGCCCCAAATCCTTCCATGTTCTGCCCTGACCTTATCCTGCCCACCTGTCAGTTTTCCACTGGCTTTGTAGGCAAGGGAAAATTTTTGCAAGGCTTTAAAAGCCTTAAGGAATTAAGGGCCCTGGTTCATGATGGCTCAGTGAAGGACTAGATTTCTTTCTTTTTGTCCCAGGAGACCAGTATGATGTCTGTGCCATATGCCTGGACGAATATGAGGATGGGGACAAGCTGCGGATACTCCCTTGTGCTCATGGTGAGGCCCCCTCACTGTCTGCATGTGCCCCTATGCCACTGGTAGCCTCTAGGTGTTTCACCTTGTTCCTCTCTGCAGCCTACCACAGCCGCTGCGTGGACCCCTGGCTCACTCAGACCCGGAAGACCTGCCCCATCTGCAAGCAGCCTGTTCATCGGGGTCCTGGGGATGAAGAGCAAGAGGAAGAAACTCAGGGGCAAGAGGAGGGTGATGAAGAAGGGGAGCCAAGGGACCACCCTGCCTCAGAAAGGACCCCACTTTTGGGTTCCAGCCCCTCTCTTCCCACTTCCTTTGGTTCCCTAGCCCAAGCTCCCCTTGTTTTTCCTGGGCCTTCAACAGATCCCCCACCCTCTCCTCCCTCCTCTTCACCTGTTATCCTGGTCTAGTAACCATCCTCCCCACCACACACACCGGTGACCTATTTGCACAGACGTTTTCTTCCCTCGTCTTCTAAGTTGAGGGATAGGGGACATTTCCATCCCAAGCTTCTTCCTTAACCAGACCTATCCTTTTGAGGGGCCTTGGGGTGGGCTGGGACAAGCAAAGTGACTGGGTCTTCACTTCTTGGGTTAATAAAATTGTTTTTGTGGACCAAGGAAGGATGAGATCATTCTCACACCGGTGAACTTAACCCTTTGGGGGAATCACCCCTTTAGCCGTAAGGAGCAAGGCAATGCTGGGAGACATTAACCTATCATCATGGGGACAGCCCCAGGAGGCATTTGCTATGACTCAGAAGGGGAGCCCCACCCACAAGGATGACTCAACTGGCCCTGCCTTGCCTGCAGGCCTGGACCCATTCTGTGATCCAGATGGCCCTATTCCATTATCCACCAATTTGACGAGCACACTCAGGACTTAGGCCTGGAAATGCCACTGTGGAGGGGCAGGGCCACCTAGCCAGAAGCTTAAATCCCTGCACCTTGTAGTGCTTCAACCTTCCTGCTCTCAAGCCACTTTTAAAGGAGGCAAGTCACAGTGCCTGTCCCATTCTGACACCCGAGCTCAAATCATACAGCACCTTGTTAGTAGAATCTTTTTTATTCAGAAAAAAAAAAGAAAAGAAAACAAAAAAAAAAACCCAAAAAACAAAGTTTTCCAACCACACACAGGAGGGGTATGGGTAGGGGGAGGTGTCTGTCCATCCAGCCCTGGCCCCCAGCCCATGTGGTTTTGGCAGCAATACGGGGTGTGGGGTAATGGCCCCAAAAATAAAATGTTGTATGTGTGTATGGGGAGAAAAAGGGTGCAAAGCTGTGGGGAGCAGTGAAAGGGAAGGGACAGACGAGGTCAGTACTGGGCACGCCGAAGGTGGGAGGCCATTTCATAACATTTCTTGTTGATCAAACCACCGTGGACACCTTCTTTGCCCATCAGCAGGACTAGCGCTGGAGGAGGAGGAAAGAGAAAGGAGGCTAGGACCCAGGTGTCACAATTCCACCCCCTGCCAGCTGTTCAGCAGCTGTCCAGCCCTGGGGGCTGTAACCCAACCTCATCTCCCAAACCGGCCCCCCCCCCCACACACAGGCAGGCTGTCAGTCACCCTGAAACAATAAGGCTTTTCAAAAGGGGAAAATCAAGCTTAAATGCTGGAAAGGAACAGACTACAATTTCGGGGTCAAAGGCTGATAGATGGTTCAGGCTAGAAATGGCTGTGGATGGGCATGCCACCTCCAGGTTCTAACAAAAGAGATCAAGAGATGAGCCAAATGATGATTTAGGACCCCAACAATCTACATACACTCCTAGAAAAGTTTCTAATCTGAGCTCAAAGCAGGAAGGAATTTAAGAGGTAATGGCAGTTCAAGAACTTCGAATTACAAGATGAGGAACTGAGATAGTACTGGAGGGACTATCCCATGTTCCAGCATCCAGCAGACAGGACGCAGAACACTGGTCTGACTCCCGTCATGTTGGGGAATCACACAAAAAAGCACCCTAACGATTACCGGAAAGCGGTGCATTAGAGATCTTGGAAGTACAGGAAGGATAAGACTCAGGAACTCACTCTTGTCAGTCTTGGTGACAGTGACATTGAAGGTGGGGGCTCCACCGGTGCTCTTGGTACGAAGATCCATGCTAAATTCCCCATCCTGCAGCAGTGAGTCCCGGATAACCGAACATTTCTGGCCCCCAAGTGTCAGCCCATTCACGTAAAAACTTGACCGGTCTTTGCCAACCAGGACACCAACCTCAGCTGGCTGGAAGAGGAACCAAGCACCCATCAGGTTAGTCAGTGCACCAAGATTCCCACCTTGTTCTCCAAAGACCCATCTGCCTTCCACTTCTGAGAGTGAGAATACCCCCCACCCCACCCCAGGAGAAGTGTAAGTTACATGCTCAGTACACATCAATGAAATGGGAGAAACTCTTAGGACTGTGGGACATTAGTCCAGAAAAACATCATGATTCTCAAACCTGGAACATGGGACCAGGGAGGAAAGGATGACATACCGAGATTTAGACCTCGGTGTTAATAGAGAAAGTAAATACAGAACATAAAAGGGGCCAAAAGTCAGTGAGCAAAGTGAGGAGCCTTTGGATGCTCAGAACTCTCCTTCAGGAAAAGCAGAAGCGGAGAGGGGAGGGGAGGGGGGCGGGCAAGGCAAGAGAAGCAACTTTGCCCTTATTTGGTCAAAGGTTCTGCAGGAGCTGTTAGGGCCCGGACGCCTGGGTCTCCAAGTAACCTAGAGTTTAGCCCCAGGTATCTCTGCTCTGAGATGAGGAAGCAGACCCCTGGGGACTTTCCGGGAAAGTTGGAAAACTTTTAAAGGTGGATGGAGGCTAGACCCAGCAGGCCACCTCTCGGGTCTAGGTACCCCAGGAACCTTTTTCCCCCTCCCCCTTTCACCCGAAGCCCCCACATCCGGTCCCCTCCCGCCCGGAAACCCCCTTCCCCCCTTTCGAACTTCCGCTCCCCCTCCCCACTTCCGGGCAGTGTGGACAGGGGAGATGGTGGTGGGAGCAGCGGTAGTCAACCCATATTCTTTCGCTTATGCAGTCTCACAACTTCTCACAAAGTTCCCCTGCTCCAGGCCCCGCCGGATGGCGGGAAGGGAGGGCGAGGGGACTTCCGGGATTGGCCTCGCAGGAATGTTGAGTCCAACGTGCTGAGCTGGGGGGGCGTGTGGTAGCCTCGCCCTCTCTAACGGAGCGGGGAGGGGCTGCCAGCCCACAGAGGATGGGCAGGGGACCAACACCACGCGCCTGGGGCTCCCTCCCGCAACAGGGGGAACAATGGTAGAGAGGCGCGAGCTGGCGGCCGGAAGAGGAACTGGGGGGCCGAGGGTCCCCGGAGCCTCTCTCGATCTCAATCTCCAGTTAAAATTAAGGCGCGTGCCCGCCCCACCCTGGGAGAGGCGGAAGTGGGCCGCCGCACCGGGCGCCGCGCCCCTCCCCGCCCTGTGCCCCGGATGTAACGCCCCGTCGCGGAAAGCAGGGTAGCGGGCGGGATGGGCGCCGCTGCCTGGGGCGTAGGACTTAGGGGCAACAGAGAGACCCTCTCACGTGCAGCCGCCATTGGCGTCGCTTCCAGGGCAAGCACCCAATCAGGGCCTTTCGCTGCGCGCCCTAGACCGCGGCCGCCCCCATCCAAGTCCCTCCCTTAAGGTCCAAGCCCGACCAGTGCCCCGGACCGCGCAGGCCTCGCAATACCGTGATGTTGACGAAGGTTTTTCCAGGGACGGCGGCCCAGACGGAGGGCGAGTCCTTGTAGCCCACGATGGCCGCGTCCTGACAGGTCCCGTCCGCCATGAGGTTGTCGATGTAGGCGTTCCACCCGGCCATGGCGCTGCTACTGGGGCTGCTCTCTGCGCTGCTTCTGGGACTGCGGGCTGGGTTCGAGCTGCCTCGGCTGGCGGGCGGGGAGAAGCGGAGAGCTCGGGGAACACGCTGCCGTCCAGACCGCGGTTCTGCTCACTGTGCAGCAGCCCTCGCACCGCCACTTCCTGCCCCCCCCCCCCCCCCCCAGATTTTTATTTGCAAAGGACGGTGGGGGCGGGGCCTACTCCCCATTCCCTCCCTCCCCCACTCGCCAACCCAGACAGCCGAACTTTGCAAAGGCAATTTTAAAAATCCCTCCCCCTATTGCAAAATTTGCAGAGTTCGATGGAAAGCGATGTAGAAGGATGGGGGGTGGCGGGAGAGAGGTGAAGGGTAGGGTTCGCTCCAATTTGCATTGACTATAAACCAGACTTTGCTATCGGGGCAGAGAGTGAGCCAGAAGAAGGAAGGAAAGAGAAAGGAGGAAGAATTAGCAAGCTGCAAATTTAGCAAATTAAAGAGAGTTCGGGGAGCCCAGGGTTAAACTGGGTGACTCCTCCTTCCCCCACCTCCGCCGAAGGGAAGGTCCGGCGGGCGGCGGCGGCGGCGGCACCGCGTGTGCCTGCGCCTGCGCCTGCGCCGGGGACTGGAGGGAGAGCGCGTGGGGCGGTCGGGGCCGGAGCCGGCTGCACGGGAGCGCGCCCGGCCCAACCGATGTGGACCCTCCGGGCAAAGAAGGCGGGCTGGGGACGTGTCTCCGGCCTGGCGGAAGGGGCGGGGGCAAAGGCGTGCGCGCTGCCGCCTTACGACACTTGATTTTACTTCTTCAAGAAATAAGAAAGCAAAGGGGAGTTTGGCCAAATCCCCTAGTCGCTCTCAGCGCTGAAGGCACCCACCGGGGCCACTTCTGTCCCCAGCGTCTGCCTGGGTCGTGCAGGTTGGGTTCACCAGGGCCCATTCTCGGTCCACAGGATTGTCCCTTCTCTGAATCGGCTGTAGTCCAGGGCCTCACCCCAAGTCCCAGCCCCGCCCGTCCCGGGCAGGCAATGTCTGGATCACCGGCCGTGCCCCTTGGCCTGGGTCTGCAGAGGTCATTGAACGCGGACACCCGCGGGGCTTAACAGGCGGGGCTATTTTTCAAGGCGGAAGAATACTCAAGTTGCAAGAATGCCAACTTTTTCAAGAAGGGGAAAGTCCCTTCCACTTCGGGCCCTTTGGGTTTCCTCGCAGTCAGTTGTGCGCTTGCCGCCACCTGGGAAGGGAGGGGCGTCCGTGAGGCGGCAGCGGTGAAGCAGCCCTCTCGAACCCGCAGCCGAGGGCCAGGCAGCTTCCGGTGCCTGGGCTAGGGGCGCCGGGTCATGGAACGCGGCCGGGGCGGAAAGGGACTTGGTTTTCTCTCTCATCCTCCCGAGCGCGGCGCGCAGCCCTGGCGTTCACTCCGGATCCCACCGTCCCCGACGCCCCTCGAGCCCATGTTCCTAGACAGCCGCGCCGCTGAGTCACTGGCGGGCTCCGGCGGGGCCGCACCCGGGCACGTGGCGGCGCTCCCCGCCCGCCATCTCCTGACCCCTGGCCCGCCGCACCCCTACCCCGGGGTGGAAAAATCCCGGGAGGAGCGGCCCGAGATGAGGGGCGGGGCGAGAGGAGAGACGGGACGGGTGGCCCGGCAGGTGGCCTGGGGTGGGGGCTGGGAGCCGGGGTTGGGAGAGAGCGGCTGGGGTGAGTTACCCCACGCGGGCTACCTGGGGGCCGGCGGGAAGAACCTGCGAGTTGGGCAGGCAAAGCTGCAGAGGAACTCGGGGCGGACCCCGCCCTGGCCCCAGAGCAGGCAAGGTGAAGAGCTCTACAGACAGCAGAGACCCACCCCCGCAGTGCTACGAGCAGGGTCCCGGAGGAACCCCAGGCGTGCAGAAGTTCACAAAGGGCCACCGGTCTTCGGTCCATTCATTTTTGTTCACTCTCGATTTAACCCCATTCATTGATGGGCTGGGACCGTGCGCTGAGCGCCCACAGTCGGTGGGGAGAGGGGCTCCTGAATGACAGAGTCCACGCCGGGAGACAAGTGCTTTCCCAGCGTTATCTGTCGGACGCGAGGCCAGCCGAGAGGGCCTGTCTAAATTCGTCTCCTGGCCCCTAACTCATCCCCGCGCTGGCTGGCCTGGAGAGGGTAGGGTGGGGCGGCGCCGAGAATGGACGTTATGAGGACCCTGAGAGGTGAGACCCTCTCGCCTTCTGAGTAGGGTGGGGGTTCAATTTTAGACCTCAGAGTTGCCCAGAAGTCCCGTTCCTTCCCCCACTGAGGGCAGAGGCCCGCCCAGCGATCTGAGCATGTGTGAATGTCAATCCTGCAGCCCCTCTTCCAGGCCCCCTCCCCAGCCCTACAGGCTCAGGTTACCCCTGGCCTTTCCTAAAGGTCACTCATGCTTCTTGACGTTTGCAAAAGGGGAATGTAATCCTGGGATGGGGGGACCCCCTAATCTGAAGCACCTCCCCTTCTCCTCCCGATGGGTGGAATTAAAAGCAGGGACTGTTATTGGGGGGCAGAAAGTGGGAGATAGTAGTTGACCTTTGGTAAGGGGGCAGGTGCCCAGGGCCAGAAGCTTCTGCTTTAGGCTGTAGTGGGCACTTGGCTGCCAGCCCAGTGTGAAGGGGGGGAGGATGGAGAGAGAGGCGGGGCTGGCTGGGGACAGGGTGGCTCAGGGATAAATTTGCAGCCTGAGAGGGGGTGAGCTGACACTGTCCCAGCTGCCACCTAGACTCGGAGCTCCATCCAGCTCTCCAGCGAAGACATCCCAGGTTGGGTGAATCTTCCAGCCCCAGGAGGTGGAGGCAGTAAAGGGTGCGCATGGTGTTGGCTTGGAGGAAGCAGGGGACATTTCTGCTTTTTTCCTCCTGGGATTCAGGGTGCCAGAAAAAGCTGCGGGAAGGGGCGGCTGGAGCAAGCAGATGGGACAAACTCTGAGAGCACCCAAGAATCTAGGAAAAGGAGGCTGTGAGGAGGGGCAGCAGGGATGAATAAAGAAGGGCAGTTAGAGTTGGAACCTAACTGGGAATTGTGGGCCCACGAGGATTTGGGAGCAGGAAAACGAGAACCAGAAAGGATTTGAAGGCTACCAGCCATGGAGAACAGACTGTTCAACCAGAAGGGTGGAAGGAGAAGGCAGGAGTGCAGCCGTGGGAGAGGTGGGGGCTTGGGGAGTGGTGGAATCTGAGGAGTTATAGAGGAGAGGCCCCTGGATTCTTAGGATGAGAGGGTGGAATGAGAGCTGTTCTGAGTGGGGGAGGGGGCTGCGCCTGCCTCTTTGGTCTGTGACCTTTTTGTAGGGTATTTTTAGTTCCAGCACCTGCCTTCTTGGAGTGGGGAAGACTCTTAAAGGGCAAGGGATTTCTGATTCCTTAAGATACCAACTGTCTACACTCACACCTCCTGCCCCGCAGCCATGGCCATGCAGAAAATCTTTGCTCGGGAAATCCTGGACTCCAGGGGCAACCCGACAGTGGAGGTGGACCTGCACACAGCCAAGGGTAACACCAGGCCCATTGAATAAGCTTGCCTCAGAACACCCCAACCCTTTGGCCTTTGACCCTCATTTCTGTGTCATATCCTCTCCTTTCTCTGGGGTTCCCTTTCTCAGACTTCTTCCCAAACTCTCTTCTTCCAACCCAGCACCAGAGCTAGAAGCTGGGTGATGCAGGAGTCTCTCTCTGCACTGCCTCTTGTCCCTGAGCTCAGAGAGGATACCTCAGCCCTTTGAGGGGTAGACAGGACTCCCTGTGATCTCCTTTTTTTTTTTTTTGAGATGGAGTCTCACTCTGTCGCCCAGGCTGGAGTCAGTAGTGCATTCTTGGCTCACTGCAACCTCTGCCTCCCAGGTTCAAGCGATTCTCATGCCTCAGCCTCCTGAGTAGCTGGGATTACAGGCCTGTGCTATCATGCCCAGCTAATTTTTGTATTTTTAGTGAAACAGGGTTTCATCATGTTGGCCAGGCTGGTCTTGAACTCCTGACCTCAAGTGATCCACCTGCTTAGGCCTCCCAAAGTGCTGGGATTACAGGTGTGAGCCACTGCACCCAGCCATCCCTGTGATCTTGCAATTCCTCCTGCTCCAGGCCGATTCCGAGCAGCTGTGCCCAGTGGGGCTTCCACGGGTATATATGAAGCTCTGGAACTAAGAGATGGAGACAAAGCCCGCTATCTGGGGAAAGGTAAGGAGAAACCAGTACAGAAGGAGCCTTTAGGACGTGGGTGTACAAGAGGACTGGAAACCCCAAAGCTCTTGAGGAGCTGGGGTCCACAGAAAGAAGCCCAATTGATTGAGATCCAAACCTCGTCCTCTGGCCTCTCTAGGAGTCCTGAAGGCTGTGGAACACATCAACAAGACTCTAGGCCCTGCTTTGCTGGAAAAGGCAAGTGGAGAGTCCTGCTCCATGCAGCCGCCTCCCGGACCCCTGCTTCCTCATCCCTCAAGCGCCCCTTCCCCCAAATATTTTCACTTATCCTCCTGCTGCACAGATTTCATTCTGTGAAATCTGACCTCTGCTCTCCCCTCTCACACCCACCGTTCCAGAAACTAAGTGTTGTGGATCAAGAAAAAGTTGACAAGTTTATGATTGAGCTGGATGGGACCGAGAATAAGTGTGAGTGAAGGGCTAGTGGTGGGGACAGTGAGGAAGGGGTGAGGTGTGGGAGAGGTGGTGAGAGGCCACAGGGGTGAGGCCTGATGGGTTATTTCTGGGTCCCCTGTTTTGGGTCACACCACAGCTGGATGGATTTGTCTTCATTCCACAGGCATTTCCTATGCCTGCCCTCTGCCAGGCCTGGGCCGGGCTGTGGACACAGACATGCAGTTGACATTCCCTGGGGTGGGGGCTCCCAGAGCTGCTCAGGCAGTGGGGAAGAGATCTGTTAACTAATTCTTCACGCTCAGTGGTTTGGAGCTCTGGCTTCTTCCTGGAGTGGCCACCCTAAACCCTCCAGAAGTTCTCACACTTTCTTCCCACTTGCCTCCTTCCAGCCAAGTTTGGGGCCAATGCCATCCTGGGCGTGTCCTTGGCCGTGTGTAAGGCGGGAGCAGCTGAGAAGGGGGTCCCCCTGTACCGCCACATCGCAGATCTCGCTGGGAACCCTGACCTCATACTCCCAGTGCCAGTGAGTGCAGCTGCCAACCCTCTCCCCCCTTCCAGATCTCTCCTTGCTAGAGCTGCCCCCACCCAGCCAGGGATGCCCCCCTGGAAAATTCACCTTTCAGAGGAGCTCCTAAGAAGCATTTCCTGAAACTGAATCTCTCCTGCTGTGGTCCAGCCCCTCCCTCTTTTCCACAATCCAAACCTTCCCTGAAACCTCTCTGTGCTTCCTTCCCTGCCATATAGCCCCATTCCTTCGCATTCCAATCCTAGGCTCGATAACTCCTGCCTCTTTCCAACCCCACCCCCCACCCCCCACATCACCTTGAGAGTTTCTTTGTGCCAAGGATCTTGGCATTTCTTTGTATCTTCTTGAGTCCCTTTTTTTTTTTTTTTTTTTTTTTGAGACAGTCTTGCTCTATCCCCCAGGCTGGAGTGCAGTGGCGCAATCTCAGCTCACTGCAACCTCTGCCTTCCGGGTTCAAGCAGTTCTCCTGCCTCAGCCTCCCAGGTAGTTGGGACTACAGGCATACGCCACCATGCCTAGCTAATTTTTGTATTTTCAGTATAGATAGGGTTTCACCATGTTGGCCAGGATGGCCTCTATCTCTTGACCTTGTGATCCTCTGCCTCAGCCTCCCAAAGTGCTGGGATGACAGGTGTGCGCCACCAACACCCGGTCCTTGAGTCCCTTCTAAAACCAGTGCCCTCTTACTGAAGGGAAACCTTTTGAATTTAATCTCACTAATAATGTTACCATTTCTTGTTAGTTACTAGAAAGATTGAGAGCATGGACTCTAGAGATAGATTGCTGGGTTTGAATCCTGGCTCTGCCTGTTATTAGTTGTATGGTTTTAGGCAAGTTCTTTAACTGCTCTATGTGTCCCTTTCTCCATCTGTAAAATGGAGGTTAATAATGATACCAACGAATATAGGTGTTTTGAGAATGAAATGAGCTAAAATGTCAAGTAGTTAGTGCCTGGCATGTAGTAAATGCTATAAAAGTGTTAGCTATTATATACCAGGCACATGCTAAGACCTTTACATTCAGTTTCTCTAATTTTTAGCAAAAGATCCTACAGGGAAGTTGGTGCTATCCCCATTTTATAGAAATGAGGAAAGAGAGGCAGGATGCGGTAGCTCACACCTGTAATCCCAGCACTTTGGAAGGCTGAGGCAGGCGGATCACGGTCAGGAGTTTGAGACCAGCCTGGCGAACACAGTGAAATCCAGTCTCTACTAAAAGTATAAAAATTAGCCGGGCATGGTGGTGGACACCTGTAGTCACAGCTACTCAGGAGGCTGAGGCAGGAGAATCACTTGAACCCAGGAGGCGGAGGTTGTGGTGAGCGGAGATAGTACCACTAAACTCCAGCCGGGGCAACAGAGCAAGACTCTGTCTCAAGAAAAAAAAAGAAAAAGAAATGAGAAAAGAGGCTCATGAGCAAAATTACTCATCCTAGACCACTGAGCCAACAAGTAGCGAAGCCAGGTTTCCACCCCAACACCCCCTGCCCCCATCCCTTTTTGAGCCCTTATGCCCTGGCCCAGATCCAGGCACCCTCTCCCCATCTCAGGCTTTCAACGTGATCAACGGGGGCTCCCATGCTGGAAACAAGCTGGCCATGCAGGAGTTCATGATTCTGCCTGTGGGGGCCAGCTCCTTCAAGGAAGCCATGCGCATTGGTGCTGAGGTCTACCACCACCTCAAGGGGGTCATCAAGGCCAAGTATGGGAAGGATGCCACCAATGTGGGTGATGAAGGTGGCTTCGCACCCAACATCCTGGAGAACAATGAGGGTCAGTGTTGAGCACCACCGAGGGCAGACCCCCTGGATCTCCACACGGGCAGGGGAGGCTGCAGACAAGGGGGCACTGGAGTCTCAGGTCCTGTCTTGTTCCTCTCCCAGCCCTAGAGCTGCTGAAGACGGCCATCCAGGCAGCTGGTTATCCAGACAAGGTGGTGATCGGCATGGATGTGGCAGCATCTGAGTTCTATCGCAATGGGAAGTACGATCTTGACTTCAAGTCACCTGATGATCCCGCACGGCACATCACTGGGGAGAAGCTCGGAGAGCTGTATAAGAGCTTCATCAAGAACTACCCTGGTGAGGCTCTCAGGTGCCCTAGTGTCCCTGTCCGGGTCCCATGCAGCTCCCTACCATACTAATGTCAGTGACCTGTTTTACTATCGACTTGGATCCTTCCCATCCTTAGCCCCACTGAAATCCCCATTTAAGCTCTTCTGCCACATCACCCCTCCGTGAGGCCCCTTCTGATCTCTAGCCCTGTCTCTGCTCCCAACCCCCACCAGTGGTCTCCATCGAGGACCCCTTTGACCAGGATGACTGGGCCACTTGGACCTCGTTCCTCTCGGGAGTGGACATCCAGATTGTGGGGGATGACCTGACAGTCACCAACCCCAAGAGGATTGCCCAGGCCGTTGAGAAGAAGGCCTGCAACTGTCTGCTGCTGAAGGTCAACCAGATTGGCTCGGTGACTGAATCGATCCAGGCGTGAGTGCCTACTGACCCTGAGGCTCGCCATAGCCTCCCTCTGCCCCAGCTCTGCTCAGTTCAGCTACAGTCTCACTAATTCCAAGTTTACCCTTCTCCTGGCACCTGACCTACCCACACCTTGACCTCAAGGCTTTGACTAATCCTTGGCCTGACTCCAAGAGCTTTGCCACTGTGGCCCTGGCATGACCCTCACCCCCACCCCACACTATTCCTCTCTGATTCTGCTGTTCTTCTCAGCAGCATCTCAAGAGCCCAAAATCAAGATGAGAAGTCTTTTCCTCTCCTACTTCTCAACGAACTTAGTCACTGCCCTCCCTGCAGAGTGCCTGCTACTCAAAACAGAAAGGAGAGGCCCTACCCAACCCCTGCTCTCCCACCGAGGAGGTTCCAGAAGTCCTCATCAAATGTCCTCCCCACCCAGGTGCAAACTCGCTCAGTCTAATGGCTGGGGAGTGATGGTGAGCCACCGCTCTGGGGAGACTGAGGACACATTCATTGCTGATCTTGTGGTGGGGCTCTGCACAGGACAGGTACTTGTAGCTTCTCTCTGCTAAGTGCCTGACCAAGTTTTCTTGGGGTCCCTGGCCTCCTCCTGCTAAGGTGAATGCTCCCTTGGGGCCGGGTCCAACTCCCTCCTCTCTAGCCTCACCCAACCCTCCAAATCCTTCTTCCCTCATCAGATCAAGACTGGCGCCCCCTGTCGCTCGGAGCGTCTGGCCAAATACAACCAACTCATGAGGTACAGTGGGAGCATTGGGCCTGGGCATTGGGGTACTGAAGGCTGTTGGGTTGGAAGGCAGCAGCCCTGACTTTGCCTGCATTCTAGGATCGAGGAGGCTCTTGGGGACAAGGCTATATTTGCTGGACGAAAGTTCCGCAACCCGAAGGCCAAGTGAGAAGCTGGAGGCTCCAGGACTCCACTAGACAGACCCAGGTCTTCCAGACCTGCTTCCTGAAATAAACACTGGTGCCAACCAAGACAGCTGTGTGCTTCTTTGTGGGAGGGAGGAGAGGGATGCTGGTTTCTGGGCTGAGCTGGGAAAGACAGGAGGTGGAGAGATAGGGGCAGGGAGGGGAGGCAAATGGATGTGTAACCTGCTAAGACAAAAAGGAGATGAGGGACTCAGGAGCCTGGTGGATCTAGAACAACAGAGGCATTCACATTTCTGAAGGAGGTAGGGGGAAGCAGATGCTATATGTTAAATGAAACTGCAGAGTTGCCAGTGGAGCCGGGCATGGTGGCACACGCCTGGAGTCCCAGCTGCTTGGGAGGTTGAGGTGAGAGGATCACTTGAGCCCAGAAGGTCAAGGCTGCAGTGCGCCATGTTTGCACCGCTGTACTCCAGCTTGGGCTGCAGAGCAAGACCTTGTCTCAAAGGAACAAAAAAATTTTCAACAAACAAAAAACTAAATAAAGAGTTGCAGATGGAATAAGAAACCAGCTCCAGGCCGGGTACGGTGGCTTACGCTTGTAATCCCAGCACTTTGGGAGGCCAAGGCAGGTGAATCTCGAGGTCAGGAGTTGAAGACCAGCCTCGCCAACATGGTGAAACCCTGTCTCTACTAAAAATACAAAAATTAGCTGGGCGTGGTTACGGATGCCTGTAATCCTAGCTACTCAGGAGGCTGAGGCAGGAGAATCATTTGAACCCAGGAGGCAGAGGTTGAAGTGAGCTGAGATTGTGCCATTGCACTCCAGCCTGGGTGACAGGGCAAGACTCCGTTTTTTGTTTTTTTTTTAAAAAAAACCACACACACACACACACACACACACGCGAAGCCAGCTCCAGGAGAGGGAAGCAGTGTGGGGAGTGAGTGTCCCACCACCACCACGAGGGGGATGCTGGCTGTGGAACTGAAATGGTCTGCAGAAGATGCTGGAGTGAGGCTGCAGTCCTAATGAGGGCTTTGTGAGGATGAGATTGATAATGACAGCAGCTGCCTCTCCTATGGAGCTTACAGGATCTGAAACTGTTGTAAATATTTGACTTACATTGCCCTGTGCAATCATTCAGACAGTTCTGTCAGATAGCTGCCATAATTATCCTTATTTTATCGGGGAAGAAACTGAGGCATAAAAGGTTAAATACCTTACCCAGCAGCTGGCAGGACTAGGATCTAAAGCCAAGGTATTTGACTTTAGCGATTACAATCTTGTATATTTATTTTGAGCCGGCTTCTTCATCTGTCACCCAGATGGGAGTACAGCGATGTGATCATAGCTCACTGTAGCCTCAAACTCCTGGGCTCAAGCAATCCTCTTGCCTCAGCCTGCAAACTAGCTGGGACTACAGGTGCATACCACCACATATGGCTAATCTTTAAATGTTGTATATTTTATTTTCTTTTTTTGTAGAGAATGTTTGTGGCCTAGGCTAGTCTCAAAACTCCTGGGCTCAAGTGATCCTCCTGCCTTGGCGTCTCAAAGTGCTGGGACTGCAGGTGTGAGCCACTGCACTCAGTCAATTTTTAAATTTTGTAGAGACAGAGTCTAGCTATGTTGCCCGGGCTGATCTTGACCTCGTGGCCTCAAGTGATCCTTTAGCCTTGGCCTCCTAAAATGCTGGGATTACAGGTGTGAGCCACTGTACCCAGCTTCACTGCACTCTTAAAATACTGCTTATAACCCTCTAGGCCAGGAGCGGTGGCTCATGCCTATAATCCCAGCACTCTGGGAGGCTGAGGCAGGCAGATCACCTAAGGTCGGGAGTTAAGAGACCAGCTTGGCTAACATGGTGAAACCCTGTCTCTACTAAAAATCCAAAAAATTATCTGGGCCTGGTGACGCACTCCTGTAATCACAGATACTCAGGAGGCTGAGCCAGGAGAATCACTTGAACCCTGAAGGCAGAGGTTGCAGTGAGCCAAGATCACACCACTGTACTCTAGCCTGGGTAATGGAACAAGACTCTGTCTCAAAACAAACAGAAAAACCTGTGATAGTGCCAATTGGACATCTTTAACCTATACAAACAGCAATTTTATGCTGCTCAACTGAAAATTATTCCCTTTCTTCCCTACCAGTGGCTCTAGGACCCACCTTTCTGTGTTAAAACAAACTAGGACATTGGGTTAAACAGTATTTATTGAATGTAAAGTAACCCCAGCCCCATGGGGAAAAAAATTCCAAGAACGGGGAATACAGATTAAATACCCACTTGTGCATTCACACTCACACACACACGCGCACACACACACACACACACACACACACACCCCACACACACATCCAAGCTCCAACAGTGACAAATAAAACACCTGTTTTCCCCCAGCCTGAGGGACAGCTGGTAGGAGGCGGTTCAGAGGTGGGGTTACAGGATGGGTTCTAATAGCAGCAGCCTTGTCCCTCCCTGTCCCCTGCCCTGCCCCAGGGGTCAAAGGGAGCTGGGCGGGGTGCCTAGGACATTGGTGGCAACTCTTCCCCACTCTGCCGCAGACGCTTCTTTGCTCTGATCTCATTCATAGCCTCTTCAATGGAGCGGGTGTCCCTCTTGTTGGCCACGGGCACTAGGGGCAGAAAGGAGGGTAAGGAGGGCCTAGAAACCCGTGCCTCAGCCTCTACTCCCTCCCCTCACATCCTAGGCTCCCCTCCCAGCCACCCCAGCTGCACTGTGGCCTTACCACAGCCGTAGGTCTTATTGGCCTGTAGCATGTGGGCTGCGTCTTTGGCTGCTCCCTTGCCGATGAGGTGGCTGTACTTGTCCTTGTAGTCGCTGGCAGGGCTCACCACCACAGGTCCCTGCTGGGCTGCCTCCTCCTCCTGCCTCTGGGCCAGCTCCTAAGGGTGGAAGGGGAGGGCACTGGTGCTCAGAGGCCCAACCCAAACCCCCACCCCTCTCAGGAATGAAGTAACTCACCTTCAGCTTCCGCTTCTCCTCGGCCTTCTGGGGGTCCCATTCCTCCCCACGACGGTAGGAGTCTAGCTCTTCATCTGAGGGTGCAAACTCCTGGAGAAGAGCAGAATGATGCGATCAAAGTCCATACAAAGGTTTCATCTCGCCGGGCGCGGTGGCTCAAGCCTGTAATCCCAGCACTTTGGGAGGCCGAGGCGGGTGGATCACGAGGTCAAGAGATCGAGACCATCCTGGTCAACATGGTGAAACCCCGTCACTACTAAAAAATACAAAAAAAAATTAGCTGGGCATGGTGGTGCGTGCCTATAATCCCAGCTACTCAGGAGGCTGAGGCAGGAGAATTGCCTGAACCCAGGAGGCGGAGGTTGCGGTGAGCCGAGATTGCGCCATTGCACTCCAGCCTGGGTAACCAGAGCGAAACTCCGTCTCAAAAAAAAAAAAAAAAACAACAACAAAGGTTTCATCTCATTCATTGGCCAGGGAGAGAGGATAAGGCCATAAAGGGGAGAGGAGAAAGTGAGGAACTCAGGCTTTTTACCTTTTTGAAGATCATGACATAGCGACAGTCATCATCTTCCCCAAAGGAGAAGGATGTCAGGCCAGCCACTTCCACCACATCATGTCTGGGATGGGACAACAGTGGGGAAAGAGTATCCTGAGCCAGGAGCAGGCCTAGTGCCCTCCTCTAGAGGAGCCCTTTCATGCCCCCCAGCCACCCATTTCCATCCCCACCCCAGCCCAGAGACACTCACAGTATGCTCCTCTCTATCTTGTTCATTGGCTGAAACTTTTTCTTGACCTGCCCACTGTCTTGAATGAAATCTGACACCTCCTTCTCCATCTTGGGAGAGGGGAAAGGAAGAAGATATGAGACAATGGCTCCACCCAAGTACCCCTATCCGCAGCTGAGCCAACAATGCTTCCACACCTCCCCATCATCCTCCCTAGCCTCCATGCCACTGGCTTCCAGGTGTCACCTCTCTCGAGACATTTTCAGCAAAACTGAGTCCTCAACCTTCCCATTTTAACTTATTGGAAGTCCTTCCTGACTCTGCCATTGATCACTCCAGTTGATCTCACCCTTTTACGAAACTCCACTTTCTGTTGTTTCTCTTGCTCTTGTAGTTTCTTCAGGCGGGCAGCCTGTTCTGGGGGTGAGAAATGGCAGCATGAGGCCAGGACTGGAAGCATGGGGGGAAGGTTTTTAAGGCTTCAAGTGAATGTGGTGTCCGTTGGGAGGTATCAGGCTGGGAAGATAGGGTTAGCGTTTATTCATCAAGCATTCATTGACGTTTATTCTATATAGTTGTCCCCCTTATCCACAGGGGTTCATTCCACCACCCTCGGTGGATGCCTGGAATTGTGGACAGTACTGACCCCTATATATACTATGTCTTTTCCTATACATATATGCCTGTGATAAAGTTTAATTTATAAATTAGGCACAATAATCGATTAAGAATAACAGACCGGGGCCGGGCGCGGTGGCTCAAGCCTGTAATCCCAGCACTGTGGGAGGCCGAGGTGGGTGGATCACGAGGTCAAGAGATCGAGACCATCCTGGTCAACACGGTGAAACCCCGTCTCTACTAAAAATACAAAACATTAGCTGGGCATGGTGGCGCGCACCTGTAATCCCAGCTACTCAGGAAGCTGAGGCAGGAGAATTGCCTGAACCCAGGAGGCGGAGGTTGCGGTGAGCCGAGATCGCGCCATTGCACTCCAGCCTGGGTAACGAGCGAAACTCCGTCCCAAAAAAAAAAAAAAAAAAAAAAAAAAGAAGAACAGACCGGACGGGCGTAGTGGCTCACGCCTATAATCCAAACACTTTGGAGGCCAAGGCGGGCGGATCACCTGAGGTCGGGGGTTCAAGACCAGTGTGACTAACAAGGTGAAACCCCATCTTAAAAAAAAAAAAAAAAAAAGAGAACAACAGACCAGGTGCAGTGGCTCATGCCTGTAATCCCAGCACTTTGGAAGGCTAAGGTGGGTGGATCACAAGGTCAGGAGTTCAACCCCAGCCTGGCCAATATGGTGAAACCCCATCTCTACTAAAAATACAAAACAATTAGCCAGGCATGGTGGGGGGCGCCTGTAATCCCAGCTACTCAGGAAGCTGAGGCAGAGAATTGTTTGAACCTGGGAAGCAGAGGTTGCAGTGAGCCGAGATCGCACCACTGCACTCCAGCTTGGGCAACAGAGCGAGACTCCATAAAAAAAAAAGAGAGATTAAGAATAACAATAATAG
>NW_022437126.1:634307-635770 GCF_009761245.1 Sapajus apella | reverse complement strand
CAAAAAAAAAAAAAAAAAAAAAAAAAAAAAAAAAAAAAAAAAAAGGAATAACAATAATAAAGTAGAACAATTATAACAATGTACTGAACAAAAGTTTGTAACTATGCTCTCTCTCTCTCTCAAAATACCTTATTATATATAATAGTTCCAGACTGCAGGTAACTAAAACCTTGGAAAGCAAAACCTTGGATAAGGGAGAAGCGAGGACTATTGTATCTGACACCGAGCGAGACCCTGAAGTACTGAGATGATTAAGACATAAGGTGGCCCTTCAAGAGCTCCCAGTTTGGTGGGAGTGACAAAGATCAGAATAATGCTTAACCCTCTTTTCCAACTCCACTGAGGAAACTGATTCGCAAATATACAGACATACATATACACACTTTATTTATTTATTTATTTATAGATGAATCTGGCTCTGTCACCCAGGCTGGAGTGCAGTGGCATGATCTCAGCTTACTGCAACCTCGGTCTCCTGGATTCAAGAGATTCTCCTGCCTCAGCCTCCCTAGTAGCTGGGATTACAGGCAAGCACCACCACGCCCGGATAATTTTTGTATTTTTAATAGAAATACGGTTTCACCATGTTGGCCAGGCTGGTCTCAAATGCCTAAGTTCAAGTGATCCACCCACCTCAGCCTCCCAAAGTGCTGGGATTACAGGTGTGAGCCACTGCACCCAGCCTATTTATTTATTTTGGGGACAGGATCTCGCTTTATTGTCTAGGCTGGAGTGCAGTGGCACAATCATGGCTTACTGCAGTCGTGATCTCCCTGGCTCAAGGGATCCTCCTACCTCAGCTTCTCAAGTAGCTGGGACCACAGGCGTGTGCCACCATGCTCAGCTACTTTTTAAAAAAACAATTTAAAAAATACATTTGTGAGATGAGGTCCCACTACGTTGCCCAGGCTGGTCTTGAACTCAGCTCAAGTAAACCTCCTACCTTGGCCACTCAAATTGACAGGCTTGAGGAGCCTCTGCACTCCGCCTTGGATAATTTTTTTTTTTAAGTTTTCTGTTAAGATGGAGTCTCAAGGCCAGGTGTGGTGGCTCACGCCTGTAATCCTAGCACTTTGGGAGGCCAAGTGGGGCAGAACATGAGGTCAGGAGATCAAGACCAGCCTAGCCAACATGGTGAAACCCCATCTCTGGGCCGGGCGCGGTGGCTCACGCCTGTAATCCCAGCACTTTGGGAGGCCGAGGCGGGTGGATCACGAGGTCAAGAGATCGAGACCATCCTGGTCAACATGGTGAAACCCCATCTCTACTAAAAAACTACAAAAAATTAGCTGGGTATGGTGGCACGTGCCTGTAATCCCAGCTACTCAGGAGGCTGAGGCAGGAGAATTGCCTGAACCCAGGAGGCGGAGGTTGTGGTGAGCCGAGATCGCGCCATTGCACTCCAGCCTGGGTAACATGAGCGAAACTCCGTCTCAAAAAAAAAAAAAAAAAAAAAAAAGAAA
>NW_022437126.1:609772-634207 GCF_009761245.1 Sapajus apella | reverse complement strand
AAAAAAAAAAAAAAAAAAAAAAAAGAAACCCCATCTCTACTAAAAATGCAAAAAAAGTTAGACGAGCATAGTGGAGCATGCCTGTAGTCCCAGCTACTCGGGCGGCTAAGGCAGGAGAATAGCTTGAACCCAGGAGGTGGAGGTTGCAGTGAATCAAGATTGCACACTGCACTCCAGCCTGGTGACAAAGCGAGACTCCGTCTCAAGAAAAAAAAAGCAGCCGGGCGCGGTGGCTCAAGCCTGTAATCCCAGCACTGTGGGAGGCAGAGGCGGGTGGATCACGAGGTCAAGAGATCGAGACCATCCTGGTCAACATGGTGAAACCCCGTCTCTACTAAAAATACAAAAAATCAGCTGGGCATGGTGGCGTGTGCCTGTAATCCCAGCGACTCAGGAGGCTGGGGCAGGAGAATTGCCTGAACCTGGGAGGTGGAGGTTGCGGTGAGCCAAGATCGCGCCATTGCACTCCAGCCTGGGTAGCAAGAGCGAAACTCCGTCTCAAAAAAAAAAAAAAAAAAAAAAAAAAGAAAAAAAAGATGGGGTCTGTTTGTTACCCAGCCTGGTCTCCAATTGGCCTCAAGCAATCCTCCCACCTTGGCCTTTCAAAGTGCTGGGGTTATAGGTGTGAGCCACCATGCCCAGCCTAGAGTTAGTTCTTTGTACATTGTTGGCATTAAATAAATGTTTGGGCTGAGCGTGTGCAATCCCAGCACTTTGGAAGGCTGAGGTGGGAGAACTGCTTGAGGTCAGGAGTTTGAGACCAGTGTGGGCAATATAGTGAGACTCTGTCTCTACAAAAAATAAAGAATTAGGCATGGTGATGCATGCCTGTAGTTCCAGCTACTCGGGAGGTTGAGATAGGAAGATCACTTGAGCCTGAGAGGTCTAGGTGACAGGGCAAGACCCTGTCTTAAAAAAAAAGAAAGAAAGAAAGAAAAAAAAAAAAAAGAACTATAATGCATCCAGGAAAGTGTGGAGAACAGACTAAGACCCTGGCCTCAAAGAGTCTATTATCTCATTGCCTACATAGGAAAAAGGCAAAAAAATTTTTATTTATTTATTTATTTTTTAATTGCATTAAAAAAAAATTTTTTTTTTTGAGACAAAGTCTCGCTCTGTCACCGGGCACCAGGCTGGAATGCAGTGGTGCAATTTCAGCCCACTGCAACCTCCGCTTCCCGGGTTTAAGCAATTCTCCTGTCTCAGCCTCCCGAGTAGCTGGGACTACAGGCATGCACCACCACGCCTAGCTAATTTTTGCATTTTTTAGTAGAGATGGGGTTTACCATGTTGGCCAGGATGGTATCGATCTGTTGACCACGTGATCCACCCACCTCGGCCTCCCAAAGTGCTGGGATTATAGGTGTTGTGAACCACCACACCTGGCCAAAAAAAATTTTTTTTTTTTTTAGATGGACCACTCTGTCACCTAGGCTGGAGTGTAGTGTCATGATCATGGCTCACTGCAACCTCTGCCTCCTGGGTCCAAGTGATTTTCCTGCCTCAGCCTCCTGGGTAGCTGGGATTATAGGCGCCCACCACCATGCCCAGCTAATTTTTGTATTTTCAGTAGAGACAGGGTTTCGGTATATTGGCCAGGCTGGTCTCAAACTCCTGACCTTGTGATCCTCCTCCCTTGGCCTCCCAAAGTGCTGGGATTACAGGCGTGAGCCACCACGCCCAGCCAGAAGGGGAAATTATTTAACTTCCTACATTTTGTGAAATCCCCCACTTCCCACTTCTAGAGACAGGATGAAGCAGAAATGGATAATCTGACACCCTTCTCCTTTGGGAGTGTAGGTGTCCAAGGTTAGCTGTGAAGTGTCTTTTTTTTTTCTGACCTCCTGGGCTCTAGAGATCTGCCTGCCTCTTGCCTGAAGATGCCTGAGACCCCAACTTTAAACTTTTTAAAAAAAATTAGGCCAGGTATGGTGGCTCATGCCTGTAATCCCAGCACTTTGGGAGGCCGACAGGGGCAGACCACAAAGTCAAGAGTTCAGGACCAGCCTGGGCAATATGGTGAAACTCCATCTTTACTAAAAATGCAAAAATTAGCTGGGCATGGTGGCATGTGCCTGTAGTCCCAGCTACTTGGGAGGCTGAGGCAGGAGAATTGCTTGAATCTGGGAGGTAGAGGTTGCAGTGTGCTAAGATCACACCACTGCACTCCAGCCTGGGCAACAGAGCAAGACTCCATCTCAAAAAAAAAAACAAAAAAATTAGCCAGGGCTGGGTGCAGAGGCTCAAGCCTCTCAAGCAATTTGAGAGGCCGGGGTGGGAGGATAACTTGAGGCTAGGTGTTCAAGACCAACCTCACAAAGTGCTGGGATTACAGCTATGAGTCCCCTCGCCTGGCTAGGGGTCTTATTTAACTTTCTTCCTCTTCCTTAGATCTTGCCTCTGCACCAGATCTCCTCTGCCTCAAGAGGAGGAGGATGAATTTCTAACCTGGGCTCCTTACTCTTACCTGTCTTCCCCACAATGTGATTTTACTACCTCTCGACATTTGGGTGCATGCTTCTTCCTATTCCTGCTCTTTGGCCTGAGATGTTTTTCTCTTTTGCCATTTCAAATCCTTTCCATCCTTAAGGCCTACTTCTTCCAGAGATCTGAATCCCCTCCAGCTGCACTGAACCTCTCCCCATCATTTATTGATTGATTGACTGATTGACAGAGTCTCACTATGTGCCCAGGCAGGGGTGCAGTGGCACAATCTCGGCTCACTGCAACCTCTGCCTCCCAGTTTCCAGCGACTCTCCTGCCTCAGCCTCCCAAGTACCTGGGATTACAGGTGTGAACCACCACACCCGACTAATTTTTTTTTCGGTATTTTTTGTAGAGACGAGCTTTCACCATGTTGGTTAGGCTGGTCTTGAACTCCTGATCTCAGATGATCTACCTGCCTCAGCCTCCGAAAGTGCTGGGATTATAGGCATGAGCCACCACACCCAGCCCTCTCCCCATTTTAAAATAACTCCATGCCTTTACACATGTTGTTCCTCTGCCTGGAATGCTTTTCCTCCTCTTGCAAACGTTGAGATCCACCACGATCTCAAGGGTTACTTCTTCCCCTGGGCTCCAAGCTCCTTTGGCTCGGACACCCAGCAAAGCATAGATAGAGAACTAACATATCATAACTTTTTGTTGCCGGGCGCGGTGGCTCAAGCCTGTAATCCCAGCACTTTGGGAGGCCGAGGCGGGTGGATCACGAGGTCAAGAGATCGAGACCATCCTGGTCAACATGGTGAAACCCCGTCTCTACTAAAAATACAAAAAATTAGCTGGGCATGGTGGCGCGTGCCTGTAATCCCAGCTACTCAGGAAGCTGAGGCAGGAGAATTGCCTGAACCCAGGAGGCGGAGGTTGCGGTGAGCCGAGACCGCGCCATTGCACTCCAGCCTGGGTAACAAAGGCGAAACCCCGTTTCAAAAAAAAAAAAAAAATAACTTTTTGTTTGTCTCCTCTAGCATAGTATGAGTTCCTGGAAGGCAGGAACCCTGTTCATCTACTATTCCCTTATCCTCTGGAGCCCCAGGGCCTGATAGCCTAGAAGCTCTCATCCCTCTGACCATCAGCGCATCTCGTTTTTTGTTGTTGGAAACAAAGTCTCAACTCCATCACCCAGACTGGAGTACAACGGTGCAATCACCTCTCACTGCAGCCTCAACCTCCCAGGCTGAAGCGATTCTCCCCACCTCAGCCTGTAGAGAATTGGGACCACAGGAGTGCGCCATCAAATCTGGGGAATTTTTTTTTTTTTTTTTTTTTTTTTTTTTTTTTGAGATGGGGTCTCACTCTGTGGCCAGGCTGGAGTGCAGTGGCGCGATCTCAGCTCACTGCCACCTCCACTTCCCGGGTTCAAGCGATTCTCCTGCCTCAGCTTCCTGAGTAGCTGGGACTGCAGGCACACATCACCACACCCAGCTAATTTTTGTATTTTCAGTAGAGACGGGGTTTCACCATGTTGGCCAGGATGGCTCGATCTCTTGACCTTGTGATGGGCCTGCCTCGGCCTCCCAAAGTGCTGGGATTACAGGCTAGAGCCACCACGCCTAGCCAATTTTTGTATTTTTTTTTTTGTACAGACATGGTTTCTCCATGTTGCCCAGGCTGGTCTTGAACTCCTGGGCTCAAGCAGTCCGTCCACCTCGGCCTCTCAAAGTGCTGGGATTACAGGTGTGAGCTACCAGTTTATACTCGGTTTTTACTTGGTTTCGATTCTTCTCTGCATCTAGAGAAGAGACATAAGATTATGGTTAAGAACACAGGCTTCAGGCCAGGTGTGGTGGCTCACCCCTGTAATCCCAACACTTTGGGAGGCTAAGGTGGGCGGATCACCTGAGGTCAGGAATTCAAGACCAGCCGGGCCAACCTGGCAAAACCCCATCTCTATTAAAAATACAAAAATTAGCCGGGCCTGGTGGCACACGCCTGTAATCCCCAGCTACTCGGGAGGCTGAGGCACGAGAATCACTTGAACCCAGGAGGTGGAGGTTGCAGTAAGCTGAGATGGCATCATTGCACTCCAGCCCGGGCAACAAGAGCTAAACTGTGTCTCAAAAAACAAACAAACAAAAACAGGCTTCTAACCCAGTCACGTCTGGGTTTGAAACTCTGCCACCTACCAAACCAACCATGTGACCTCAGGCGAGTGACTACCTTAAGCTTCCTAGTCTGTCAACGCCGCTGGTGATCCCCCACTTAGACAGTCATCGGAGCATTAAAGAATTCCAGTTCCCCATTCCCATCATGCTTCCTTCTTCCTCAGAGATTTCAGATAGGCTTCTCTTCTGCCTGTAACGCTTTGCTTCTCTCTCTCATTTACGGAATCATCTGTTCTGATCTCAGCTCACTCTTGACTGAGGGAGAACCTCAGGTGGCCGCTCTCACAATTATTTTTCTCTCAGAGCACTATCAAGTTGGTTATTAAACTTCCGTGAGATCACTGTATCAATGAGTGTCCCAGCTCCGGATTTTGGCCTGAGGGGTATCCCTGGCCCCTAACAGTGGTTCAAGAAATAAGGGACGAAGTGTAGGCATTCAGCAGCCTTTAAACATTTGAAGGCGTCCTGCCTGCCCTGGTCCCCCTGGGGCACGGTGAGGAGCCGGGATAGGGCTCGTCCGCGCTCAAGGCTGGCAGGTTTGGAAGTTGGAGTTCGGCGTTCCGCCAAGGTCATCCCGCAGCGGCACAGGCAACCCCAGGCAAACTCCCACCGTCCCACCGGGCTGCGCCCTACGCCGGCTGCCGAACTCCAACCCGCCCGCCCGCAAGGAAGCTACTCAGAGAATGCAGGCGGAGACAGTGGCCAATCGGACCCGGCGGGCTTTCTCATCCCTCCTCCAATCAACACCACGATCCGCCCGGACAGCCTGGGAATTTAAGGCTACAGATGACAAAAAGGTTGTCGGAAGAAGGCAGAAGGGACGGGGTTAAATGAAGCAGGAGGGGCGAGAAGACACGGAAGACCCGGCAACCAATGGGAGTGCTGAGGCTGGGGTGGGTCCGAAGGAAGGTCGAACAGGTCTCAGGAGGCAGAGCTTTAAGTTGAGCTAGCCAATAGAGATGAAGGCATAGCGGATGGGCGTGCCCTAAATCCAATCGAAATAGAGCTAGAGGTGGGCGGGGAAGGAGTGCGACAGGTTGGAGGCATCTTACCAATCAGAGCAGCCAAGCAGCGGACAGGCGGGCCGACCGGCTAATGGGAAACAAGGACTACGGAAGGCCCGGGTCGGGAGAGGAGGCAGGAGGCTAGCGCTATCTTTCAGGTAGCCAATCACTGTCCGCTAAGAACACCGGGCGTGTCAGCAGCCCTTTTAGGGACTCTGAGGGTCTCGGAAGAGGCCTGTGAAGGGGGTCTTTCAATGTTGAGGCGGCGGCATTGTCCAAAGAGGGAAAAGTGCGGTCGCGAGAACCGGGCTAAGGAAGGCGGTTGTGAATTTGGGATCCTCACCTCGGGCCTTGCGCCGAGTCTCCTGGTCACCGAGGCTGGGTGGCTTCTCCATGGAGCTCAGGATGGAGCCCAGTAGGTCCGCCATCTTGGGAGTGACTGAGAGGGGGGCGGTGCGTCTTAAAGGGAAGGGCGGAATGCCTTTAAGGCCGGAAACACGTCGGAGGCGGAAAACTCCGCGCCCGCCCTGCCTGGGCGCAGATCCGAGGCCCGGGGCGCGTGGCTGCTTCCAGCCGGCCGAGGCCCCGCCCCGCCCCGCCCCGCCCCCGCAGACAGAGGCCGGAGGCTTGCTGGTGCAGCGATGTTTAATGGCAATTCGTATAAACCAAGCCCATGCACAAGTAGAAAGTGCCCGTGGAGCTGGCAGGTGGCCCCCGCCGCGCCAGAGAACCACAAGCCCGGCCGTGCAGCCCTCCCTGCGGCGCCTTAAATAGATTCTTCACTATACTCTGTATCTTACAGTATGTACAAGCCCCCACCCCTCGGGGGACGGGGCAGACTCCGCAACGCGTTCCTCTGTACACCCCCTCCCCTTCGGCCCTGAGGTCGGTGGCCAGAGTCGGGTGATGGGGTAACACAGGGCCAGAGAGGGAAGAAAGACGCAAACATGCGGAGTCGGGTGGTGGGCACGGTCAGCCCTGAAATACGAGGGGCGTACGCAGCGAAGGCTGAGGTGGGGACCGAGGCGGATACATTCAGAGACGTGTCGAACAAATAAATAAGGCAAGTCAGGAGTGGGGCCGAGTCGGGTGCAGGCAGGAGGAGCTGGGGACCAGGGGCAGGCAGGTCTCCGGAGGTCACAGCGGAAGATGCAGGTATGTGGGGCGCGGGTCTTCTGGAGCCAGGACCAAAAGAGACGGGGCACAACCAAGAGGGAAGAGGAGATGGGTTTGGGAGCAAGGCATGGGGAGGAGGGAGGAGGCCTAAGAAGGGCTCCAGCAAAGGTGAACGGGAAAGCTGCCGACCGGGGAGCCCCCTGCCCCAGAAAGCCCTCTCCCTGTTAAGACTGCACGAGGCACCCCCAGTGTGGTGAGAAAGTCGGTGGCCAGGTCAGGTGGCCAGTCCCGGCTGGGGAAGCCCTTCCAGCTCCTGGCTCTTCTTCAGTTCCCTCATCCTGCAGAGAGAATAAGAGTCAGGGGAGACTGGTGGATCCCGACGGGTGGCAGCGCAAAAGCCTAGGGGAAGAAGGGATGAGTACCTGTGTCGGCAGCGCCGCAGGAATCTCATGATCTTCCGGGCTGCCTGGTCCTGCTTCTTGGTGAGAAAGGAGCCTCTGGTGAAAGAAACAGAAGATGGACCTCACAGAACCCCCAGGCACCGCATGCCTTCAGCCCCCCAGGAACCCTAGGCAGGGAATGGCTTGGACACAGTGGGTGGGCACAGAGAGCTGGCGGTAGACCCTACTTGTTGCGGGCAGGCAGGGTGGCCGAGGGCCGGTGGGGAGGCCCAGGCCTGCGGCGGTAGGAGCGGTAGTGCTGCTGGATGAGCACAGCCGCTCGGCGGCTCTGCTGAAATCGCTTCTGTTCATAGTAGCTTCGGAACTTGCTCTGGATCAGGATGGCCGCCTGGGTCATCTTCTTATAGAGTGCAAACTGCAGGGGTGGGGAGGAGGGACAGGGGCTGAAATAGAGGGACAGAGACCCAAAGCCCTGAGGGTCACCCAAGTTAGGCTGATGCAAGGCTCTTTCTCTAACCCACACACTCAAGAAAAGACTGAATCGTCACAGACAACTCACACTCAGACCTCATGCCTAATACCTTAAGTGCAATCCAGGTCAGCTTGTGGAGAGAGAAGGGGAGTTAGGGCTCTGGCAACATTGTGGAATGGTTAGGCGTGGGTGTGGATGTGGGTATGGGTTGGTGGGTACGCTTTTGAGGGAGAAGGGTTTCACCTGCTTGTACTTCCGGTAACAGCGCTGGATTACAGCTGCTGCTACCTCCTGCTGCTCCTTCAGCCGCCGGCCCTGAGGGAAGAGAAGTTTCAGCACCTCATGACTCACATAATGGGATATCTGATTTGTCCCTCCAACTTTTCTGGAGTTCCTCTGGCCCTTTACCCCATCCAAGACCTGTCTGCATGACTACTCATCCTCCAAAAGCCCGAGGAGCCCACGGTCTCCCAGTTCAAGACTGTGTAGCTCATCCTGAGACCCGTGCCCCCTCTGACCTTGTACTTCCGGAAGGCCGTCTGGATGACTCGGGCTGCCTCATACAGTTCCCGCTGCTCATGATCTGATAGTGTCAGCAAGGCAAAATCACTTTCCATCTTGCCACTGGTGGATGCAGAGAGAAACTCTGCCCAGGAGGGTGCTGGAGGGACAGCCAGGCGACCTCGCTCAAAGGGCAGTTCGCTGTGGGGGATAGGGAAAGAGGGTGTCATGAAGCATCTAAAGTCCCTCTTTTGCCACCTATGGATGGCTATGAAGGAATCTGGAGAGCGGCTTAAGAGTTCATCAGCCAGTTCAGCTCCCTTCTCCAAGGCCCTGGGGCCTCTGCCAGAAAGGAGCTTTGGCTGTGGGAAAACCAGCTTTCTCCTTTCCTCCCACTTCCTTTGAAGAATCTGGAGGCTTTGTCCTGAGCTGGTCACCTGGGAGGGGTTGAGCTGGGGAAATGGTCCACATTCTCCAAGTAGCTGGCCAGCCAGGACATGGTCTCACTGAGCCCCACAGCCCCTGTCCGCTCCCGCATTGAGGCTCCAGCCTCAGGTAGCCCGACGAAGTCCTCTCGTTTAATCCGCTCTGGTGTGGCTTCGATGATTTGCTTGGCCAGTGAGATCATGTCCACCTGGATGGAGGGACAAGCTGAATGAACCCTTAGGGGCCCCACCTGCCCGATGTTCCTGCCCTGCCAAAGCTGTAACTCAGTCCATTCCTTTCTCGTTCCTTCTCTCACTGGCAGGCATTGGTCTTTCTGGGTCACTATTCCAGACTCATTCATTTATACTGATTGGGCTGCCACTTGGGGGTCCCTCTGTGCTGAGATGCTATGGAGAATATAGGATAAAAAGGAGATACTCCAAATGGGGATTCAGAAGCTGAACAAATGGAGGACTTGACACCCTTTTAGGCCAACCATCCACTGTCCTACCTGGGCCTGCCTTATGCCAGCCGGCTGGCACATCATCCTCATATGCTTGGCTGTGCCCACCCCCTACTCCCCTTCAGCTCACCAGGAACCAGCCCAACGCTTGCCAACTATTAACCTGATGAATGGCTCCCATCTGGCCTTTGCTCCAGCACTTACTGCTGGACACACTCAGTACAGCCTACTTGTGGAGTTCTCAAAGTTTTTTGTACTTAAAATGCCACCCACTTACTCCATTCATCTCTCTAAAGCAGATATGTCCCAAAAGTCTAGCAGAGAAGAACAAGGCTGTACTTGAAGATTCACTTTCATTCCATAAGACTTTCTCAGCTTTATCTTGTGCAAGCTTCCTTCCTGCATCAGATCACTGCCAGATACCCTCATCTTGCCAACCTTACCGCTCCACACAACTTCCAGCTGCCCTCCATCATCCTGGTTCTCCTAGAACCTTGTCCCTACATGGATCAACAGGTAACTCCTACAACCCAGCCTCTAACTGAAGATATTCCCCAGACTTTTTGTTACAGAGACAGGGTCTCTGTTGCCCAGGCTGAGGTGCAGTGGCAAGGTCAGCCCACTGCAACCTCATACTTCTTGGGGTCAAGGGGTCTTCCTACCTCAGCCTCTCAAGTAGCTACAATTACATAATTTTTTAAAAATTATGTTCTGTGGAGATGGGGTTCTTGTTATGTTGCCCAGACTTGGTCTCAAACCCCTGGCCTCAAGTGATGCTCTCACCTTGCTCCCTGAAAGTGTTGGGATTACAGGTGTGAGCCATCGTACCCAGACAGAATTTTTAATACTTTTTATGTTTTTTGCCTTTTTAAACATTTTTTGAGACAGAGTCTTGCTCTGTCACCCAGGCTGAAGTTGCAGTGATACAATCTCGGCTCACTGCAGCCTGTGCCTCCCAGGTTCAAGTGATTCTTGTGTCTCAGCCTCTCAAGCGGCTGGGATTACAGGCATGTGCCACCATGCCCAGTTAATTTTTACATTTCTTGTAGAGATGAGGTTTTGCCATGTTACCCAGGCTGGTCTCAAACTCCTGGCCTGAAGTGATCCACCCGCCTCGGCCTCTCAAAAGTGCTGGGATTACAGGCATGAGCTACCAAGCCCGGCAAAAAAAATTTCCCAACATCTAAATTATGGGACCACCCAGAATTTTTAACCTCTGCTGCCTCATGACTTCCAATTCACATGGTCTGAAAGGAGCTAAGCAAAAGCCTACTTTGCCTGTCCCAAAATGAAGTAAATGGCCCCTTCCTAAATTGAAGCCAGACTTTGATTCTGCTTCATGGAAGCTGGCCTCACCCCATCTCTACACCCTACTCCACTTCTAGCCCCCATAACTCCATCAATATAAGCACTACCGGGATCACATCCACAGCCTGTGCGCTGTCATCATCCTCTGGAGTAGCCCCATCATCTGAGGCTGGTGGGAGGGCAGGAGGGGAGAAGAGAGGCCCCCTGGAATTGGTAGCCTCATAGTCCATGAGAAGCAGGGGGGCCTCTGGGGCACCAGAAGAAAGATGGCCTGGGGCCATGTCCTCCATAGTAATCTCAGAGGCTGGCAGAGGTGCAGGGGGAGGACTGCCATCTAGGGCACTAGAATAGGCAGATGTGACGGAGAAAGTGCCATCTGACAGCTCCGAGGGTGAGGAGACGCTGCTCAGACCTGTGTGGGGAGGGAAGAGAGTGAGGGCAGCAGGAGCCATGGCCATGCCTCACTTGAGTCTCCTGCCTCCCCCACCCTGTTCTCAGTCTCCCTGTTTTTGCTTCTGTTATCTCCCATCTCTGTCTCTGTGGTTTGTCTCCTCTCGTACTTGTTGTTTCCCACCCTTTGGGTTTGCCCTGACCTCTCCTATCCATATCCCTCTCTCCAAAAGATTAGGGCCACGCTCACCAGTGTCTGGGCTGGAGGAGGGTGGCGATAGGGCAAGCGGGGGCTCCACCGAAGCTTCCTGTCTCTGTAGTTCCTCAAGGCAGCGGGCAAGGCGCACATGACCCCGGGAATGAGCCACAGACAATGGCAGACGGCCCAGAGAATCAGGAATGCTCAGTGCGTGTCGGTTCCAACGGAAAAGGAGCACAGCAGCTTCCAGGTGTCCCAGGGCACAAGCCCACATCTGAGAAGGGAGGCAGGAGATGGAGGTGGAGGTGAGGCCTGGGGCTCCTCCTCCAGGTAGTCAGGTCTTCAGACCCTAGCCCCCAACTCCCTGCATTCCTCAGGATCTTCCCTTTCAAGGGCTGTTGCCATTGCCTACTGCCCCATGTGCACTCAGGAATCATCATCCTCACCAGAGGGGTGCAAGAGAAATGATCCACGTTGAGCGGGTCAACCTCTTGCTCTAAGTCCAAGCTTCCAGTCTCCACACTCCTGGAGGATTTGGGAAAGAGACGACAGAGCCCAATCACGGAAAAAGTGGGCAAAGTAGGAATATTAGAAGTAAAGGGACTAGGAGGCAAGCTGTACAGGGCCGGTGGGAAGAGGCAGTCAAGGACACTAAGGAGGTCAAGAAGTCAAAGTGTCATAAATCAGGATATGAAAGTTCCCCAAGATATCAGTACTCTCTCAGCCCCCTCCCTTCCCACAATGACCCCAGTCCCTCTTGGCAGGGCCCCAGGTCCTCCAGTACCTCCTCAGTCCCCTGACACTTCTGTCCCAGAGGCTGCCCAGCCCCCACCCAGCTGCCATTGCTCACCGCCACTGGCTCAGGGTCTCGATGAGGCGGGCATAGCCCTGGGCAGCAGCCAGGTGCAGAAGGCTCATGCCCCGGAAGGGGCTTCCATGGGCCAGACGTTCAGGACCCTTCCAGGTGGTGCGTGGGATCATGCTTTCTACCAAGACCACTACCCGTGCCTCGAACCCAGGCCCCTGGCCTTCATCCTGTGATATACACACTCTTAGGCAGAGACCTGAGCATCTGCTCCCCTGGTTTAGAATGGCCACCTCACATCTGTCCTCCCAGCTTCTAATTTTGCCCCCTCCCCACACGTCCCATTCTAGGATCCCGCCACCAGGACCTTTGATGGCCCATCAAGTTCCTGTGTGGCCTCAGTGTCTCCTACTCCCACAGCCACTTCCTCCAGCCCATCTAGCAGCCAGACCTCACACCATCTTGCCCATTTGCCTTCACATCAACTCAGAGTACTACCATATTCACAAGTGGCTTCTCCCCTGCTCAGAAGCCTTCTGTGAGCCTTTCATCAGCCCTCTTCTTTCAGAAACTTGGGAACCACAGAGATCTGAGCCCCAATGCTCCTGACCCCTCCCCCACCCTCTCCTTCACCTCCACCCTTCTTCAGACCAGAAATAGTCTGAAGCCCATCACGCCAAGAGAGTGCCCAGAATAGCCACTCTTGCCACAAGGTGGGGATGGGACAGGGTAACGTCAGGGAGAGGTAAGACTGGCTGAGGAGGCTGGGCTCAGGAGAGGGAGGAGAGTCACACACGCTAGATGTTCTCTTTAGCTGCGTCCTCCCCCTGCTCCCCAACATAGACCACTTCCCTCCTCACAGAAGTACCTGAATTGGAGGAGCATCAGGACCCAGGCAAGGCGCCTGCCCAGCTGCTGCAATCTCTGCCATCCGCTTCTCCATCTGCTCCAGTCGCTCTAGTATGGACATCCGGAACTGGTTGTCTGAGGGGGAATGGGTATGGGAGGCTGAGTGGGCAGAGTCTAGGTGATGCCCTGAACACCAAGGCTGGACCTGTCCCAAGATCTGGGGATGAGGACACAGAATCATATTCTTTTATCTTCCCCAAAACAACAGCTCCTTTACCCACTCACCTAAATCAAGTGCACCAGAACTCAGTCCTTAAACTAGGGCTCTTAATATTACCCACTGACCTAGAACCCAGATCTGGAACCAAAACTGTTTCCTTCAAGGTACAGAGATAGTAGGAATTCTCAAATAGCCATCCAGCCCCCAGCTGCCCCAAATCCCACATGTACACACACTTCCCCTAAGCCTTTTCCTGGGTGCAATGTTCCATCAGTTTTTGCAGCAGACACTACCTTTGTCCCCCATGCTGAAGCTGAAGGATTCCAGAGTCCTCCTCTCTAATAATGGCTGCCCCAAAGAGCTCAGGGACTGTGATTTGAAAAGCACCTCCCCTTCCTCCCAGCCCCCTGCAGCTGTCCACAAAGATGGTGGTGGGGCCGGGCGCGGTG
Organism: Sapajus apella; assembly: GCF_009761245.1. NCBI lineage: Eukaryota > Metazoa > Chordata > Mammalia > Primates > Cebidae > Sapajus > Sapajus apella. The sequence continues at coordinate 621,000 of NW_022437126.1, read as the reverse complement.
GCTCACGCCTGTAATCCCAGCACTTTGGGAGGCCGAGGCGGGTGGATCACGAGGTCAAGAGATTAAGACCATCCTGGTCAACACGGTGAAACCCCATCTCTACTAAAACTACAAAAAATCAGCCGGGCATGGTGGCGCGTGCCTGTAGTCCCAGCTACTCGGGAGGCTGAGGCAGGAGAATTGCCTGAACCCAGGAGGCAGAGGTTGCGGTGAGCCGAGATCACGCCATTGCACTCCAGCCTGGGTAACAAGAGCGAAACTCCGTCCCCACAAAAAAAAAAAAAAAAAAAAAGACGGTGGTGGGGGAGGGAAGGTGACAGAGATGGATAGCCATGTCCATTTTTCCTCCTCCTCCTCCTCCCCCCATCCACAAATACACACACACACACACACACACACACACACACACACACACACACACGCTATATGTGTCCCCTCCTGAGATCAAACAAGGACAAGAAGGGGAGGCAGGAAGGGATCAGAGCCATAGGAAAACTGACACACAGAAACAGGGTGAAGTTTGGAGATGTTCTGAGATGCCAGGATAGAAGGGGATGAAGGCACAGAAGTGACAGTAAGGGAGGACAGGACAGAGAATGATTAACAGAAACCTAAGTAAGACAAAGGGAGGAGAGAGCAAAAAAGATGAAGGAGAGAGAAAGGACAAAGGAGAGACAGGGGAAAGTGCCAAACAAGCAGTAAGAAAGGACGACAAAAAAGAGGTAAGTTAAGACACTGGTTCAAGAAGAAGTGAAATGAAGAGGGATGGAGGAGACTCAGGAGAGATGGTAAAATGCAGATCAGATGGGCACAGAAAAATAAGGTGATGAACAGTCGCAGAGCAGGACAGAGACAGAACAGGACTGACAGACCTGGCCAGATCTCTAGGTAGGCTCACTCAAGTCAGAGACAAGCAACCCAACACACACACAGGCTTTGTGATGGGGGCCAGCTCCAAGAGTGAGGCAAAACTAGGGACCAGAGCTTCAGAGAGAGAAGTAAGGAGAGAGGGAGACTAAGGTAAACAACATGGACAGCAGTAGAACTGAGAGAAACCAAGAGGCAACAACAAAGACACAAGAGGAAGAGACAGAGAAAAGCAAACCTTGAGAAAGCAGCAGGTGCAGACAAACAATTCTTAAAGTCACAAAAGAGATAATCAGTAATAGGAACAAAAACAATCCCAGATTTAAAAAAACAAACACACACACATATACGTGTATGTGTATGCATCTGTGTTTGTATTAGTACACCATGATATTAGCAATGGATATCACTGAAAAGTAGCAGTATAGGAAATTTTTATTTTCTATTTTGTGCTTTTGTGTACTTTCCATATTTCCTTTAATGAACACATGTCTTTATAATCAGAAGAGGAAAAACAATAGAAATTTAAATAGATAAGTATAGCCGGGTTGGTGGCTCATGCCTGTAATCCCAGCACTTTAGGAGGCTGATGGGGGCAGCTTGCTTGAGGTCAGAAGTTCGAGACCAGCCTGACCAACATGGTGAAACCCCACCTCTACTAAAATCACAAAAATTAGCCAGGCGTGGTGGTGGGCGCCTGTAATCCTAGCTACTCAGGAGGCTGATGCAGTAGGATTGCTTACATCTGGAAGGCGGAACCTGCAGTGAGCCAAGATTGAACCACTGCATGCCAGCCTGGGGGACAGAGAGAGACTCCATCTCCAAAAGAATAAAATAAAATAAATATATAAGTATATATATATATATATTTGTGCATAGTACCTATATATTGCTCTAGACCCTGTTCCTGTCCTCCTCTTGGCCTTCCTTGTCTAGATTCCACACTTTGAGATTGAGAGGGCAGGTCAAGAACTGGTATAGCCGGGTGTGGTGGCTCATGAATATAATCCCAGCACTTTGGGAGGCTGAGGCAGACGGATCACCTGAGGTCAGGAGTTTGAGACCAGCCTGGTCAACATGGTGAAACCCCATCTCTTAAAAAAAAAAAAAAATTAAAAAAGAAAAAGAACTGGTATAAAGGCTGGGCATGGTGGCTCATGCCTGTAATCCCAGCACTTTGGGAGGCTGAGGTGGGCAGATCATGAGGTCAGGAGTTTGAGACGAGCCTGACCAACATGGTGAAACTCCATCTCTACTAAAAATATATAAATTAGCTGGGCATGGTGACGTAAGCCTGTAATTCCAGCTACTCAGGAGGCTGAGGCAGGAGAATTGCTTGAACCCGGGAGGCGGAGCCGAGATCGCACCATCGTACCCCACCCTGGGTGACAGAGCAAGACTCTGTCTCAAAAAAAAAAAAGAAGAACTGGTATAAAAATGACCCCAAGATTTATGGGGAAGATGAGATTAGGGAAGTTTGCTGCTGCAGTTAGAAATCAGTAATGAAATCATTGAAAAAAAAAAGAATGGTAAAGTGGGGGCTCAGTGGTGGCCACCTGAACCCTGAGGGGTCTAGGAGCATGTCATGCTCAAAGGCTATGGGCCCGATACTTGGGGTCAGAGGGCTAGGTACTCACCGTCCAGTGACAGCCAGTCAAGTTGAGTACTAGGCAGAGACAGGAATCGGCGGGCTCGATACTCAAAGAGAACAGAAGCCGAAAGAGGCCCCTCCTGCCCTGCCACCTGCAAAGACACCAGCCCTACCTCATGGGCTGGAGAGGGCAAGATCAGCAAGAAGGGCTCTCTTTCCCTGGCTCCTTCTCTGGCGATCTGTGTCAGAGCCATAGACAATCATTCCATATCTATTTCCCCTACTGCCCTGCTGTGGGCCAAGAGGCCCCTGGCTTCAGTGGCCTTGGCACTAACTGGGAAGGGAGTCTATTCATTTGAGAACTTACTACATATTATAGGCCAGAGATCCCTTGGATTCTAGACCCTATAGTTGAAGATATTTGTTATTCAGCAAGAAAGTCTGGAAACTGAGGGTCAAGGGACTCCTATAGTTATGAACAATCTGATGGTGGATAAACCTCTTGATCCCCAGATTAGAGTCCAGAAGTTATGACCCTGTTACTAAAATGGAGGAAAGGGGAGCTAGCTGCTCATAAACAGTGTCCAGTGGCCATAAGGATGGAACCAGCAGGCCCTGATCCTACGACCAAGTGCTGCGACGTTTTCTCCCAATCCCCAGCTTATCTGGTCTCATCCCCTTTCCTTACACACATGTTGAATGGGGCTATAGAGACTGGGGAGAACACACTCATAGACAGCAAAGCTGCCAATCTGTCACTCTGGTGGTCCTTGAGGTCCCATAGTAAGGCTGATTTTTGAGTGCAGGGTAAGGGCAAGGCTGGTGGCAAAAGGGCAGAGATGAACCTTGGCAATGTAGTCTAGACCAGTGCTGTCCAATAGGACATTTCTGCAATGACAAAAATGTTCTATATCGGCACTACCCAATAGGGTAACACCAGCCACGTGTCGATACTGAGGACTTGAAATGTGGTCAGTGAGACTGGGGAAGTGAATTTTAAGTATTTTTTAAATTAAATAGGCACATGTGGCTAATGGCTACCATACTGGGCAATACAGGTCTAAAAGCCAATGTTCTTCTGTCCCAAGACTGGTTAGAGGAAAGCTACAGTTCCTCTTTCTCATTCTCTCTGGATTGGAGTTGGAGACTCTAGCTCTAACTAAGCCAGAAAGCCTGTACAGACATTAGAAATCCCTTTGATCAGTTCCTAACCCTACAGGAGGGGAGGCCAAGGATCTCAGGAAGGATCAGACTCATCTGAGGTCACTGGTCGGCTAAGGAGTGGATTTCTTGGACCAGAACCTAGATCTTCTGACACCTAAGTCCAGGCTCTTCTGCCTGCTGGGAGAGCTTGGGGCTCAAACTCAGGACTGGATGAAGTCCTTGTGCTCTCAAAACAACCCATTTGTTCCCAATACTTTTTGGAAGCCTGGAGGTCCTGATCTGTCCTAACTGCCCACATGTCAATCCCTCCCTCTATGGTTCCCAATCCTCATACCAGGACAGTAGCAGCGTAAGACACCAGGCTGGACAAGTGAGGCTGGCACTGCGATGTGATCAAAGACACAGGAGTAATGCTCGGAGGCCTCGGTCCAAGGACCTGTGATGAGCACCTTGACCCCACCCTGCAGACAGAAGTCAAGAGAGCATGTGACTAGAGTTGGGCATTCATCCACCCACTCATTCATTCATTTATTCAGACCCTTAGAGGGTATCAACCATATGGCAGGTCCTGCGCTAGAGTCTGGGGTACAGGGATAGACAGGACCCAGTGGGGTGAGGTCAGTTAGTCCATCCCTCCGCAGCATTCCTGCCAAGTAGTTACCTGGTCTCTACCTGAATCTGCCAGCAACTGGGGATTCAGGGCCTCCCCCAAAGCTACCACAGAGCTGTCACCAGAAGGAAGTTCTGTTCTTGGGCTCATTCACCCACAACTGTAGTTCTTCCTTTTCATCTCAAAGGCAGCATAAAACAGAACTTCTCTACTGCTGAAAACAGTCTTTCAGCTACTCAAAAGTCTGCAGTCACATCCCCGGTGTCTTTTTTCTTCTCCAGGCTGCAGAGCCCCCAGTTCCCTACCCCTGAAAACAGTTAGCAACGGAATGAGGTCCTAGGAAACTCCAGAAACCACGCTAACACGTGGAAGGGAGAGGAAAAGAAAAAGGGTTAAGTTGCTGAGGACTCTGGAAACAGGAAAGTAGCTTCACTCTACATAAAAAAGAGATTGGCAGCCAGGTGCAGTGGCTCATGCCTGTAATCCTAGCACTGTGAAAAGCCGAGGTGGGCAGATCACAAGGTCAGGAGTTCGAGACATGGTGAAACCCTGTCTCTACTAAAAATACAAAAATTAGCTGGGCATGATGGCGGGTGCCTGTAATCCCAGCTACTCGGGAGGTTAAAGCAGGAGAATCATTTGAACCCAGGAGACGGAGGTTGCAATGAGATGACATCGCACCAGTGCAATGGGTGATGGGGGAGACTCCGTCTAGCCTGGGTGACAGGGCGAAACTCTGTCTCAAAAAAAAAAGAGATTGGGTAGAGAACTAAGAAGCCATGAAAACAGGGAAACTAGGTCACAGACCACAGAAAACAAATGGGAAGGGCTGGGTGCGGTGGTTTACGCCTGTAATCCCAGCACTTTGGGAGGCCGAGGCAAGTGGATAACAAGGTCAAGAGATCGAGACCATCCTGGCCAACATGCTGAAACCCCATCTCTACTAAAAAATACAAAAATTAGCTGGGCATGGTGGCGCGCACCTGTAGTCCCAGCTACTCAGGAGGCTAAGGCAGGAGAATTGCTTGAATCCAGGAGGTGAAGATTGCAGTGAGCCGAGATTGCATCACCGCACTCCAGCCTGGCGCTTGGCGACAAAGCAAGACTCTGTCTCAAAAAAAAAAAAGAAAAAGAAAACAAATGGGAAGGAGAAAGGAGGATAAGCATTAGGCTCACCTCTGGGTAGGACCACTCTGGGGAGAAGTCTGTGATGGTGCTAAGAGCAGGAGAGAACTGAGGCGTTGGGGCAGGGATGCTCGGAGCTTCCTCACTGATGAGTTCTCCCATAAGGTCTGGGAATGATGAAAGACTGAAGGGCTCCAGTTCGCTGGCCCCAACAGGTCCTCCAAACAAGGCGTCTCCTCTTCCTACACGGCTCGATGGCTCCAAGGGGGCAGGTGAGGGTGGGGGTGAGGGAGGGGGTGAAGGTATGGGTGGGGCAGCCCCCTGACCCTTGAGCTCCTCCCCACTGTCATCATCTTGGATGAAGAAGCAGTTTCCTCTTCTCCCACCTGCTCCCGACTGTGGAGGGGGACCCCGAGCGGCTGCCTGGGGCTCCAGGGCAGCAGCAGGTTCTAGGGCAGAACAGGGGGTATGAGTGGCCTCTGCCTCAGGGAAGTCTGGGCTTACTCCCTGCCCCCCTCCATATGTCTGGCCCCTCTGGGGGCTGTTGAGAAAACGATCAGGGTCAAAGGCAGGACTGGGAGGAGCCAGTGGGGCAGAAGGCTCAGTGCCTACAACCACTGCCAAACTCATGGAAGGCCTAGGATCAGCCTGGGGAGCCAAGTGCCTGGTGGGTGTCAAGCCCCCAGCCTGCTGCTCCAGTCCTGTCAAGAGAAGGATAGCAGTGCCTCCTCTTGAAGAACCCCCTTGAGAAGTGGGAGGGCTAGGTCTGATTTCTAGGGGCTCTGAAAAACCTGATGAGGAGGAAGAAGAGGAAGAAGATGGGGAGGTGTGTGCTTTGGGGAGCTCTGGGGGAAGTGGGGCTATTAGTGGAGGAGGCTCTGGGGGGTGAGGGTGGGGCATAGAGGTAAGGGTTAAAGCTCGGGGCTCCACTTTGGGAGAAATGATGCGGTGCTTCGTGCTGCTGCATTTGTGGGTAAGGCTCCCAGAACCTGGAGTGGAGAGGAGTAGCAAGGAGAGGAGATAAGACACATTCTTCTGCAGCCTTCCACATCCTATCTGGAAGCCCTCAAAAATATTTCCTGGGACTGCCCTATAGACCAGAGGTGTAATATTGATTGTAGCCACAGGGAGGCATCAGAAATGTCTGGTCTCTCCCTCAATCCTTTATTGCCCCTCTCCCTCCCCATTTCCCCTCAAAACTACCAGGATCAGAGGAACACTGTAGAGGAGAACAGAGGGCTTGGGAGAGTAACTAAAAGCAAAAGATAAAGGAATAGGAAAAGGACAAAAGAACAGAACCCAGGGGGTGCCAAGTAGGAGTAAGGCTGGGTGTAATTGATGCTGAAGGGACAGGAATTGCTAAAGGTAGAAGACAGGAAGGGCAGAGGCTGCTCAGACAGCTGAATAGAAGGCTGGAGCCAGTGTGCACCCAAATGGGAAGGTATCTGTTCATCTGGCCCCTCTTTCTGGGACATGCAAAACACTTGCAAATCAGCATGCAAATCCCATCAAGAGAGATATCCCCCTGGCCTGAGTAAGAGCAGAGTGGCTAGGTGGGAAGACAGCCACAGGGTCAGGGAGTAACTTACCAAGCCCCCCACTGCAGAGACAGGCGTGGGTTCGGGGTGCAGGCTTGGTTGGGTGGGTGTCCAAAATCTGCTGCACCAGCTGTTCTACAGAGAACTCTTCTGCTCCATTCCCACAGCTCCACTTGATGCCATGAACTAGAGAAGTTAGGGGGAAGTGCTGTGGGACTCCCACGAAATAGGCTCCAGAGTACCTTGATGGCTCCTCCAAGCACCTGACATGCTTCAAGACTTCTGACCAGGTGAACAGAAGCCAGCAGCCTCAAAACTGCCCAGACATGTAGCTTTCGTCCTTTCTTCATATTCTAATGTCTAAGAACAGGGCGGGAATCCTAGCACCCTCCCAGCTTGAAGGGAAATGATCACCCCACGGGCTTTAGGTATAGAACCATGGCCCTGTCTGGGAGCTCCTGTTTCCACTCTCCCCTTGGAGCTCTATCCCACCCTGCTGCCTTACACATAGGCTTCAGCTGTCCCAACAACTCTTCCCGGGACCACTTCAGCCACTCTCGACGGTCGCTGCTGATGGAACAAAAGATGGGGCTGCAGCCCTTTCCACAGTCCTCCAGGGCTGGGACGTTCAGGTAGTGCACAAGGACGATGTCGGGGTTCTGAGAGCATAATGGGACACAGAGCCATGGGGTACTGAGGTCCAGGGGCTCAGCTTCCTAATCCTTTCTTCCTGGGCACCCTCCTCACCTCACCCCCAATTTCTGGCTCTCTCCATCCCCAAGTCCCTTTCTCTTCTTCCCAGGCCCCTTTCCTCACTCAGAACCTAGTCATCCTTTCACTTCATTCTTTCAGACCCATGTCCCTCAAAGAGCCAGGAAGAGTCTGGCTCCCTGGGTTCTTCCGTCCTTACCTGGAGCAGCCAGTAGCAGCGCCGATGGAATGTGGGGACGATGGAAGAGTGAACGTAGCAGCCATAGAGACACTGCCAGGAGACAGGCTGGGGTGGGGGGAGGGCTAGTCTGCTCCCCAACTCTTCCTCTGTTCAGTCCCTTTGCAGGAATCCCAATCTTTCCACCAGTTCCTCTTCAACCCTTCCCCCACCCTCACCCCCACCTACTTCCCCACCCCTTTTGAATCTCAGCAGCCCTGTCATAGATGAGGGATGGAGAGAAAGGAACAGTGAGGCTGGGACCTTAAAATAAGGACCAGATTTGAGATACGGAACCATCTAGAAACCAGAGGGCAGAGCAAGAATGCATCTGAGATGAGGGGGCAATGATTTGGGGAAGAGAAACCTGTGCTGAGACCATCACTGCTTGGATCCCTGAGGGAAACACAAGATCAGTGAGGGGCCTGGGCATCAGTTCTGGAAGGGAGGCATGGCCTAAGAGAGTTGAGTCATGGAGGGAACTGGGAAGTGGAGAGTGGCCAACACAATCAGTCAGCCGATCCAGAGTGAGAGATAAGGGAAGACTGATTGGGAGGGAGCTGAAGTGGACAATGTCACCAAGCCCTGGTAGGGCTGGAGCCCAGCTAAGGGTGGAGGAGGGCAGCCTTGGGCAGATGAGCTGAATGTCTGAGTCTCTTACCTCCATGCCCTGGACCTTCAGCTTCATGTGGTCCTCTCGCGTGGTCTTCCCATCCTTCCGCTTCTTCCAGAGGTAACCATCCTTCCGATATTTCACCTTCTTCCGATTGTAGAGGATGATGGAGCCATTCTGAGGCCTGGGAAGGGAAGAGTTGCCCGGGAGTTCTGTGAACAGAACCCAGGGCCCCTGCCACTCCCCAAAGTTCTCAAACTTTCTCACCTTGTTTTTGGGGCACAAGATAGCCACTCATCATGCTTCTCAAAGGTGATCAAGTAGGATGCAATCTCCTGTAGGAGAGGAGGCACTCAGGTGGGTGTCTCCTTCATAGAGAGTCTCAGCCTGGCCTCTTGGTCATCCCATCAGTGTCTTACTCTCTGCTGAGTTGTGGCAGCTAGTGGAGGATGTGGCAGCTAGCAGTGGACACAGCAAGACCCACTGCCCTCCTAAGAACCCTTCTTTTGTCCTAAGACAAAAGTCTAACATTTTCTCCTTCTGTTGCTCCCACCTCGGGCCTTTATCTTGGGGGCAGGTGCACATTCTTTATCATCCATTCATCATACTCCGAATTATTTTATTCTCCAACAATTTCATTTCTGTGCCCTTTCTTTTTTCTTTTTGTTTTTCTTTTTTTTTTTTTTTTGAGGTAGAGTCTCACTCTTTTGCCCAGGGTAGAGTACAATGGCATGATCTCGGCTTACTGCAACCTCTATCACCTAGGTTCAAGCTGGGATTACAGGCACCCACCACCAATTTTTGTACTTTTAGTAGAAATCGGTTTCAGCACGTTAGCCTAGCCAGGCTGGTCTCAAACTCCTGACCTCAGGTGATCCACCCACCTCAGCCTCCCAAAGTGCTGAGATTACAAGAGTGAGCCACCGCGCCTGGCCTCTGTACCCCTTCCTGATTCAAAAAACTTCAGTGGTTTGACACTGCCAGGAATTTCTGATTCTTTTTTTTTTTTTTTTTTTTTGAGACGGAGTTTCACTCTTGTTACCCAGGCTGGAGTGCAATGGCGCGATCTCGGCTCACCGCAACCTCCGCCTCCTGGGTTCAGGCAATTCTCCTGCCTCAGCCTCCTGAGTAGCTGGGATTACAGGCATGCGCCACCATGCCCAGCTAATTTTTTGTAGTTTTAGTAGAGACGGGGTTTCACCGCGTTGACCAGGATGGTCTCGATCTTTTGACCTCGTGATCCACCCGCCTCGGCCTCCCAAAGTGCTGGCATTACAGGCTTGAGCCACCGCGCCCGGCCAAATTTCCGATTCTTTAGCTTGACTCCAAGGTTCTCCCCAACAAGGAATCAAGCCACTGTTCCCACTATTTACCCATATTGCTCGTACAATTCCTGCCAGATGGGACCACTGATTCCTTCCTGAACATGCATTGAACAGTCACCTCCTGCATGTTAGTGCCCTACAAGGCAGGTACCATGCACATACCTCTCCGTGTCTGGAAATTCTAGCCATTTCTATAAACCAAACCCCTTTTCAGATGTTCCATAAAACCCTGCTGACCACACTGGCCCTTCTTATTTTATTTTATTTTTTTGAGACAGTCTCACTTTGTCACCCAGGCTGGAGTGCAATGGCTCGATCTCGGCTCACTGCAACCTCTGCCTCCTGAATTCAAGCGATTCTCCTGCCTCAGCCTCCCGAGTAGCTGGGACTACAGGCGCATAATCTTTTTCTTTTTTTTCAGTAGAGATGGGGTTTCACTGTGTTAGCCAGGATGGTCTCGATCTCCTGACCTTGTGATTTGCCCACCATGGCCTCCCAAAGTGCTGGGATTACAGGCGTGAGCCACGGCGCCTGGCCACACTGGCCCTTCTAAAGGCTCTACAGCACTTACAACAATCACACATACACGCACACACCCTTTTACTGACAGGCCTGTTCTGACATCAAATTGATAATTATCGACAACCAACTGTATATGAGGCACTAAGTACACAGAATACAGAAGGTGTGTAATAAAAGGACTGTGCCCTCTAGAAGGAGCCAGTATCAGTAGTGGTTAAAAACAAAGGTTCCAGCAGGGTGTGGTGGCTCACGCTTGCAATCCCAGCACTTTGAGAGGCCAAGGCAGGTGGATCATGAGGTTGGGAGTTCCAGACCAGTCTGGCCAACACAGTGAAACTCATTTTCTACTAAAAATACAAAAATTAGTCCGGTGTGGTGGTGCGCACCTGTAGTCCCAGCTACTCAGGTGGCTGAGATCACTTGAACCTGGGAGGCGGAGATTGCAGTGAGTGGAGACTGTGCCACTGCACTCCAGCCTGGGCAACAAAGTGAGACCATGTCTCAAAAAAAAAGGCTGGCCACGGTAGCTCACGCCTGTAATCCCAACGCTTTGGGAGGCCAAGGTGTGTGGATCACCTGAGGTCAGGAGTTCAAGACCAGCCTGGCCAAAAAGGTGAAACCTCATCTCTAAAAAAAAATAGATCAGGCGTGGTGGCTCCTGCTTGTAATAACAGCACTTTGGGAGGCCGACATGGATCACTTGCTGTCAGGAGTTCGAGACCAGCCTGACCAACATGGTGAAACCTCATCTCTACTAAAAAATATAAAAATTAGCCAGGCGTGGTGGCACACGCCTGTAATCCCAGATACTTGGGAGGCTGAGACAGGAGAATCACTTGAATCTGGGAGACGGATGTTGCAGTGACCCAAGATCATTCCACTGCACTCCAGCCTGGGCAAAAAGAGTGAGACTCCATCTCAAAAAAAAAAAAAAAAAAAAAAAAA
>NW_022437126.1:584738-609672 GCF_009761245.1 Sapajus apella | reverse complement strand
TTTTTTTTTTTTTTTTGAGACGGAGTTTCGCTCTTGTTACCCAGGCTGGAGTGCAATGGCGCGATCTCGGCTCATCGCAACCTTCACCCCCTGGGTTCAGGCAATTCTCCTGCCTCAGCCTCCTGAGTAGCTGGGATTACAGGCACGTGCCACCATGCCCAGCTAATGTTTTTGTATTTTTAGTAGAGACGGGGTTTCACCATGTTGACCAGGATGGTCTCGATCTCTTGACCTCGTGATCCACCCGCCTCGGCCTCCCAAAGTGCTGGGATTATAGGCTTGAGCCACCGCGCCCGGCCTTGCCTGGCTGATTTTTTGTATTTTTAGTAGAGATGGGATTTCACTATGTTGGCCAGGCTGGTCTTGAACTCCTGACCTCAGGTGATCAATCCGCCTCGGACTTCCAAAGTGTTGGGGTTACAGACATAAGCCACTGCGTCCAGCCAAGATCCATGTCTTTATACCTCTGCTATGATCCCCAAAGAGTGGAGCTCTGCACTTAGGAGTGTCGACAGACAGAGAGACCCCCCACTCACCCTCCTCCAGCCCACTAGGTCTTGCTGGGCCCCAACCCCAGCCTCCCTAGAAAACCTCATTTGTATTCCACCGTAGCCTCTCTGGAGGCAGCAGCGGGCAGCGAGGAAGACACTCCAGCAGCTTCTTGGGGAGAAAGATCTTCAGGTGGTGGCTGTTTTCTAAAGGGAATTAGAAGGGAGGGCTTAGTGTGCCACCCCGGGGCACCCCTGTGACAGCCCTGGGGGAAGGGGCTGAAGGTGATACAGAGCACTGGGGAAAACGAAACCTTGCTAAGGAGAACAGGGAATCCAAGAATTAGATGGGGAGAACGAAAGGCTGTGACCCAATTGGAAACCTGGTTTGTGAACTTACCAGCAACCTCAGTGGTGTCCTTGGTATTCATGGTGAGGGCTCCAAGGGGCAAGGTCACCCCCGGCCTGAGGGGCCGGGGGGAGGGGGAGTCTGTGCTGGGAAGGGAGAGAACAACGTCATGGCAGAAACCCCACATTAATCCTGGATGAGATGTATGAGGTGGGGAATGAATATAGAACTAGGTCATGGTATCTGGGAAGGATGAGGAAAGAGAGGAAGGGACTAACTATGATGTGACAGTATAAGGGAGAACCAGACACAGTGCCCGGAGCCAACATGAATGAGGATACAGAAGAGAAAGAGTGACCAGGAAGAAATGGGTTGGGGTGGGGGAGGGGAGAAGACTAGCAGGGCTGGGGCCTCGGAGGCCCTAAAGCTTGAGCTTTTGCACAGACTGGGGCTACGGTTGGGTCAGGTCTTGGGGATTGGGACTCAGGCCACCCAGTCCTTGGAGGGTGGTTTGGCAAGACAGCCTGGATCCTGGGGGCAGGGCAGGAGATTCTACCTCCAGTAGAGAACGAGGCCTTTAGAAGACACACCCTGAGTTCCTTCTCTATTTGATTTTTCCAAGAGGAAGGGCTGATCTGATAACTGAGCCTAACCTATTCTCTCCTCCAAGTTGGTTAGGGCCTCGCAGAATCTGGGCCAGACACCCAGCTTCCCACCCTCAGGACAATCAGTCCTCCGGCTCACAGCCCTCTCTACGTCCCTCTCCCCAAACGCCTCTGCCTCCCCTGGCCTCCAAGCCTAGCCTACCCCATCTACGGCTCTGGTTCCAGCCTGAGCCCCCCCCACCCCCCGCCCTCCTGGAGGAACAGATGGGAGCTGGAGGAGGCTCTCAACACGGGCTCCGCCAGGTGTCCAGGATGGTGAGGGGAGGAGGCCCGTAGGGCTCAGCTGTGTGCAGTGAAGCTGAGGTTGGGGTAAGGACTCCGCCCCAGGGCGCAGGTGCGCAGTCCCAGCTAGGCAGCCTGCCAGGGTGCGGAGCGGGAGCGGGTCCTTGGGCTGCAGGCCTTGGGGCAGCGCCAGATCGGACGCTTGGCATTCTGGACGGCCCCCCCGGCGGGGTGGTGGTCCCAGGAGAACCTCCAAGGTGGGAGGGTCCGGCCCGCACAGAGGGATGTTCTGGAGAAGCCGGGAGCAGAGTCCGCGGGCACGGAGTGGGCGAGGGACAGTGCGGGTGCCGGGTGCGGGGGTCCCCGGGACAGCCCGGCACGCGCTGGTTCGCCGTGGGGCCCTGCGGGGAGCGGCGCCCCCTGGCGCGGGGGAGGAGGACGGAAGCGGGAGGTGAGGGCGAACCGAGAGTAGGGACGGTGGTCCCCGGCGCGGCGCTCCGCGTTGGGACCTGAGGGAGCTGCGCCCCCTGGCGCGGGGGCGGAGAGACGGGCGAGAGGCCCTGGCTCTTACCTCCAGGGGTCCCGCGGGTGACGGCGGCAGCGGCCATTCTACCCCACACCGACCCCCCCCCAGCGCCGGCTGACAGCGGCGTCCGACGTCACTGCGCACGGGGCGGGGCCTCCCAATTAAGGGGATGGGGTCAGGAAGGGAACCTGGGGTCAGCACACGTGGGGTTCTGGGTGGGGCACTGGGCAGAGGGACTCGGCTTCTAGGGCTCTGAGCCAGGCCGAGGGACAGACTGCTGGGAAGTCCCCAAAAGGGCAGCAACGCTGAGGGCCAGGATTCCAGGGTCCTGAAGGCGGAAGCTCGGCAGACTGATGCCCCATCCCAGAGAATGAAACGGGGCCAGCGGTCCAGTGCTGGAGCCCTAGGGGCTGGGCGAGGAACGCTGGATGGGGAGCAGGACCCTTCTCGCCTCGGACAAGACTCCTTGAATTCAGGAACCCCGCCCGACTTCACCGTAGTTGGGTCCTCGAGAAAGTGAAAGGAACCCTCCTCAATTGGCCTCTCCATCACTGCTTCCCAGGAAGAAAGATGACTCAGGCTCCACTTGCTTGCTTTTTAATAACAGAGCAGAGAGAACACAAGGCCGGGAGCGGGGCCTAGAGGAAAACAGGACTTGGGGGTGCTCTTGTGAGAGCGGTGGGTTGAGATGGGAGCCCGGGGTGGGGGAGGAGGCTGTTAATGCCTAGTTCAGAGACTCGGAAAGGCAGTTGGAGAGGCAAAGGAAGGGGAAACACCTTCATGTCAGCGATGGGGTTGTTCTAGTGCCGAACTAGTCTTGGGTTCCTGAGGCACCACTATCATCTTGGCATCAGATCTCCTTACTCTTCAGACTCCAACTCCATCCCCCAGGGATTGTGCAGGGGGTTCCTCCTGGCTGTGACAGTGCTGAAGGAGGCCAGAGAGCGTGGCTGCCTGAAGGCACAAGCCTCCTCCTGACCCAGGGGACTCCAGGGAGACCAAAGCAGCTGTAAAGATGAGAGAAATTGAAAAAGAGAATGGAAAAGTAGGTCTTTCTCCAGATTTCCTAGTCTCCAAGTCTCTGGCTCTCACCTATGTTGTTGTTGTTTCTCTCAAATCCAGCTATCTAACCTGGCTCTCGGCTTCTGCTGCCTCTCCATGCAAGATCAGAGGCCCTCATAATTCCCTCTCACTCCACCCAGTTCCACTCCAACCATACCTGGGCTCTGCCGGGAGTGAGAAAATGGTTCTCTTCCTGTGGATAGGTTGCCCTCTCCTCTTCCAGATCAGGGTATTCACTGGTGCTGGGGAATCCACAGCCCTCTTTGCCAAGCACCACTGGCTCAGATGCAGCCCCAGAGCTACCCCACTGGGCCTTCTTCAGTCTGTGGAGACTTTAGGCTGAGGAGAGAGGAGCCTGGAGGCCAGGCTTCCTGTCTCTCCATTCTTCACTTTTCTGTTCTGAAATACTTCCTGCTGGAACTCAAGGGTGTTGTCATTTGACCTCTAACTCTCCCCTCCCAAATTTTCTGCTCCCCTCAGAACTGAAGCATTTTGTCTAGGAACCCAGAGGTGACCCCAACCTCCCCACTGTCATCCAGTTCTATGGTTTGCTTTCCTGTCTTCAGTGATCCAGTTTCTAATCCTTCCAGCTCATGTGGCTCATCCTCCATATCGCAGTTCCCTCTTTCTTTCCATATTACAGAAATCTGTTTCAATCATACCAAAGCCCACAGCTTCCTCCCAAGCAACGTCCAGTCCCCTCAAAGCTCTCAACCCCTTCCTTAGCTCAAACTGTTCTGCCCCCAAACACTGCGTGACTCCCAGAACCCAGATGTCTCCCTTCCTTACTCATTGATGATGCTCTGACGCCTTCTTAGGTCCTCCAGGTGGTAAGTGACAGCCCTCACCCGGGCGGGGACCCCCCCAAATCCCTGTGGCATTCCTTCCAAACACAGCCTCCTCTTCTTTCTTCTGCAAAGCATCTCAGGGGGTGGGAGCTGCTCAGGAGGGTACAGACCAAGCTGGGAGCAATCAGTGGTTCTCTGTGCCAGAGAATGGGGAAAAAGAGCTAGAGGAAAGAACTGGCTCTCTCAGGGGAGCTTGCTTTGAACTAGGTAGGGAGTCTGGGGATCTTGGGAAGATTCCTGTGATCTGGAAAACATGATGACTGATTCATAGAAAGGAAGGCCTGGTCAGTGCACTAGTTGGGGAGTAACAGAAGGACGCAGTAATAAGGAGAGTTTGGGATAGGATAGCTGTGGGTGCAATTTTAACAAAGAAGTGTTGAGGGGCAGAGGGTCTGTCTTACCAGCTTGGGTGGAATGTGCTGTTCCTCCATCCAGCTGGGGCTGTGAAGAACAAAAAGGGGGCTATAAGTGCAGAGGGGATACGTCCATCCAAATTGCTTCTTTAATGATCTCTCCCAACCTCCTTTCTGTCATTAGGAGCTATAATGTCCATCAGCCAGTGGGAATTAACCCCAGACTAGGGCTTATTGCTATATGGATTTGTGGTAGTTTAAAATTGTACAGCCTCAACTTCCTACATCCAATTAGACTCCATTTTCTTCCCTACTCACCTGGGCCTTTGACTGAGATTCTTCCAGAAGACATCTCCATAATGCTGGGGCATTGGTCTGAGGCTCTGGGAAGGCAACCTGAGGGGTGGAGATCGGCTGACCACCCTGGAACACCTGAGGTGAGGACAAGATAGGCTCGGGTCTGGCTCTTCCCTTACAGCAATCTACTTACCCCAGGGATTCAGGGGCCATCTTTCCATGGGACTATAATGCTGCCTGGGTTCCCTCAGGCCACGTCTTCTCCTAACCCCTTTAGCTGAGGAAGGTGGGTAAGGCCTCTGCTTTGAAAGGAAATTGAAGCTGGGTTGAGGGTAGAGATTGGCTATGGTTTGAGCCTCAAATCTCACTGAGTCTAAGCTCTATACCAGGGGTATCCAATCATTTGGCTTCCTGGGCCACACTGGAAGAAGAAGAATTGTCTTGGGATACACATAAAATACACTAACACTGGCTGGGTGTGGTGGCTCACGTCTGTAATCCCAGCACTTTGGGAGTCCGAGGCGGGCAGATCAACTGAGGTCTGGAGTTCAAGACCAGCCTGGCCAACATAGTGAAACCCTGTCGCTACTAAAAATACAAAAAATTAGCTGGGCATGGTGCTGGGTGCCTGTAATCCCAGCTACTCTGGAGGCTGAGTCAGGAGAATCCCCTGAACCCAGGGGGCAGAGGTTGCAGTGAACCGAGATTGCGCCATTGCACTCCAGCTTGGGCAAAAAGAGCAAAACTCTGTTTAAAAACAAACAAACAAAAAAACTAACAACGCTAATAATGGCTGATAAACTATAAAAATAAAATCACAAAAAAATCTCTCTTATTTTTTTAGTGGAGTTTCGCTTTTTTTGCCCAGGCTGGAGTGCAATGGTGCAATCTCTGCTCACTGCAACCTCCGCCTCCCAGGTTCAAGTGATTCTTCTGCCTCAGCCTCCCAAATAGCTGGGATTACAGGTGTGCACCAGCACACTCGGCTAATTTTGTATTTTTAGTAGAGATGGGGTTTCACCATGTTGGCCAGGCTGGTCTCAAACTCCCAACCTCAGGTGATCCATCTGCCTCGGCCTCCCAAAGTGCTGGAATTACAGGCGTGAGCCACTGTGCCTGGCCTAATCTCATGATGTTTTAAGAAAGTTTACGAATTTGTGTTGGGCTGCATTCAAAGATGTCCTAGGCTGCAGGTTGGACAAGCTTGCTCTATACCTCATAGTTAGAGAAGGCAATATTTAGCAAGCAGAGTTGTTAAAGAGGAAGGCCTTGGTTACTCAGGTGATATGACAGATAGGGTTCATTTAGTTCAATGCAAGGATCCAGGAGAGAGAATTTGTTTACCTCTAGTTTGTCTCCCCTATCTCAGAAGGACTATTATCCTTGTAGATAAGGAGAAGTGTGCAAAGCTGTTTAAGAACAGTGCTTATCAATTCCAAAGCCCAGACTGAATGATGATTGCCCTCCTGCTCTCTAAGAAATGGAATATCTTAGGGCTTAGGCCTGGGGCCCTTTATCTTCTCTGTTTTCATCTCTTAGGTGATCTCACCCAGTCCCATGCTGCCAATAAGCTAATGACTCCCAAATCTATATATCTAGCCCTGGTTCCTCTCTGGGCTCCACTCAACATCTCCTCCCCAAACTTCCTCCTCTCAATGAAAGGCACCCAAATCCCCAGTTGCTGAGGCCAAAAAATGTGGTATGTCTCACTTTCCCTCATCTCCCACATCTAATCCATCAGCAGTTCCTGTCAGTTCTATGTCTAAAATACTGTGTACCTGAATTTGACCACTCCTTACCATTCCCACTCCTACCACTATATTTCAGGTCATCTTCCCCTTCCTTGATGGTTGCAATGGTCTCTTCCCCCTCTCTCAGCTTCCATTCCCATCCCCTAACAATCTATTCTGCACAGAACTCTGAGAGTAATCTTTTAAAACATGATCATGTGAAATCATATAAGGTTTGAGGTATACTTCAAAATAATTTGAGAAGTAGGGGACTACATGGGTATAAAGATGAAAAGATTATCCATATAATGGTCATTATTGAAGCTGACTAAAAAGGGTACATGGGGTTCATGATACCATTTTCTCTACTCTGTTTGAAATTTTCCATAATAAAAAAGTTGAAGGAAAAAAGGTTGGTCATGCCACTGTCTGCCTTAAAACTTTTCCACTGATTTTTACTGCCTTTAGAATAAAATCCAAACTGTTTTTCTTCTTCTTCTTCTTTTTTGAGACAGTCTCACTCTGTCACCCAGGGTGAAGTGCAATGGCTGGATTAGAGCTCACTGCAGCCTCAAATTCCTATGTTTAAGCAATTCTCCTGCCTCAGCCTCCTGAGTGCTGGGATTACAGGCATGTGCCACCATGCCTGGTTAATTCTTTTAAATGTTTATCAGAGACGGGGTCTTGCTGTGTTGCCCAGGCTGGTCTCCAATTCCTGAGCTCAAGCAATCCTCCCACCTTGGACTCCCAAAGTTCTGGAATTACAGATGTGAGCCACTGAACCTGGCCTATACTTGTTTTATTTGCTTCTTCTCCCCTTCCTTCCCACACTTCCTTTTCTTTTCTCTTTTTTTTTTTTTTTTTTTAACTCCATCAGCTCTAGGACCTTTTCTTTTCTTTCTTCCTTTCTCTTTCTCGCCTTCTTTCCCTCCTTTCCTTCTTTTTAGAGACAGGGTCTTGCTTTGTCACCCAAGCTGGAATGCAGTGCTGTGATCATAGCTCACTGAAGACTCAAACTCTTGGGCTCAAGCAATCCTCCCACCTTGGCCTCCCAAAGTCCTGGGGTTACAAGCATGAGCCACCACACTTAGCCTAGTGTTTTTGTTTTTGTTTGAGATGGAGTTTTGCTTTTGTCACCCAGGCTGGAGTGCAATGGTGCAGCCTTGGCTCACTGTACTCTCTGCCTCCCAGGTTCAAGTGATTCTCCTGCCTCAGCCTCCCAAGTAGTTGGGATGACAGGCGCCCACCACCACACCCGGCTAATTTTTGTATTTTTAGTAGAAATGAGGTTTCACCATGTTGTTCAGGCTGGTCTCGAATCCCTGATCTAAGGTGATCTGCCTGCTTCAGCCTCCCAAAGTGCTGGGATTACAGGGGTGAGCCACCACACTCGGACTTGTTTTTTGTTGTTGTTGTTTCTTTGTTTTTGAGACAAAGTTTCCCTCTTGTTGCCCAGGCTGAAGTGGCATGATCTAGGCTCATAGCAACCTCTGCCTCCCAGATCCAAGTGATTTTCCTGTCTCAGCCTCCTGAGTAGCTGAGATTACAGGCATGTGCCACCAGGTCCGGCTAATTTTGTAGTTTCGGTAGAGACGGGGTTTCTTCACGTTGGTCAGGCTGGTCTCGAACTGCCACCTCAGGGGACCTGCCCACCTCGGCCTCCCAAAGTGCTGGGACCACACCTGGCCTGGCCTGTTTTTTTTTTTTTGTATTCGAGATTGAGTCTCTTTCTGTCACCTAGGCTGGAGTACAGTGGCACAATCTTGTCTCTCTGCAACCTCTACCTCTTGGGTTCAAGCAATTCTCCTGCCTCAGCCTCCCAAGTAGCTGCGGTTATAGGCGAGTGCCACCATGCCTGGCTAATTGTTTTATTTCTAGCAGAGATGAGGTTTTGCCATGTTGGCCAGGCTGGTCTTGAGCATCTGACCTCAGGTGATCTGCCTGCCTTGGCCTCCCAAAGTGCTGGGGTTACAGGAGTAAGCCACCACACCCGGCCCCCTGTTTTATGTTTTAAATAGTACTCATCACTAGCTAAAATTATATTTGTTTACACATTCTTTGTTCCCCTCTCTAGAATGTAAGCTCTACAAGAGCAGGACCCCTATCCTGCTAATTGCTGAATCCCCAGTGCCTAATGCAATCCCTAGAACATTGTAGTGTTCAAATTATTTGTTTTGTTTTGTTTGACATGGAGTCTCCCTCTGTTAACCAGGCTGGAGTGCAGTGGCGTGATCTCAGCTCACTGCAATCTCCACCTCCTGGGTTCAAGAGATTCTCCTGCCTCAGCCTCTCAAGTAACTGGGACTACAGGCGCGTGCCACCATGCCCGGCTAACTTTTTTGTATTTGTAGTAGAGACAGGGTTTCACCGTGTTAGCCAGGATGGTCTTGATCTCCTGACATCACGATATGCACCCCTCCACCTCCCAAAGTGCTGGGATTACAGGTATGAGCCACCTCGCCTGGTCTTCAAACTATTTAAGAAATTAATGAATCATCAATCTCCTGAGACCAGGGATTGCACTTCTTGTTCTTTATTTCCTAATCCTTTTAGAAAAGGACCCAGGCTTGCAATCTTCCCTCCATCCCATCCCCATGCTGCCCACCCAGTGGGAGGACTCACTTGGCAAAGGGGATGAGGTTGTCTCCATCTTCCTGCACCCGCATCACTGGACTGGGCTGGGTAGCTAGTCTCCTCTTTGGTGCTGGGAGGATAATGGAAAATAAGTCATTCATTCATATAATGGCTATAGGGATGAAACCAGTAGCAGGTCTAAAGATTGAAAAAAGAATGATCAGCCTGACCAATATGGTGAAACCCCATCTTTAAAAAAAAAAAAAAATGAAAAAATGTGCGGATGCTGAAAAAAGGGAGAGCTTAAAAGGCATTTGTAGCAGCCAGGTGTGGTGGTGGCCCATGCCTGTAATCCTAGCACTTTGGGAGGCTGAGCAGGTGGATCACAAAGTCAGGAGATCAAGACCATCCTGGCCAACATGGTGAAACCCCATCTCTACTAAAAATACAAAAATTAGCTGGGCATAGTGGCACATGCCTGTAATCTCATCTACTCTCGAGGCTTAGGCAGGAGAGTTGCTTGAAGCAGGGAGCCAGAAGTTGCAGTGAGCCGAGATGGCACCACTACACTCCAGATGGCACCACTACATTCCAGCCTGGCAGCAGAGCAGGACTGCATCTCAAAAAAAAAAAAAAAAAGGTATTTATAGTGCTGGACTATTAATTGAACATTCACGTTGAAGACAGCACAGGAAAAGTGGATGTGGTAAAAGATAAAGAAGAAAGGAAATGTTCTGAAGTTAAATGTGCAGAATAAGTGAAATTTACAGATAGCAGTTAAGCAATAACTGGCAGTATGGGACAATGAAAATGAAAAATGATGACAGTGGAGACTGGCTGGGGTGGAGACATTTGAGGATGGCAAGAGAAGTGGCATAATTGAGGGTTATCAATGAATCAATTATGAGTGGTTAGTCGAAGTTTAAGTGTGTGCCTGGGCGCAGTGGCTCACGCGTGTAATACCAGCAATTTGAGGGGCCGAATCGTGAGGATTGCCTGAGCTCAGGAGCTGGAGCCCAGCCCGGACAACACAGAGAGACGTCGTTTCTATTAAAAAAAAAAAAAAAAAAAAAGTGTGGACATAATGGGCAACTGGTGACAGTGTAGGAGGGGGCAGTTGGGAATGCCTATGGATAGGAAGGTGAGCAGGGAGGTCAGTTGCATAGCTAAAATTAGGGACAGCTAAAGATGACCTGAAGGCCAGTTGGGTTGGGGAGAAAAGGCAGTTAAGGCTGGGCACAGTGGCTCACGCCTGTAATTCCAGCAATTTGGGAGGTGGAAGTGGGTGGATTGCTTGAGCCCAGAAGTTTGAAACCAGCCTGGGCAACATGGTGAAAACCTCTCTCTACAAAAATATTTTAAAAATTAGCCAGGTGTGGTCGTGTGCACTTGTACCCGGAAGGCTGAGGTGGGAGGATCATCTGAGCCTGGGAGGTCAAGGCTGCAGTGAGCTGAGATGGAACCACTCTGCACTCCAGCCTGAGTGAGACCCTGTCTCTAAGGGGAAAAAAAAAAGTGGACTGTAATCTCAGCACTTTGGGAGGCCAAGGCGGACCACTTGAGGTCAGGAATTTGAAACCAGCCTGGCCAACATAGTGAAACCACGTCTCTACTAAAAATAAAAAAATTAGCCAGGCGTGGTAGTGAGCGCCTGTAATCCCGCTACTTGGGAGGCTGAGGCAGGAGAATCGCTTGAACCCAGGTGGCGGACGTTGCAGTGAGCTGAGATCGCACCAGTCCACTCCAGCCTGGGCGACAGAGCGGGACTCCGTCTGAGAAAAAAAAAAAAAATGCTAGATCAGTTAGGAGAGTGCATGTAGGTTAGGACAGAAACAGCTGGTTGGAACTGCAGAGGTGACTCGGATTTATCCTAGGGAACTAGGGATGGGCTGAGAAAGCAGGTGGGGTGAAAAGCAGAGAGAGAAGTATGTGGAACTGAAGGGGCAGATGGGGCTAGCTGGAGTTAGGCTGAAAGGGATGTCCTGACTCGGAAGGCGGTCAGCAGAACCTGGGGGGCAGCGGGAGCTGCGGGGCATTTGGGCCTCAGATAGTTGGGCCCGAGCGGGTGACCTAGATCCAAGGGCAAGACAGAGCTAAGGAAGCCAGGAAGGATCCTCCACAGTTGACCTTGGGGTGGCCCCGGCCTGGGAGGGTGGATGATGACCCGAGGGTCAGGCTGGGGCTGAGGGGCTGCCTGGAGTCTGGAGCCCCGCTGGAGGGAAGCGCGGGGCCGGAGAGCGCGGCCTGGGCCTGAAGTGGCGACTGGGACCCTCTGCAGGTGGACCGGACGTGGCCGGACCTTCCGGGCAGCCCAGCCCAAGGGCACGACTGGGGACCTGCATCCCCCGCGAAGAGGGGCCCTGAGGTGGTGGGCCCAGGCTGAGGGGCCGGCTGGGGCCTGAGGGGAGTCCTGGGCCTGAGAGAGCGGCTCCGGCCTGAGGCGGCACCGGGGCCCGAAGGGATTGTTGGGGCCTGAGGCGGCGGCCTGGGCGACCGAACTTGAGGGCCAGGCGGGGACAGAGCTCCCGAGGAGCCGCGCCACGGCTGGCCGCACTTGGCCTCAGCACCTGAAGCAGCTGCGCGGCGAATTCTAGAACTCGGCGGGGCGGGGAGAAGAGAGACTGCGATTCGAGCAGCGGGAGGAGCTGGCAGGCGGCGCGCGCCTGAGGGTGGAACATGAGCGGAGCCGCCTTCTGGGCGGGGCTCGGCAGGAGGCTCCGCCCCTTGGGCGCGCCTCCGACGGCGGTGACGTGCGCGGGGCCCGGGCCTGCGTCCCCCCGTGGGTCAGCCCCCGACCTTTGCCTGCTCTTTAGGCGTTCGCAACCCTCTTGTATCGCGGCGTCTGCCCCGCCTTCTGCGTCTGGAGCTCAGTTCCCGCGTCCCCGCTCGCTGGGCCCCATAGGCCGGGAGCGTTGCCCCTTTAACAAGAGAAGCCCGAGTCGCTCCCGGCACCTTCCTGGGACGGCGCGCGGCCGCCCCTCCGCGCGCGCGCGCGCGCGCGCGGCCGCCCGCCCGCCCGCGCGTCCCCCGCCCCTCGCTCCCGCCCCAGCTAGCGCTGCCCGGGCGGGCGCCGGCCGCTGGCGCCGCTACTGCTGCCGCCCCCGGGGCGCTAGTCCGCCGCCCGCCGCCCGGGGACCCGGCGAGGGGCGGGGGCAGCTCCGAACCGGCCCCGGATCGTCCCCGCTGCCGCCTCACGCTTCCCGGAAAGCTTGCCCCTCTCACTCCGCCGAGCTGCTCCGGGAGCCCCGTCTCGCCGAGGTGAGGGCTGGGGAAGGGGGAGGGAAGGGACGCCCGCGGAGGAATGTGCCGGGTTGGGGGGCGGGGAGCCGGGGTCCGGGTTGCGTTCCCCGGCGGCGCTATCTAGGCTCGAGAGCCGGAATCATGTGCTGTTTGTTCCGCGGAGGCGCAGAGAGGTGCCAGGCCCGGGCGGCCGCCGGCTGGCTGGACAGGAGGACGGGTCCGCATGGCCGCCCAGAGAGACCGGGCGGGGACCTGTGTGAGAACCGCTGGGTGGGCAAGGTGCAGGTGGCCCGAGACCCCCTTTGGGCCCTATCGGCCCCACCCCAGCCGCCTAGTATCCTTCTTGTAGCCCTCTGCTCCTTCACAGCTGCACCAGCCAACCCTGTCCCTACCTCTATTCCCTTACCCCGCCGGCCCCCAACCGTGCCACCCCATTCTCTGTCCCATTAGCCACAGCAGCGGCGTCACCATTGCTTGTCGCCACCAGTGTCCTTCCCTCCCCTGGTCAGGGTCTCGGGGGTCAGGGCTGTTCTTCCTGAGCCAGCTTCTGTGATTCCAGCTACTCCCTTCCTGTCTGGGGACAGACCAGTCCTCTCACCATCCCATACTCTGCCCAGGAAGGCCGGTGAGGGGAGGTCCAGTGTGGCAGGAGTTTGGGGCCCACTGGGGCCACAGGAGGGGGCTCAGCATCCCTTGTCCTTCTTCATGGTCCTCCTCCCTGCTCTCCGTGGGCGTGGGCTGCTCAACCTCTCCTCCCAGGGTGTGGGCACCCGATCACCCACATTCCTGGGCTCCAGCCTGGCACCTTCCCCAGGACAGTGGACGCCATAGCACTAGCCCCAGGCTAGGACCAGCCGGCTTCCTTTTCTTTTTCTCACTTTCAGGGAGGCCCTAGGGACCCTCTACCCTCAAAGACAGGTATTTCTGGGCGCCTCAAGGGTGGTGCCCTGAGGGTTGGTCTGATGGATACAGGATGACCCCACCCTCCCCTGCCCATTGTCCTGGATCCTGAGGAGGAAGTGCTGGGGGCTGGACAAGGGGCTTTAGAGCCCACAGAGTAGGCCCTGTGGATCCCAGTCCTGGGTTCTCCAGTCCTTGGACTTTGCCCATCAGCAGTACCGGCCTGGTGGGTGGAGACTGTGGGCCCTACGTGGGAACTGGATTCTCTCTTGCTGACCCTGTGGGGAATTTTAGGACAGGTTTTTTTTTTTTTTTTTTTTTTGAGACAGAGTCTTCCTCTGTTGCCAGACAGGAGTGCGGTGGCATGATCTCAGCTCATTGCAATCTCTGTCTGCTGGGTTCAAGCGATTCTCCTGTCTCAGCCTCCCAAGTAGCTGGGACTACAGGCGTGTGCCACCATGCGCAGCTGAGTTTTGTATTTTTAGTAGAGATGGCGTTTCACCACATTGGCTAGGATGGTCTCGATCCCTTGACCTTGTGATCTGCCCGCCTTGGCCTCCCAAAGTGCTTGGATTACAGGCCTGAGCCACTGTGCCTGACCCAAAGGACAGGTTTTGCATTTGCATTTTCCTCTCCTCTCATCTCTCTTCTGGGCTCCCAGTTTGTGCTTTGGCCTGAGAGTTCCCCACTCTGCCTCTTTAACACCTTGTGTTTGCTGTCCTCTGTCTCTTCTTCCTTTCCTCTCCCCTTCTTTTCTTTATAGCATGACTGCAGACTTGCCTTTTTGTCTTATTTGCTTGGTGTCTGTGACTCTCTGCCCCTCTTCTCTTTTTTATTGCCACCCTCCCATCTCTGCCCATGCGCCCTTCTCTCTGAATTGCCTTCTGTCCAACCTCTTTCTCTCTCTCCTCTATCTGAACGTTGAGTACACTTGTGAGTGACGAGGAATAAAAATATCACCGTCCCTGCCCTTGGATTCACATTGCGTTCAGCCACTCCAGAGGGGCAGCTGTCCATACCTTTCCTACCATTGCCCCCCTACCCTTGGCCCTCCAACCTGGGAACCCCAGACAGGTCTCTGGAGCCGCCACAGGTGCTTCCTAACAGCTCTTCCTCCACAACCAGGGTATCTCCCAGAGCCCCAGCTGGTGTGGCCAGGCCCCAGGAATAGGATGGGGCTCCCCCTACGAGGGCCGGTGGCAGCCAGAACTGATACAGCCCCTTTGGTCTGGGGCCAGGACACCAGGTAACTCTGGGGAGATGGCCCAGGTCCCGGCAAGCTGGAATATGGCTGGGGAGAAAGGCAGAAATACCTTTGGGAGTCTCTCAAGACAGTGACATTTGGGAGGAAAGCCAGGAGTGTGAGAACTGGGTCCTTGAGAGGCTGGGTGGCTCTGGGGGTGATGTGAAGAGGCTGGTTCCGGGAAGAAGCTGGGAGACAATGTCTCGGTCCCCCCCAGTGGCTCTGACCCTACCATACCTTTTTTTGTCCTCCAGCTGAGGAGGGCAGGAGTGTCTGGAGCCATGGCTGGTGCCTCGGTGAAAGTGGCAGTGAGGGTTCGGCCCTTTAACGCCCGTGAGACCAGCCAGGATGCCAAGTGTGTGGTCAGCATGCAGGGCAACACCACCTGTGAGTGAGTCCCTGGGGCCTGACTGGGCACAGTCAGGGAAGGCTGAGCCCACCACACAGGCCAGTCCCACTGGGCCAAACTAGGGGGAGAGCTGGGCTGGGCACAGAGCAGGTGCTAGTCGTAAGGGCGGGGGCTGGGGCAGGCTGGCCTTTCCCATGTTCCCAGTCCCTGGGAGGGGGAATGTTGGCCTGGAGCCCTCCATTGCCCAATCCAGGGAGGCAGCTCAGTGGGGGCGGGTCCTAGGAAGCCAAAATTAGCTTTGGTAGCTGGAGGGGGTGGGGAATATCAAAGGGGAGAGATGAGTCAGGACAGTGGTGGGGAGTGGGATGCTTAGATTCCAGGGGCTGGTGGGGATGTGGGCAGGGGCTGGGAGTACCTGACCCTGACTTTCCTTTCTTTACCCTCTCCTACCCCTCAGCCATCATCAATCCTAAACAGAGCAAGGATGCCCCCAAAAGCTTCACCTTTGACTACTCCTACTGGTCACACACTTCGGTGAGGTTATTGGGCTGGCTGAAGAGCAAGGCAGTGAGAAACAGTGGATTTAGGTCCTGGGGAGGGGACATGTTAAGACGTAGGACTTCCAGGGGATTAGTCAGGCTGGATTGCAGGGTGATCCTGGGTAGGGGTGGTAGGACCCTTGGGCTATGATTGAGGTCCCGAAGGGGAAGGGAGAATCCCTTGGGGCAATTAGGACTAGCAGGGGCTGGATAGGATCCTCTGGGCGATTAGGACAATAATGGGGATGGGAGGGCACACAGGACCTTTGGGGAATCATCAGTAATGGAAGCAAGACCCTTGGGACAGAGACAGGAAGGATGAAGTCATCCAGGGTTCCTTCTCTTTTTCTCTGCTGCTGCTTTCTCCTAGGTGGAGGACCCCCAGTTTGCATCTCAGCAACAAGTGTATCGGGACATTGGAGAAGAGATGCTGCTCCATGCTTTTGAAGGCTACAACGTGTGCATCTTTGCCTATGGGCAGACTGGGGCTGGGAAATCCTATACCATGATGGGCCGACAGGAGCCAGGGCAGCAGGGCATCGTGCCCCAGGTACTTCCAGGACCTGGTGGGGCAGCCAGGGCAGGAACTTCTTTAGCTGCCCTCTGAGAGAGGAAGGACCAGGGTCTGAGGGTTAGGAAACAGAGACCTGGCTCTGAGGCCACTGGTGAAAGGCAATGTAATGGGAGATAGAGGCTGATTGCAAGCTGGACAACCCTTTGGGGTGGGGGGGAGGTTTTGCCCCATGAGAGACAAGCCTCAGTGAGACGAGTGAGGCTTTGGCATCAGTGAGCCAGTTTTACAACTTACCACTGTTTTACTTAGTTTCATGATAATTCATGAGAATGGTTATTCTACAGGCTTGTGTACCACCGGCAGGGTGTTAACTGTAGAAACGCCGGTAGGGATAAGAGTTAACTGCAATTGTCCCTGACTGTGCAGCATAGTAACCTGGCACACAGGCTTGGGAGTCAGGATGCCTGGGGTTTGCACTCTGGCTGGCTGAATGCTAGCCTGTGATCTTGGGCAAGTGGGAACCTTTCTGAGGTTGTTTTCCCATCTGTAAAATGGGAATACCCCACCCTCAGGGCTGTGGCAAGGGTTCAGTGGGGTCACTGTGGCTGGACACTTCAGGTATGCCCTGAACAGGAGGGTCTATGTTTCTCTGTGTCCCTCTCCAGCTCTGTGAGGACCTCTTCTCTCGCGTTAGTGAGAACCAGAGCGCTCAGCTATCCTACTCTGTGGAGGTAAGCCCAGGTCTCAGTTGCAGGGCTGAGAGGGGATCCAGGCTGCTGAGGACAGTTGCTAGAACCGGATAGCCTGGGATCTAATCCTGTCTGATGGTTACCAACTGTGACTTTGGGCAGTGATTCTGTCCTTCAGCTTCATGTGTTCATCTGTGAGATGCTAACGATCGGACCTACCTCCTAGCTTGTTGCGCAGGACGCTGAGCCAGCATCTGCAGATTGTGTCGCACCATGGATTAGCTGCAGTCACTGGATCGTGTCCAGTGGATGCAGATCAAGTTTCATTGTCAGTGTTGTTGCTAGTTTTGTTACTTCTAATTTGCTTCTCCCGCTCAGGTGAGCTATATGGAGATCTATTGTGAGCGGGTACGAGACCTCTTGAACCCCAAGAGTCGGGGTTCTCTGCGGGTCCGGGAGCACCCCATCCTGGGCCCCTACGTGCAGGACCTGTCCAAATTGGCTGTGACCTCCTACGCGGACATTGCTGACCTCATGGACTGTGGAAATAAAGCACGGTGAGGCAGGCTGACAGAGCGGAGGGCAAGGGAGCCAAGACTGGGAAGGTGAGAGGCAGAATCCAGTGACAGCTCCCTTTGCCCCCAAGGACTGTGGCTGCCACCAACATGAATGAGACCAGCAGCCGTTCCCATGCTGTCTTCACCATTGTGTTCACACAGCGCTGCCATGACCAGCTTAGTGGGCTGGACTCGGAGAAGGTGGGACCCCCCTCCCCAACCTCCCCTGGCAACAGGAACAGGACATGGTAGAAGGGTCTTGGGCCCTCTGCCAATGCTGGGTTGAGTGCCTCCTTAAGACTTCCATGACCGCCCCCTACCCAGATTAATCTGTGCCCCTCTACTACTGTTTACTTTTTTGGTTTGTCCTTTTTTTTTTTTTTTGAGATGGTGTCTCGCTCTGTCACCCAGGCTAGAGGGCAGCGGTGTGATCTTGGCTTACTGCAACCTCTGCCTCCCAAGTTCAAGTGATTCTCCTGCCTCAGCCTCCCGAGTAGCTGGGATTACAGGCACATGCCACCACACCCAGCTAATTTTTTGTGTTTTTAGTAGAGATGGGGTTTCACTGTGTTAGCCAGGATGGCCTCCTTCCCCTGATCTCGTGATCTGCCTGCCTAGGCCTCCCAAAGTGCTGGGATTACAAGCGTGAGCCACTGCACCCAGCAGGTTTTGTTTTTGTTTTTTTTAGACAGAGTCTCTCTCTTGTCCAGGCTGGAATGAAGTGGTGCAATCTTGGCTCACTGCATCCTCCACCTCTGGGTTCAAGTGATTCTCCAGCCTCAGCCTCCTGAGTAGCTGGGATTACAGGCATGTGTCACCAGGCCTGGCTAATTTTTGGTATTTTTAGTAGAGATGGTATTTCGCCATGTTGGTCAGACTGGTCTCGAACTCCTATCTCGGGTGATCCACCTGCTTCAGCCTCCCAAGTGCTGAGATTACAGATGTGAGCCACTTTGCCCAGCTGTTCTTTTTACTAGACCCAGGACAGGGCTTGGATCCCCCTGTATGTCCCTTGTCCCTGCCTGCGGTGGACTTGTAGCTATTTGTAATTGAGTGAGTAACCACCGTCTCACTGTTGTCATGTATTGTTTCCCCTGGTCTCCCTTGCTTCCTCCTGGCTCTTTGCAGCCCTTGCCAGCTGCCCACATTCCCGCTGGGTGATCCCCTGATTTGCCTGTCCTGTCCCTCAACCCCACCTCATCTCCTGCCTGTTTACTTTGACCCCAGGTCAGTAAGATCAGTTTGGTGGACCTTGCTGGGAGTGAGCGGGCTGACTCCTCAGGGGCCCGGGGCATGCGCCTGAAGGTGAGGGGGCTTTGGAGGGCTGGTTGGTTGGAGGGCAGCGTTATGGGCTGTGTGTGGAGGTCTCCATTTGGAGGAACCTGGGACTCTTGTTGGGGAGGTACAAAGGGGAAGTGGATGGGATTGGGAGAGGAGGGCCTCATCCCTACATTCCTCATCCTTTTCTAGGAGGGCGCAAACATCAATAAGTCCCTGACTACTCTAGGGAAGGTGATCTCGGCCCTTGCAGATATGGTGAGACCTGGGTGTTGGGAAGAGAAGGGGCTTGGGAAAGGGGGGGTGACCCACCCTAACTTCCTTCCCTCTTTTATCCCCCAGCAATCAAAGAAGCGGAAGTCAGATTTTATTCCCTACAGGGACTCTGTGCTCACCTGGCTGCTCAAGGAAAATTTGGGTGAGGGCCTCTTCCTCTCTCTGCTGACCCTGACGCATCCCTCAAACCCCTTTGATACGTCTGACAGATCCCCTTGCCATGCCGAGAATCCCAAATCCTGTTGTCTGACTTCTCCCTCTGACCCAGGGAACATCCTTGGAAGATTTCCTGATGCTGAGATAAAGGCCACACCCCCCCTGCCAAGCCTCACTGACCTGCTACTCATGAACCCTCCCTGATCTCTGATCCCAGATCCCAGATCCCATACCCACTGCTGCACTGCTGACTGCATCCCCCTCCTGTGGTTCTGTGACTATGCTGCAGATACCTGGTATCTCCATGACCTCACTGTCTCCTATAACCAGATGTCATCGTCAGTTCCACACTCTTAGCTTCCCCAACTCAGACCGTGACCCTGTCAGACCCCTGCCTGAGCAGTGAGGCCGCGGCCCCATGACCCAGTCTGACTTTTTTTAACCCCTACCTGAGCTAAAGCTTTTCCCTGCATTCCATTCATAGGTGGGAACTCACGCACAGCAATGATTGCAGCCCTGAGCCCTGCTGACATCAATTACGAGGAGACTCTCAGCACCCTCAGGTGGGGCTTCTGGCTCTAGCAGGGATAGGGCAGAACAGGAAAAGTGCCAGGAGTTCAGAGGCGAGTTGCTTAGGACCCTGCTAGTGAGACAGGGTAGATGTCCGAACCCTGCCACAATATCTTGAGACCTGGGAGAGGGAGAAGGAGAAACAGGCAGCAGACCAAGTGTCCCCTGCACCCAGGCCTCACTGATCCTTCTCGCTCACCCAGGTATGCCGACCGCACCAAGCAAATCCGCTGCAATGCCATCATCAACGAGGACCCCAATGCCCGGCTGATTAGAGAGCTACAAGAAGAGGTGGCCCGGCTGCGGGAGCTGCTAATGGCTCAGGGACTGTCAGCCTCTGCTCTGGAAGGTAGGGTTTCCAGGGATGGGCAGCCCAGGACGCCCCTTGGCCCACCCCATCCTTCTCACATGCCTTTGCCCACTTCTGGAGCCAGGGAGGGACCATGAACTATGACTCAGTGACTTGGAAACAGATGTGGAGAGGGGACGTATGTCTTCAGATGTGACAGAGCTGGGAGGGACTAATTTTCTCGGGGAGAGTCAGGATCCAGAGGGACCTGTCAGGCTCCTGGAACTAATAAAATGACAGGTACAGGAAATATGTACTTGTGGGTCAAACAGTAAATTGTTAAGAGGCTAGGCTACTGGCTAACTCTGTTGGCAGATGTTCTTGTAAAATGTCAAGAGTTGAAGTGGATGATGGTGTAACAGTTCACAGTGGAGTGGTTTCTAACATGTTGTACTCAGCCTCACTGATAGGAAACTGTCCAAATGAGAGGATGTGTGATCCATGCTGACTGGGTCAGGAATGGACCCTGCATTCAGTCTTGAGATCATCCCATTGAGGATAGTTAGGATGCTGAGGGACACAGTGTGGGGAATGTAAGTGGGAAGAGAAGGATAACGTAGATAGGATATTTGCCTTCCAACATTTGAGGGATTGTCTCGCAGAAGAGAAAGCAGTAAGGTCGTTTATCCCAGAGGGCAGAACTAGAAACACTAGTACACATGATGTGGGGCCTGTTTCAGCTCAACACAGCTAAGAATTCTTACCTTTTTTTCTTTTTATTGAGACAGAGTCTCACTCTTGTCTCCCTGGTTGGAGTGCAATGATGCAGTCTCAGTTCACTGCAGCCTCCGCCTCCTGGGTTCAAATTATTCTCCTGCCTCAACCTCCTGAATAGCTGGTATTACAGGCGCCTGCCACCTCACCTGGCTAATTTTTATATTTTTATAGAGACTGGGGTTTCTAGAAACCATGTTGGCCAGGCTGATCTTGAACTCCTAACTTCAGATAATCTGCCCTACTTGGCCTCCCAGAGTGCTGGGATTACAGGTGTGAGCTACTGCGTCCAGCCGAGCTAAGTATTTTCTTTTTTTTTTGAGATGGAGTCTCACTATGTTGCCCAGGCTGGAGTGCAGTGGCACGATCTCAGCTCACTGCAACCTCCGCCTCCCAGGTTCAAGTGATCCTCCTGCTTCAGCCCCCTTAGTAGCTGGGATTACAGGCATGCACAACCATGCCCGGCTAATTTTTGTATTTTTAATAGAGATCAGGTTTTGCCATGTTGGCCAGGCTGGTCTTGAACTCCTACCTCAGGTGCTCCACCCATCTCGGCTTCCCAAAGTGCTGGGATTACAGAGTGAACCACTGCGCCCAGCTCCAGCTAAGAATTTTCTGATGGTACAAGTCATCTAACAGTGGAAAAGACTGGCTGCCTCATTCAATAATGAGCTCTGCACCCCTGGGGTTCAAGCAGAGAGACTGGGTGCCCATTTGTCATGGCTGTGGTAAGAGGGCTCCCTGTCTGGTAGGAGGCTAACCAGCTGTCTTCTGTAGTCCTTATAGACTCGTCCTTTGTGAAGCTCATGATCTCCTTGATGTCTCTCATCTGCTTCTTCTTTCCTTAGCCTCATTCTTTTTCCTCTGTCTCCTACCCAGGCCTGAAGACAGAAGGGAGTGTTGGAGGTGCCCTGCCAGCTGCATCGTCTCCCCCCGCTCCGGTGTCACTGTCATTGCCCACCACACATAACGGGGAGCTGGAGCCGTCATTCTCCCCCAACACGGAGCCCCAGATTGGGCCTGAAGAAGCCATGGAGAGGCTGCAGGTGGGAAGCTGGAGCTGGCAAGGGTCAGGGGTCTGGGCGTTGCTGGGAGTTTAGTTCTCCAAAGTCAAGCTTGAGAAAGAAGGAATTCTAGGAGTAGAGTGGCCCCAGGGTAGATGCTTGTCCCAGACCATCCTGAAACCTACCCACCCTTTTTCCCCAGGAGACAGAGAAGATTATAGCTGAGCTGAATGAGACGTGGGAGGAGAAGCTACGCAAGACAGAAGCCCTGAGGATGGAGAGGTGTGAGGGCTGACAGCTGGGGCCCTGGGAGGAGTTGGGGGCAGCAGTGGAGGTTGGGCCCCACAGGGAAGGAGGTCACGGGCAGTGAAAGTAAGACCGACATTTGCCTATCCTTTGCACACAGAGAAGCGTTGCTGGCTGAGATGGGGGTGGCCGTCCGGGAGGATGGGGGAACTGTGGGCGTCTTCTCTCCAAAGAAGGTGAGTGAGGAATCCGGTGAGGAGGCCTAAAGCGCTCTCTGAATGCTTAGAGAAGAGGCAGGAGGTGCAGGGTAGTGAGTGCTATCTCCGATCTCTCCCTTTGAGGTGCCTGGCTTGTCCCTCTATCATTTCTGTCCCCTCCCCTGCCACCTCCTCTCTGTATTGTCTAGTCATCCCTGCCTTCTCCCTCCAGCCACTGGATAGCCTCAGGAGAGAGGGAGAGGACCTGGGAAATTGGAGGCTGGTTGTGATAGAGACTGAGGCACTGTATGTGCCTTTGTCTCATTTGAGTTTTATACTCTTTACATGTGCTCAAAAAAATAACTAAAGACATCTGTTTTTCAAAAGGATAACTTGGGAAGACAAGACTAAAGGGAATAGAGGAGGCATAAGCACTACGCTGTAAGGTAGTGGGTACCAGTACAGCGAGGGGTTGGTTAATAGATGGAGGCACCAGTATGGCCTGGAGCTATGCCACAACTGGTTTCCTGGAGAAGGTAGTTTGGAAAGTGGAACCTGAAAAGATGGACAGGACTTGCAGGGTATGGAGGAGTAGGGACAACATGAGGTTGAACAGCCTGGGGTACGTGTTGGTCTAAGTGGGACACGCCAGTGCCTGACACGTACCTGCTGCCAGATTTTAGGTGCCTCATAAATCTTTGCTGAAAGGAAGGAAGGAGCAGGGCAGGAGAGGTCAGGCTCAGATGGAGGCAGGAATAATACTCAAAATATGAATATCCAGCCAGCACAGGGACTGACCAATCGGAAGGGACACTGACTGTAGACAGCCAGTGCCACCGCACCAGTGCATACCAATGAAGGAATGGGCAGAGGCCAGTTTGAGCAGAGCAGGAACTTCCAGTTTCACCAGGGAACCAGCTCAGCCTGTCTGGACCATGGTGTGAAGCAGCAGAGTATCAGGCCCTAAGTCAGATACACTGTGCTCTGGGCCAGACAGGGTTGCTGGGGGCTACCTGGAAAAGGTGATGGGTTACCAGAATGAGGCTCCTCTCTCTTTTGTAAAGTCAGGTCCATCTAGGGGGCTAGGCAAGCAGGGATCACTGAACCCCTCTTCTGAAAAGAGAAGGGTTTTGCCTTGTCTGGCCCAAGCCACAGCAAGGGAGTGAGAGAGCTGTGGGCAGCAGGCCAGGCTGCTTGTCTGGGGTCTTGCCTAGGGCTGGGGACGCTGGGCTTTGGAGTCCCTCTGAGGAAGTCAGACTCTTCTGGGACCCAGCCACATCTAGGTGGAGAGAGGGGCTACAGATCCTCTCTCAGCATGGCTTCCAGCCACCTTTGTGTACCTGTACCTGGGATGCCTCCACCATGGTTGCAAGAATGGAGAAAAAGCAGAAAGGAGTGTGGAGACTGATGGGGTGGATGTTTCTTCCTTGGAGAGCTTGCAGATATGCCATCTGCCAAAGCCTGGAGACCAAAGGAGGGGGATCTTGTTTTATTATTAATTGTTCTTATAAAGGTAATACATACCAGAGAGAACATTCTAGTAATTCTAAAAGGTATGTACAGTGAAAAATAAGTCTCTCAGTTTACAGCATTTTGTTAAAGAAAAAAAAAAAGTAAATCTCCATCCTTTCCACCCTTAAGTTCCCCTCTCAGAGGCAGCCTCCATTATGAGTTCTTAGTGTGTTCTCCTAGAGATAGCGTCTAGAAGGTGTTATAATACATGTTACAGGCATGTGTTATATAGAGCTATACACATTTGCACACATTTACAGCCTCTCTCTCTAATAGTTGTAGTTGCATACCTTATTTTATTTTATTTTTTTGAGAGAGAGTCACATTATGTTGCCCAGGCTGGAGTGCAGTGGCACAGTCTCAGCTCATTGCAAACTCTGCCTCCCAGGTTCAAGTGATTCTCATGCCTCAGCCTCCTGAGTAGCTGAGATTACAGGCACCTGCCACCATGCTGGACTAATTTTTGTATTTTAGCAGAGGCAGTGTTTTGCCATGTTGGCCAAGCTGGTCTCAAACTCCTGGCCTCAAATGATGCGCCTGCCTTGGCCTCCCAAAGTGCTAGGATTACAGCTGTGAGCTACAGCGCTTGGCCTGTGTACCTTATTTTAAAGTTTCCTTTATTTTTTTCACAGTGTCAGGGTATTATGTTGCATTGATGTAGGATAATTTAACCAGTTTCCCACTGATGGACATTCAGATTCTTTCCCATTCCTTGATGATACAAACAAGGCTACCATGCATAGTCTTACAAATGAGTGTTATCTGTAGAGAGGTTCCTAGAAGTGGAGATTTTGGGTCAAATGGTAGCCATTTAAAATTTTAATCTATATTGCCAAAGTGCCCTCTGAAGATTATAATGATACCAGTGTATACTCCTAACGGTAGCATGCAAGAAAGGTTATTTCCCCTCACCCTTTTCTACATTCTGGGTTAATGAGACTTTTATCTTTGCCAGTGTGATTGGTGAAGAGGTGTCTTAGGGTAGTTCACTTTTACATTTTTCTCAGGCTGGTGAGGGTGAACATATTTTCATGTTTAAAAGCCATGTGGTCTGAATCTAGAGAACTGTTAGATACATGAGGAAATGGGTTTGATGGGGGTAGCTCCAACAGGGAATAGTTGGGCCCCGGAGGAGAAAACTACAGTTTGTCTTGGAGGGAGCCCCCTCTTGCTGGGACCCCCACCACTGGGGCTAAGCACTGCTTAAATCAGTAATATTCAAACGTGGTTCTGAACTTCCTTCTCAGGGTTGAGGGGAGGGACAGGACCAGACCCTGGGGCTCCCACCCCCAGCCTGGGCCTGAGCAGCTCCTTGCTAATCTGCTTGATGTCCTGGGCTTCTAGAGAAGGTTTTGCTTTGAACAAAGAGTTGTAGGGCTGAACAAAAAGTTGAAAAGCACTGCCCCAAATTGTATTCCCTCTCCCCAAGGACAGATTGCTTTCTTTTTTTTTTTTTTTTTTTTTTTTTTTGGACGGAGTTTCGCTCT
>NW_022437126.1:564807-584638 GCF_009761245.1 Sapajus apella | reverse complement strand
TGGCGTGATCTCGGCTCACCGCAACCTCCGCCTCCTGGGTTCAGGCACTTCTCCTGCCTCAGCTTCCTGCCTAGCTGGGATTACAGGCACGCGCCACCATGCCCAGCTAATTTTTTTTGTATTTTTAGTAGAGACGGGGTTTCACCGTGTTGACCAGGATGGTCTCGATCTCTTGACCTCGTGATCCACCCGCCTCGGCCTCCCAAAGTGCTGGGATTACAGGCTTGAGCCACCGCGCCCGGCCTTGGACAGATTGCTTTCTGCTTCTGGAGCCCATCAATGTTTGCCAGTCCCAGAGCCGGCCTGACACTGCGGTGTAGGGAGGGGCATGTGTGTCCCTCAAGAGAAGTGTCACGGGAGTGGTCCTTAGGGCACTTGGATGAGGGCTGGATGCACAGATATACAGATACCCGTGGGGGACACAGCCTTTGACTGTTCAGGTGGCTCCCAGAGAAATAGGGGTTGAGCTACATGCTGTTTCCCTTCTGTACCCTGTGCTTTTCTGCCTCTGCACTTCTGTGCAGGCTCCTTTCACCTGGAGCACTCTTCCTGATGCATGTCCACACCCTCCTCATTCTTAAAGGCCAGCTTCCATGTTGCCCTTCCCATTAAGTCCTTCTGATCCCTTTGGAATCCCATAGTTCTTCACTTTATTTGTCTTTGCCTTTGAGTCCCTCCCAGAACACGGGGGCACTCAACCCCCTGGGAACAAATGAATGAGCAAATGAACTTAAGCAAGGGCATGAGAAAATCAGAAACTCCTCCATGAAGCATCTATTTCCAGCTTGTAACAGTGTTTCCACACCAAGCCTCACATCCCCTAGCTGACTTTGATTTCCTGACTGACTGGACAGCAGTGCCTGGGCTTGACTCATCTCTGGGCCCTGCCTAGCACTTCACCAGGGCAAGGTAGAAAGGCCATAGTAAATCCTGGAACAGAGGCAGGAGGTCTTGTGTTCTGATGGAAGGCTTAGGAAAAATTCCTGGAGGAAGTCACATTTAAGACAGACTGGGAGAAATGGGAAGGAAGTGAATGATTTTGGCTGGTGGGGGTGGGGCGGTTGTTGTGGGGGCCATCAGGGATGCAGGAGGCCTGCTTTGGAGTGAGTGCTCAGGGGTCCTCTGAGTTGAAGTACAGAGCCTGGGAGAGAGGCCTGGGAGAGGGGCTTGGACAGGTGGACTGGAGCCTGGACATGGAGGAGGCCCCAGGGATACCAGGGTAAAAAGCAAGCTCAAGTCCAGTGAGCCTGGGGTTCCAGCTGGAGAGGTCTCAGCAAGGACATGGCCATAGCGAGGTGTGGGCAGGAAGCTGGGAGACCCAAGGGGTAGCAGGAAGGCAGGTGGGCCTGGGGCAGGATGGTGCCCAGGGGTAGACAGGTGTCGAGGGGCAGGCAGCAGCTGGCATGAATGGGGGTACAGAGGCAGTAAGGCCTGTGCGCCGCCCAGAGTACTGCCCATGGAGGGCAGGACTATTGTAACAGAAACAAGTCAGGAGAAGGGAGTGGGCTGGGTTTTCAACACAAAGCAGCATAGCAATCACTCAGGTATTCAGGATGGACTTGGCTGGGGACTTCAGGCAGGGACAGCCCCAGGCAGCTGCTGCAGGGACCCAGGCTTGAGGGGAAGGGGTAGTCACTGGGGAAGAGTCAGGGAGACTGACAAGAAACATGTTGGTTCCATTTGCTTTTAAGTTAAAGTGACATTTTTTATTTTTTAGTTGTGAAAGTAATTCATGTGTGTAAGAAATTCAAGATTGATGAAAGGTGGGGAGTACCAGTGTGCTCACTCAGTCTCCCCACTTACTCTCCAGAAGCTGCACAGTACATTTTGAGGAAAGAAAAGATGGGACCTGGAACAGAGGAATATAGGGAAGAAGAGAATGCAGGGGTGTTCGGGACTTTTGGTCAGGGAGCCTGGCAGGTCAAAGTGCTTCTGAAGAGATAGGCCTTGGGAAGGGTTGCTGACCTAGACGTAGCTGGATGGGTAGGGCAATTTTTGTAGGCTCCTTGTGTGAAGAGAGGGTGGATCAGACTGTCCCAAAGGCAGTTGGTGTGAGAAGTGGGAACCAAAGAACCTAAGATGATCTTCAGGGTGGAGGGATGATGATGGGAGGAGTACAGAGGGCGTGAGAGCTCTCCAGAGTGAGGGGGGCGCAGCTGGCAGTGCCAGGCATGGAGGGGTGTCTCCTCCCACCCCTTCCTTCCTTCCTTTCCATGGCACCCCTGAATGGCTCCCCCGACCATCCTTCTTTCCCACGTTAGACTCCCCACCTGGTGAACCTGAACGAAGACCCTCTGATGTCTGAGTGTCTGCTCTACCACATCAAAGATGGCGTCACCAGGTAGCGTGTACCCAGCAGGGGTGACCTCTGCTTTTGGGGTATGGCTGCAGAGATTGGCCACATTCGTGATTCCCTTCCCTGGTGGTCCCTGGAGACACCTCAGATCTCTCTAAACAGCCACCTCCACAGCCCTGCATGCTCTCGCAGCTTCAAGAGAAGTTGCTGAGCCTGCCTCCTCAGTGGCTGTGTCGCCTTCATCTGCCAGTTTGGTTAGGGTGAGAGATCTTTGTTTACTGGGGCAGGAGAGTTAGGAAATGTAGACCCCCACATTCTTAGCCCCTGATGCCAATGCCTTGGCATCCCTTGGTGGGGCCTTCCCTGGAGGCGGGAGCAGGGAAACATGGCCTGGTCTGTGCTGTTGAGGGCTGGGCAGCTAAGGGTAAGTGGCACCTTGAGCTGGTATTAACAAGTCCTGGGGGCTCGATGCCTCCTCTAAAGGGGTGAGGGTGCCCTTTCCCTCCCACCACGGGCATTTGTGGCTATCTTTAGTAATCATCGTGGATAGGGAGTGAGCTCTCAGGATCATCAGCCTTAAGGAGGGTGGTGGCCTGTGGCTGAGGGTGCCCATTTCTCCCAGGTTTGCTTTTCCCCTTTGCTGTATAACATGGTGACTAAGAGCATGGCTTCAGAGTCAGGCACATCTGGACTCAGATCTGAGCTTCACCACTGCCCACCTGAATGACCCTGGACAAGGCACTTCACCTCCCGGAGCCTCTGCTTCCTCATCTGTGAAATGGGAATAATTTGCTTGGCTTATTGAGTTGGATAAACTGGTGTTCAGGAGGAGCTTGGTTAAAGTCTGACACATGCTCAGGAATGTTGGCCATTGCTTCCCCAGGGTCGGCCAGGTAGATATGGACATCAAGCTGACTGGACAGTTCATTCGGGAGCAACACTGTCTGTTCCGGAGCATCCCTCAGCCAGATGGAGAAGGTAATGGCTGAGGGGGTAAGGGAGGCCAGATAGGGAGACAGAGAGGCCCCATGTTCCACCCCAGACACGGAACACAGAGGCCTGGGTTGGGCACTAGGGAGTGCGGCCATATAAAGAGGAGTGGTAGTCTTGTCCTCAGAGGGGCTTCAGGTTCATGAGTATGAATTGAGGAATATCACAGGCCTGGCCCTCTGCACCCATCCTGAGAGGGCAGACTACTGTGTGGTCAGGGACTGGTGAGGGTCCCAAGGCAGAAATGGAACACTGGTGAGCCAGAGGGTGTGATTTTG
Organism: Sapajus apella; assembly: GCF_009761245.1. Classification (NCBI taxonomy): domain Eukaryota; kingdom Metazoa; phylum Chordata; class Mammalia; order Primates; family Cebidae; genus Sapajus; species Sapajus apella. The sequence continues at coordinate 581,074 of NW_022437126.1, read as the reverse complement.
CTGAAGAGATCCTGCCCTTCTTGATCTTGTTAGACGAAACTAGCACTCTGGTCCTTTTTAAATGAAAACCTGTATTTGAATATCTGAACTTTTCCTGTAGAAAACCTGCCTCTATCCAGTTATGACTGCAGAGGTTTCTTTTTTTGTTTTTTCTTTTTCTTTTATTTATTTATTTTGTTTGTTTGTTTTTTGAGACGAAGTCTTGCTCTGTTGCCCAGGCTGAAGTGCAGTGGTATGCTCTTGGCTCACCACAACCACTGCCTCCCTGGTTCAAATGATTCTGCTGCCTCAGCCTCCCAAATAGCTGGGACTACAGGTGCATGCCACCCTGCCCAGCTAATTTTTGTATTTTTAGTAGAGACTGGGTTTTACCATGTTGGCCAGGATGGTCTCTATCTCCTGACCTTGTGATCTGCCTGCCTTGGCTTCCCAAAATGCTGGGATTACAGGTGTGAGCCACTGTGTCCAGCCTTTTTTTTTTTTTGAAACAGAAGCTCTTGTTGCCCAGGCTGGAGTGCATTGGCGTAATCTCTCCTCACTTTAGCCTCCACCTCCTGGTTTGAAGTGATTCTTCTGCCTCAGCCTCCTGAGTAGCTGGGATTATAGGAGTGTGCCACCACACCTGGCTAATTTTGTATTTTTAGTAGAGACGGTATTTCACCATGTTGGCCAGGCTGGTCTCAAACTCCTGGCTTCAGGTGATCCGCCCGACTCTGCCTCCCAAAGTTGCTAGGATTGCAGGTGTGAGCCACCTCGCGGGGCCAACTGCCAAGGTTTCTGAGAGTTAAGGGGCCATGTGTCCCATTGGTTTGAAACTTTTAGGTTTTAGCCCTTATATGGCCATAGCAGCAAAAGCTTTTAAGAATCACAGACTCTAAAGGTAAAGTTAGTAGCCTGACATATTAATAAAACAATACTCAGGCCGGGCGCGGTGGCTCAAGCCTATAATCCCAGCACTTTGGGAGGCCGAGGCGGGTGGATCACGAGGTCAAGAGACTGAGACCATCCTGGTCAACATGGTGAAACCCCGTCTCTACTAAAAATACAAAAAATTAGCTGGGCATGGTGGTGTGTGCCTGTAATCCCAGCTACTCAGGAGGCTGAGGCAGGAGAATTGCCTGAACCCAGGAGGCGGAGGTTGCGGTGAGCCAAGATCGCGCCATTGCACTCCAGCCTGGGTAACAAGAGCGAAACTCCGTCTCAAAAACAAAAAAAAAGCAATACTCATGAGGTTCAAGGTGTATTATTATTTATTACTTTTTTGAGATAGGGTCTCACTGTGTCACTCAGGTTGGAGTACATAATCATGGCTCACTGCAGTCTTAATCTCCCAGGCTCAAATGATCCTCCCACCTCAAGTGATCTTCCCACCTCAGCCTTTCAAGTACCTGGGACCACCGGCAAGCGCCACCATGCCTAATTTTTTTTTTTTTTTTTTTTTTTTGTAGTGATAGGGTTTCACCATGGTGTCTGGACTGGTCTCACACTCCTCAGCTCAAGTGATCCTCCCGCCTCGGCCTCCCAAAGTGTTGAGATCAGGTGTGAGCCACCGTACCCAGCCCATTTTTTAATTATTAGTAGTAGTAGTGTGGGTTGTTTTTTTTTTTTTTTTTTTTTTTTGAGACAGAGGATCACTCTGTCCCCCAGGCTAGAGGTGGCACAATTTCAGCTCACTTCAATCTCCACCTCCTGGGTTCAAGCAATTCCCCTGCCTCAGCCTCCCAAGTAGCTGGGATTACAGGCGTGTGCCACCACGGCCAGCTAATTTTTGTATTTTTAGTAGGGACAGGGTTTCACCATGTTGGTCAGACTGGTCTCGAACTCCTGACCTCTGATCTGCCCACCTTGGCCTCCTAAAGTGCTGGGATTACAGGTGTGAGCCACTGTGCCCAGCCATTTAAAAAATTTTTTTTTTTGAGACGGAGTTTCACTCTTGTTACCCAGGCTGGAGTGCAATGGCGCGATCTCGGCTCACCGCAACTTCGGCCTCCTGGATTCAGGCAATTCTCCTGCGTCAGCCTCCTGAGTAGCTGGGATTACAGGCACGCATCACCATGCCCAGCTAATGTTTTGTATTTTTAGTAGAGGCGGGGTTTCACCATGTTGACCAGGATGGTCTCGATCTCTTGACCTCGTGATCCACCCGCCTCGGCCTCCCAAAGTGCTGGGATTACAGGCTTGAGCCACCGCGCCCGGCCATTTTTTTTAATTTTTAAAGTTTTATTGATTAAAAAAAAAAAAAAAAAAAAGGAACAGTATCTCACTATGTGTTCCAGGCTGGTCTCACAACTCCTGGGCTCAAGTGATCCTTTTGTCTCAGATTTCTAACGTGTTAGGATTACCGGTGTGGGCCACTGCACCTGTCGAGGTGTATTTTTGAGGTTACCAGTTTGTTTTAGTTCTGATACTTTTAAAAATATAGAATGATTTGGGTTCACATAAGGTCAATGAAGTCACGCTCTGTGAAAATGACTTGGACAGGGAGGCAGGACGTAGCACACATATGCTATCTGTCAACTTGGACCTGGTGTATGCATTGTGCCTCAGAGACCTAGGAGTGTTTAGCCTAACACCTTCCAGGGGTCAAGGTACCTGGGGCGGGTATGGTCAACACATTTTGTTTTTTTTTGAGATGGAGTTTTGCTTTTGTCGCCCAGACTGGAGTACAGTGGTGTGATCTCAGCTCACTGCAACCTCTGTCTCCCAGGTTCAAGCAGTTCTCCTGCCTCAGCCTCAGTAGTAGCTGGGATTACAGGCACACATTACCACATCTGGCTAATTTTTATATTTTTAGCAGAGATGGGATTTCACCACATTGGCCAGGCTAGTCTCAACAGAGTGAGACTCTGTCTCCAAAAAAAGGGAAAAAAAAAAGACAAACCTTTTGGGTTTCCATTTGGTTCAGGGTCAGCAGATTAAGGTAGTTGTTCTGGTCTGGTTCAAGTCCTCAGTGACAGCAGACGTTTCCGGCATTTTGGGTTGAAAGCTGTTGAATCAGTTCAGCCCCGTGAGTTATTGCCAAGTTCCTGTTGTGCGGCTACCTTGAGCCATTTGCTGGGGGAGATATGAAAGTCATACAAGTCACCAAAAATATACCTCAGCAGAGCGAGCCCAACGGTAAGGAGCTCAGATTGTGGGGAGATGACACATGTGTGCAAGACTGTGACATAAGTCACAGTAAAGGCAGCTAGTGTTTCTGTGTTGCAAAGGATGGGGATTGTGATGGTTTAGTCCCTGCGGGTCTTGGTTATTAGCAGATTTCAGACCCAGCCAGAGGTTTGGCTGTACACCTGTATTCCCAGCACTTTGGGAGGCAGAGGCAGGCAGATCATGAGGTCAGGAGTTCGAGACCAGCCTGGCCAACATGGTGAAACCCCATCTCTGCTTAAAAATACAAAAATTAGGCCGGGCGTGGTGGCTCACGCCTGTAATCCCAGCACTTTGGGAGGCCGAGGCGGGTGGATCACGAGGTCAAGAGATCGAGACCATCCTGGTCAACATGGTGAAACTCCGTCTCTACTAAAACTACAAAAAATTAGCTGGGCATGGTGGTGCGTGCCTGTAATCCCAGCTACTCAGGAGGCTGAGGCAGGAGAATTGCCTGAACCCAGGAGGCCGAAGTTGCGGTGAGCCGAGATCGCGCCATTGCACTCCAGCCTGGGTAACAAGAGTGAAACTCTGTCTCAAAAAAAAAAAAAAAAATTAGCTGGGCATGGTGACACACATCTGTAATCCCAGCTACTTGGGATGCTGAGGCAGGAGAATCTGTTTCTTTTTTTTTTGTTTGAGACAGAGTCTCACTCGTCACCAGGCTGGAGTGCAGTGGTGCGATCTCGGCTTACTGCAACCTCTGCCTCCCAGGTTCAAGCAATTCTGTCTCCAACCTGGGCAACAAGAGCGAGACTCCATCTCAAAGTAAATAGATAAATAAATTGCATCCATCACAATTAAATACTTTTGATTATCTTGTTTATTGTCTGTCTTACCAGCCAGAAGTAAGCTCTATAAGAGCAGGGATGTTTTGTTTTATATCACCACTGTATTTCTAAGGCCTAATAAAATAGTGTCTGGAAGGTAGTAGGAGTGTGATATATTTGGGTTTGAATCAATAGATGAATTTTGGGTCATGGTGGGAAATGAAGTGAAGGTGGGATAGATGACACCGCCTCTACACACCCCGCATCCCTTCTTGCTGTCCATTTCTGCTGCTGCTGTTCCCTGGCTCCCGTGATGCCCTTGGCTGTCTCTGCCCATTCTCTTCTGAGTCCCCCTTTGCATTGGCTCGTTTCCCTTCCTCTGCCCCACCAGGGATAATGTCAGTGGGAAAGGTAGGAATGGATATCTGGAAGGCAGAAATGACAGGGTCTCTCACCAGTTAAACATGAAGAATGAATCCTTTTGAGAATTACTGGTTTTCTAAGCCGCTGCTGGGGAAGGTAGAGGTGGGTGAGTCAGGAGCCACTGCAGAGGCTTCTGGGAATTGTAGTTGGGGCTCTAACCCTCCTTCTGCTCTTCCTTTCCCGTGCTGCCTGCCACCAGAGGGGCCATGGCACCCCCCACAGGTACTGGGGGTGGGACTGGTGGTGCATGTGTGGTTTTTGGGGTAAGGCAAGGTGGGAATCTGTGACTATGACCTACCTTCCTCCAAGATCAAATCTTTCCCTTTGTTCTGCCCTTCTGTTCAGTGGTGGTCACTCTGGAGCCTTGTGAAGGAGCTGAGACATATGTGAATGGGAAGCTTGTGACAGAGCCGCAGGTGCTGAAGTCAGGTAGATAATGTGTTGCAGAGGGAGGGTTCTGGGGCGTGGCTGTGTGTAGGAAGTCTCAAGGGAGGGCCTTCTGGGTGCATCCTAGAGGAGGACCCTGAAATAAATCAGAAATAGCATGAGATTATAAAGAAGGAATTGGGAAGTGAAGGTAAAGGAGTCAGGTCTTGGTTTCTCTTGCTGCCCCAGGGAACAGGAAGTGGATACCCAGCTCTTACAATTACCTTTCACTGGCAGGAATGGGGTTGGTTGGTCTCTGGGTGTCAGCCAGGGGAGCATAGGCTCTGGCTGCCCTCAGACTTGGTGTGATGGAAGAGAGGGTGTCACAGCCCCTGGGCCAGATTCTTTATGCCTTGGGTGTAGGGATGGGTTTGTTGTTGGGGAGCGAGTTTACTTTTCCCTCCTCCCATCTCCAGGGAATAGAATTGTGATGGGCAAGAACCACGTTTTCCGCTTCAATCACCCGGAGCAGGCAAGGCTGGAACGGGAACGAGGGGTCCCTCCACCCCCAGGACCGCCCTCTGAGCCAGTCGACTGGAACTTTGCCCAGAAGGAACTGCTGGAGCAGCAAGGCATCGACATCAAGCTAGAGATGGAGAAGAGGTACGAGGGAGTTACTCACATCCCCCATGGCCCTCTAGGCTGTCCTTCCTGGGCGTCTGCACCCCAGTGTCTTCCTCTCATTAGATACCCCACCAAAGTTGCTCTTCCTTCCCTCCCGGCTCAATCCCAGGCTACAGGATCTGGAGAATCAGTACCGGAAAGAAAAGGAAGAAGCCGATCTTCTGCTGGAGCAGCAGCGACTGGTGAGGGGAAGCAGGGGCTGGGGGATGGGCTGATGGGCAGATGAGCAGCAAGCCTGAGTCTGAGTGCAGTGGTCACCGCTTGAGCCAGAGTGGGAAGTGGGCATGGGGATAAGGGGAAGGGTCAGAGTGGAAAAAGCCAGGAGAGAGATGTGACTGCTGGAGGAATCCATTGTGAGGAAGGAAGATTCCTCCAGTTGACCAGGACTTCCCATACTCTAGTTGATTATGCCAAGTTCTTGATTTTTACCATATCCAAGTATATCACCTGTGTTGCTATTAAGATTGTTCTTTTTTTTTTTTTGAAACAGAGTCTCGCTCTGTTGCCAGGTGCCAGGCTGGAGTGCAGTGATGCAATCTTGGCTCACTGCAACCTCCAAGCAATTCTCCTGCCTCAGCCTCCCAAGTAGCTGGGACCACGGGTGCGTGCCACCACGCCCAGCTAATTTTTTAGTAGAGATGGGGTTTCACCATGGTCTCGATCTCTTGACCTCGTGATCCACCCACCTCAGCCTCCCAAAGTGCTGGGATTATAGGCTTGAGCCACCATGCCCGGCTTTTTTTTTTTTAGTTTGTTTTTTTTTTCTGTGGCGGAATCTCCCTCTTTTGCCTCTTGCCCAAGCTGGAAAGCGATGGCACCATCTCAGCTCGCTGTAGCCTCTGCTTCCTGGGTTCAAACAATTCTCATGCCTCCCCATTAGCTGGGATTACAGGAGCCTGCCACCACGCCCAGCTAGTTTTTGTATTTTTAGTAGAGACGGGGTTTCACCATGTTGGCCAGGTTGGTCTGGAACTCCTGACCTCAGGTGATCCGCCCCCCTTGGCCTCCCAGAGTTCTGGGATTTCAGGTGTTAGCCACTGTGCCTGGCCAAGATTGTTCTTCAATCCATTTATGCCAGAGGTTGCAATTTTTTAAATATTTATATGAGTTAAGAATCAGACTTTGACGATGACCTTGAGCAGTAGGGACATAAATAACTCCCACATCTTAGGGTTCCAATAATGGAACGTGGTGGCGGGCTCCTTAGCCTTCCAGTATTGGAACACTAGGCATAAATGGGTCAAATAGACTTTCTGTTTTGTTTTTAAGACAGTATCTTGCTCTGTCAACCTGGCTGGAGTGCAGTGGCCTGATCATAGCTCAGTGCAGCCTCAAACTCCTTGGGTTCAAGCAGTCCTCCCACCTCAACCTCCTGAGTAGCTGGGATCACAAGTGTGCGCTTCCATGCCTGGCTAAATTTTTTTATTTTTTATAGAGATGGGGTCCTCACTACATTGCCCAGGCTGGTCATCAGCTCCTGGGCTCAAGTGATCCTTGTCCTTCCAAAGTCCTGGGATTACAGGCACAAGCCACCAAACCCTAAATGGTCTTTTAAGTCTTGCACAAAGTTCTACACTTGATTAGCTACAGCCAATACTTATGGTAACTTTCTCAGTGCCAGCCATGGTTCTAAATACTCCAAATGTGTCTGGGAGGTCGATACCATCATTATCTCTGTTGTCTAGAGGAGCAGAGTTAAGTAGTCTGCCTGAGGGTGCACTGTTGGGGTGGAGCAGGACTTGAACCCAGGCTCCCTGATGAGTGTTTCCAATGTCCTCAGGACACACTGGGCCAAGACACATGGGCTCTGGATGTCCTTAGCCCTCTCTTCCTCTTTCTCTCTGTGGCTCCAGTATGCGGACTCGGACAGTGGGGATGACTCTGACAAGCGCTCCTGTGAAGAGAGCTGGCGGCTCATCTCCTCCTTGAGGGAGCAGTTGCCACCCACTACGGTCCAGACTATTGTCAAACGCTGTGGTCTGCCCAGCAGTGGCAAGCGCAGGGCCCCTCGCAGGGTTTATCAGATACCCCAGCGACGGAGGCTTCAGGGCAAAGACCCTCGCTGGGCCACCATGGCTGACCTGAAGATGCAGGCAGTGAAGGAGATCTGCTACGAGGTGGCCTTGGCTGACTTCCGCCATGGGCGGGCTGAGATTGAGGCCCTGGCTGCCCTCAAGATGCGGGAGCTGTGTCGCACCTATGGCAAACCAGAGGGCCCCGGAGATGCGTGGAGGGCTGTGGCCCGGGATGTCTGGGACACCGTGGGCGAGGAGGAAGGAGGTGGAGCTGGCAGTGGTGGTGGTAGCGAGGAGGGAGCTCGAGGGGCAGAGGTGGAGGACCTCCGGGCCCACATCGACAAGCTGACAGGGATCCTGCAGGAGGTGAAGCTGCAGAACAGCACCAAGGATCGGGAGCTGCAGGCCCTGCGGGACCGCATGCTCCGCATGGAGAGGGTCATCCCCCTGGCCCAGGTAGGCCCGGCCCTGTCTTCTCTCTCCCCTTCTCTCCTCCCTCAGCTCTTTCTCTCCTCCCTCAGCTCTTTCTTTTAGGAGTCTGAACCTCCCATCTCAGAGCCTAACCTTTCCCCTGAATCTGGAAAAAATTGCCTTGAAGTATAGCACAGTTTTTTTCAGTATCGTTTATGAACCACATGCCTCACCACCACCAGGCTGCTAATTAAAAATGCAGATTCCTGGGTTCTACCCCAAACCTACTGAATCCACATCTTTGAGGACCATTCTGCATTTATAATAAGCTCTGGGTGTTTCTGAAGTACAGTAAAGTCTAAGACCCACTGATATGAAGTGTACATTTTTAAGTTAGTGCTTGAAGAGTGTTACCCATGTGTCGTCTTATCACCCCCTCCCCTCTCCCTTCTTGCTATTCATTTACTCCGTGGAGTTGCTGTGCCGAGTGCTTTCTGTGTGTGGTCCTGTTTAATCTTCACAACAGCCCTGTGGGTGGTAGTCTTATCACCTATTCCTGTTTTGCATGTATTTGCTCAACAAATAAATATTTGATTTCGTACTGTGTGCCAGACATTTGTGCAGGCCATTGGGGTTACTTAATCAGCCGACAAAATTTTTACTGTTCCAGCTTTCTAATGGGGACCAACAGTCAGTCATGGCAACTGAAGACTTACCTCTGAATTCAGCTCCTCCGTACCACTCCAGCCTCACTGGCTTCCTTGCTGTTCCTTGAACTTGCTGGCCTCAGGACCTTTGCACCTGCTGTTCTCTTTGCCTAGAATGCTTTTCCCTCAAATAACCATAGCGATTGCCCCTCACTTCAGGTCTTTACTGAAATGATGTCTTCTCATGAATCTTTTGTAGCCATCTCTGAGCTAGCTTTGTCTTCCTTTCCTGCTCTGTTCTTCTCCATCTGAAATACTAATTTCTTAGAACAACTCTAAACACCAGGTACTAATATTGATGCCATCTTACAGATGTGGAAACTGAGGCACTGAGAGGTTACAAGCCAAAGACCCAGTCACATAGCTGGGAAGTGGCCGGCCCAGGCCTGAGCTCAGACCTTCTCAAGCCCATGCTTGAGAATTCCACTGCTTTTCTACCTTCCCTATCTCCAGGCTTTTCTCCAGACCCTTGACATCCAGCCATTCCAGGTCCCTCTTGAATCCACATGTCCTCAGGATTCAGCTCTCCTTACGTCCCTTCTCCTTTTCTCTCACTCCTCCCTCCCAGGATCATGAGGATGAGAAGGAAGGAGGTGGTGAGGTCCCCTGGGCCCCGCCTGAAGGATCAGAGGCAGCAGAGGAGGCAGCCCCCAGTGACCACTTGCCGTCAGCCCAGCCCCCCTCACCACCACTTTCAAGCTGGGAGCGGGTATCACGGCTCATGGAGGAGGACCCTGCCTTCCGTCGTGGTCGTCTTCGTTGGCTCAAGCAGGAGCAGCTACGGCTGCAGGGACTGCAGGGCTCTGGGGGCCGGGGCGGGGGGCTGCGCAGGCCTCCAGCCCGCTTTGTGCCCCCTCACGACTGCAAGCTGCGCTTCCCCTTCAAGAGCAACCCCCAGCACCGGGAGTTCTGGCCAGGGATGGGGAGCGGGGAGGCTCCAGCTCCACCCCAACCCCCTGAGGAGGTCACTCCCCCTCCAGCCACCCCTGCCCGCAGACCTCCAAGTCCCAGAAGATCCCATCATCACCGCAGGAACTCCCTGGATGGAGGGGGCCGATCCCGAGGAGCAGGTTCTGCACAGCCTGAACCCCAGCACTTCCAGCCTAAAAAGCACAACTCTTATCCCCAGCCGCCCCAACCCTACCCAGCCCAGCGGCCCCCAGGGCCTCGCTACCCCCCATACACTACTCCCCCACGAATGAGACGGCAGCGCTCTGCCCCTGACCTCAAGGAGAGTGGGGCGGCTGTGTGAGTCCCACATGCTGGGCAGAGGGCCTGGTGGGGCCCCTTGCTAGGAGAAGGGAAGATGCACAAGACGCTGCTTCCCCAGAAGTGCTGGGGCAGGGAGGCCCAGGAGATGAGAGAGAAGGTCCGAGTAGGTGATGGAAGACAAGTGGAGACTGAGCCGGAGGCTGAGGAAAGGAAGGGGCACGGAGTTGCCAGGAGCAAACCAAAGTGAAGGGAGAGATAGGAAGCTGCCTCGGGGCCACCCTTACCAGGGGGTGGGTCCCACAAACGCTGCTATGGGTGGGGTGGGGGGCTGGGGTGCTGCGTAGCCAGTGTTTGACTTTCTTTTCAAGTAGGGGAAAGAGGGAGAAGACTGAGAGTGAGGCGAGTTCTCCCCAGCCCCTGTCTGTGGTGGTTTCTGTTTCTAGGGAGGCATGGTAGGATCATAAGTCATTCCCCTCCCTTTCCAGGTGTCCTGCTATATTTGGGGGACCTGACTGGTTTGGCTGGAGTCCCATGAGAATGTGGGCCCTTTAATAAAGGATAGCAAACAGGGAGCTTGTGGCCTGTTTGTTTTGGGTTTTCATGGAGCTGTAGGTTATATAAGGTAATGGCACAGGTCTTACGCATACTTTACCAGTGAAGGTTTACATGTGTGTGCCATGCAATACCACCCATATCGGGATATGAGAATGTTTCCATCTTGTCTTGCTGAAATTCAGCCTCCTGTCTTCTCCTCCAGGGTACACAGCCCAGTCTTTCTGTTTCCCCTGCTTTTTTTTTTTTTTTTTGGACAGTCTTACTCCCTGGTTGGAGTACAGTGGTGCAGTCTTGACTCGCCGCCACCTCTGCCTCCTGGGTTCAAGCAATTCTGCCTCAGCCTCCCGAGCAGCTGGGATTACAGGCATGCACCACCACAACCGGCTCATTTTTGTATTTTTAGAAGAGATGGGTTTTCTCCATGTTGGCCAGGCTGGTCTCGAACTCCTAACAAGTGATCTGCCCGCCTTGGCCTCCCAAAGTGCTGGGATTACAGGTGTGAGCCACTGGGCCTGGTCTCCCCTGCTTTCATTTTGCTTACCCAGTGTCTCAGTCTGTGCCACTGACACCACTATCTGTTACGAACAAAGTACAGAAGGGGGATGGGAGGGGAGGTAGAGGGACTGCCAGCCTGTCAGTGCCTAACTGGCTGTTGCTGACAGATACAGAAGGATTTGTGGGATACAGAGGAGTTCTGCTTTGTTAAGTCACCTAACTTGTTTGAAAGGTCTCCCAAGTAAGCCACTTGCTCCTGATAGCGAATAGGTTGGGCAAGCTTACTGCACCTACCTGATTGTTTGCATCTTGGTTGTGTTACCTGCCTTCTGGCAGGTTACAATTTGTATTAAGGCTGTTTGTTGCCTGCTTGTTTTTTTTTTTTTTTTTTTGAGACGGAGTTTCGCTCTTGTTACCCAGGCTGGAGTGCAATGGCACGATCTTGGCTCACCGCAACCTCCGCCTCCCGGGTTCAGGCAATTCTCCTGCCTCAGCCTCCTGAGGTGCTGGGATTACAGGCACGTGCCACCATGCCCAGCTAATTTTTTGTAGTTTTAGTAGAGACAGGGTTTCACCATGTTGACCGGGATGGTCTCGATCTCTTGACCTCGTGATCCACCCGCCTCGGCCTCCCACAGTGCTGGGATTACAGGCTTGAGCCACCGCGCCCGGCATGCCTGCTTGTTTTAATGCTCTGTCTTGAAACAAGGAGCCCTTGACTATGCCGTATCGCCAGGATTTTGCAGGTTAGATTGTACTCCTATCCTGCCTTTGGCTTGCCAAAGTCTGGAGACCCCACATTTTCATCCTGTTCTCAGGAAAACAATTTCATCCACTTGAAGCTGTGAACTACTGCTTCAGAGCTTCCTGAGGTCAGTCTCCAGTTGCAAGCAGCCAAAACCATGGCTCTGGGTGAAGGAACGATTAGGTTTACTCTTGGTTTCCACACTCCGATGCTGCTACCTGTATTTTGACACCTCCGACTGCCAGGTTTTTACAGACCTATTGACAGTGACCCAAGATCTGGAATGTAATGGATGGTTTGGCAACAGTGTTTGCTCGAGCAGTTTATAATCTGGCCGAGGAGACTAAATGAGCAAGAAAATGATAGAATACAAAGGTCTTTGCAGGTCAGAGGGAGCTGAGAGTTACAGAGAAAGCTGTGGGATTCCAGATGGGAAAAATAGCTTGCTAGTTTAAGACAGATTTTTTTTTTTTCCCTAAAGACCCTGTCTTATTTAAATGTATGTTATCCATGTTTTTTTTTTTTTTTTTTAGGATGGGGTTTCACCATGATGGCCAGGCTGGTCTTGAACTCCTGACCTCAGGTGATCCACCCACCTCGGCCTCCCAAAGTGCTAGGATTACAGGCATGAGCCACCGCGCCTGGCCTATTATCCATGATTTTAAAAATCCACTTATGGCTGGGCGCAGTGGCTCATACCTGTAATCCCAGCACTTTGGGAGGCTGAGGCAGGAGGATCAGTTTAGCCCAGGAGGTTGAGATCAGCCTGGGTAACACAGTGAAACTGTGTATCTACAAAAAATACAAAACTAGTCGGGTGTGGTGGTGTGTACCTGCAGTTCTAGCTACTAGGGCGGTGGGAGGATCACCTGAGCCTTCCTTGGGAGACTAGGTTTAGAGCATGACTTGAGGCCAGGAATTTGAAACCAGCCTGGGCAACATAGTGAGACCCCCATCTCTTTTTTTTTTTTTTTTTTTTTGAGACGGGGTTTCACTCATGTTACCCAGGCTGGAGTGCAATGGCACGATCTCGGCTCACCGCAACCTCTGCCTCCTGGGTTCAGGCAATTCTCCTGCCTCAGCCTCCTGAGTAGCTGGGATTACAGGCATGCACCACCATGCCCAGCTAATTTTTTTTTTGTATTTTTAGTAGAGACGGGGTTTCACCATGTTGACCAGGATGGTCTCGATCTCTTGACCTCGTGATCCACCCGCCTCGGCCTCCCAAAGTGCTGGGATTACAGGCTTGAGCCACCGCGCCCGGCGAGACCCCCATCTCTACAAAAAATAAAAACCGACAGTTTTGGTGGCTCACGCCTGTAATCCCAGCACTTTTTGAAGCTGAGGCAGGTGGATCACCTGAGGTCAAGAGTTCAAGACGAGCCTGGCCAACATGGTGAAACCCTTCTCTACTAAAAATACAAAAAAAGTTAGCCAGGGCGTGGTGGTGCATGCCTGTAATCCCAGCTACTTGGGAGGCTGAGGCAGGAGAATCGCTTGAACCCAGGAGGTGGAGGCTGCAATGAGCCAAGATTCTGCCATTGCACTCGAGCCTGAGTGACGAGCAAAACTCCATATAAAAAAAAATAATCATAGGCTGGGCGCGGTGGCTCACACCTGTAATCCCAGCACTTTTGGAGGCCGAGGTGGGTGAATCACGGGAAGGAGCCACCACGGGTTTGGTGGATCTTGAGGTTGGTCAAGAGATCAAGACCATCCTGGCCAGCATGGTGAAACCCCATCTCTACTAAAAATACAAAAATTAGCCGGGCATGGTGGCACATGCCTCTGGTCTCAGCTACTTGGGAGACTGAGGCGGAAGAATTGCTTGAACCCAGGAGGTGGAGGTTGCAGTGAGCCTAGGTTGCACCATTGCACTCCAGCTTGGTGACAGAGCAAGACTCCATCTCAAATAATAATGCAGGCAAACTTGTTTAGATTTTATTCAGAGTGAGCCTATTTATCTTTTATCTGTGCTATATGTGCCAGCATTCCATAGGCATTTCATTTAGCCCTTAAAGTACCCCTGTAAATAGGTCTTTTGTCTGTGTTTTTCAGATGGGAAGACTGAGGGGTTTTATTTATTTATTTCTTGAGATGAAGTCTCTCTCTGTCACCGATACTGGAGTGCAATGGCATGGTCTCAGTTCACTGCAACCTCTGCCTGCTGGGGTCAAGCGATTCTCCTGCCTCAGCCTCCTGAGTAGCTGGGATTATAGGTGCATGCCACCACACCCAACTAATTTTTTTATTTTTAGTAGAGATGGGCTTGAACTCCTGACCTTGTGATCCGCCCACCCCAGCCTCCCAAACTGTTGGGATTACAGGCATGAGCCATTGCTCCGGCCTATTTATTTATTTTTTAGAGTAAGATCTTGCTATGTTGCCCAGGCTGATCTCAAACTCCTGGGCTCAAGCAATCCTGCTTCAGTCTCCCAAGAAGCTGGTACTGCAAGCATGTGCCACCGTACCTGGCTCCTGAAGTCTGAGGTTTGATTAATGAGTTGCCCAAATTTATACAGTTCTTTTTTTTTTTTTGAGACGGAGTTTCTCTCTTGTTACCCAGGCTGGAGTGCAATGGCGCGATCTCCAGTCACCGCAACCTCCGCCTCCCGGGTTCAGGCAATTCTCCTGCCCCAGCCTCCTGAGTCGCTGGGATTACAGGCACACGCCACCATGCCCAGCTAATTTTTTGTAGTTTTAGTAGAGACGGGGTTTCACCACGTTGACCAGGATGGTCTCGATCTCTTGACCTCGTGATCCACCCGCCTCGGCCTCCCACAGTGCTGGGATTACAGGCTTGAGCCACCGCGCCCAGCCTATTTTATACAGTTCTTAAGTGGCAAAGTTAGGATGCCAACCCAAGTCAACCTAACTAAGGCCCAAACCCCATCCCACCCCCTAGGCCATCAGATATCGGCTGGGTGAGGTGGGTTATCCCTGTAATCCCAGCACTTAGGAGGCAGAGGCAGGAGGATTGCTTGAGCTGAGGAGTTTGAGACCAGCCTGGGCAACATAGCAAGACCCTATCTCTACAAAAAATATAAAAATTAGCTGGGTGTAGTGGCTTACACCTGTAGCTACTTGGGAGGCTGAGATGGGAGGATCGCTTGAGCCTGGAAGGTCAAGGCTGCAGTGAACTGTGATTGCACCACTGCACTCCAGCCTGGATGACAGAGAGAGACCCTGTCTCAAAAAATATATAAAAAATAAAAAGAACATCAGACAGGCCAGGCACGGTGGCTCATGCCTGTAATCCCGGCACTTTGGGAGGTTGAGGTGGGTGGATCACCTGAGGTCAGGAGTTTGAGACCAGCCTGACCAGTATGGAGAAACCCCGTCTCTACTAAAAATACAAAATTAGCCGGGCATGGTGGTGCATGCCTGTAATCCTAGCTACTTGGGAGGCTGAGGCAGGAGAATTGCTTGAATTCAGGAGGTAGAGGTTGCAATGAGCCGAGATCGTGCCATTGCACTCCAGCCTGGGCGAGAGCGAGATCTGTCTCAAAAAAAAAAAAAAAGGTCAGACATCACCATTGCCTCGCCTCGCCCAGGCATTTTTATGAACTTGCATCTAGTTTCCGATCTCTCCCAAATTGCCCAAGATGCCCTGTGAGTGAGAACTGCTATCTTATGAGCCTCCTTCAGAATAATGAGAAGTCACCCAAACAATCTGTTTCCTAGCTCACTCAATCTTGACATATGTACAATGTTATCCTTGGTTTTCTTGGAAATTTGCTTTTTTTCATTGTCTTTCTTTGGAGGCTTCTTTCCTTTTGTTGGTTACTATTTTATTTTATTTTTTTTATTATAATTCAGTCTCCATAGAGACTGTCAAAAATTGCCAATGCTGACCATATTTCAAGTCGTCATGGCAGGGTATTGGGAAAAGTTTTCAATTAGCAATGATCGCGCCTCGGATAAACCTCATTGTCTACGATACTGCCACTGTGCAAAGCTATTTTTTTTTGTTTTTTTTGAGACAGAGTCTACTGTGCTACCCAGGCTGGAATGCAGTGGCACCATCTCAGCTCACTGCAACCTCCACCTCCCGGGTTCAAGAGATTCTCCTGCCTCAGCTTCCCGACTAGCTGGGATTACAGGTGTGTGTCAGCACACCTGGCTGATTTTTATATTTTTAGTAGAGACGGCCAGGCTGGTCTCGAACTCCTCACTTCGTGATTCACCTGCCTCAGATTCCCAAAGTGTTGGGATTACAGGCATGAGCCACTGTTCCTGGCCTTCTATTTTATTTTTAATTTCCCACACCACAATGACATATGTTGGTTATTGTTTTAGACTTTTTTTGTTGTTATCACCTGGAACTTTTGTATCTTGAATAAATTTGGGGATTAAATACATTTTTTCTCCACCAGTCTTACTTACACCTTTCTATATTCAGAGCTTCAAATTTGGTTTGGTTTAAAGTTGTTCTCTCCCCCACCTTTTTTTTTTTTCCCGAGGCGAGTTTTGCTCTCGTTGCCCAGGCTGGAGTGCAGTAACGCAATCTCGGCTCACTGCAACTTCTGCCTCTTGGGTTCAAGAGATTCTCCTACCTCAGCTTCCTGTGTAGCTGGGATTACAGGCACCTGCCACCACGCCCGGTTAATATTTGCATTTTTAGTAGAAATGAGGTTTTGCCATGTTAGCCAGGCTGGTCTTGAACTCCTAACCTCAAGTCATCTGCCCACCTCAGCCTCCCAAAGTGCTGGGATTACAGGCATGAACCACCGCTCC
>NW_022437126.1:552554-564407 GCF_009761245.1 Sapajus apella | reverse complement strand
TTTTTTTTTTTTTTTTTAACTTTTATTTATTTCTTTATTTTTGAGAAAGAATCTCACTCTGTTGCCCAGGCTGGAGTGCAGTGGTGCGATCACAGCTCATTGCAGCCTCAACCTCCCAGGCTCAAGTGATCCTCCCACCTCACTTTCCTGAGTAGCTGGGACTGCAGGCACATGTCACTGTGCCCAGCTAAGTTTTTGTAATTTTCGTAGAGACAGGGTTTTGCCATGTTGCCCAGGCTGGTCTGGAACTTCAGAGCTCAAGCGATCCATGCACACCTGCCTCCCAATGTGCTAGGATTACAGGCATGAGCCACTGCGCCCAGCCTTCTTTTCCATTTTATTTTATTATTCATTTATTTTATTCTATTTTTGAGATGGAATCTTGCTCTGTTGTCAGGCTGGAGTGCAGTGGCGCGATCTCGGCTCACTGCAACCTCTGCCTCCTGGGTTCAAGCCATTCTCCTGCTTCAGCCTTTGAATAGCTGGGATTACAGGCCATCATGCCCAGCAAATTTTTCATATTTTTAGTAGAGATGGGGTTTCACCATGTTGGCCAGGATGGTCTTGATCTCTTGACCTCTTGATCCACCTGCCTTGGCTTCCAAAGTGTTGAGATTACAGATGTGAGCCACTGTGCCCAGCCTGCTTTTCCCTTTTAAAGAGTTAGTGTCCACAGCTACTGGATGCCATTTTGGTTCAGGTGGTTCCACTCATCATGCCCAAAGGTTGCCACTCCTGATGAGTCACAAACAACGCTTGCACCATCATCCTATTCCTTCAAACAGAGTCTGTGGGCCCCTGGATGTCCCTCGGACTTGCTTCTTCTGCTACTCAACACTATTCAAGGCAGGCTGGCTTTAAATATCCTACTTAATCTAATCTGGGTCACAGATGTTGCCTCGTTAACATCTCTAGCTACTCAGTTAAGGTTGGCTTAGTGTCCGTCTCTTGAGGTCAAAGGCCAGCAGCCTTTGCCTTATTATACAGGAGTGTTCTCACTCCTGCTACCCAGTTCTGTTTCTACTGAAAGGCAGAAAGAGACTGTGGCATCATCTGGATAGTACGTTTCATCTAAAGGCCTGGTCAACAGATGTGAGTTTTAGAAACTGCTTCTTTCATCCTTCAACAATTTCACAGTTGAAGGAGCAAACATTAACCTGCCGTGTCCCAAACGGCCTGGAATTGTGGCTCATGCCTGTAATCCCAGCACTCTGGAAGACTGAGGCAGGTGGATCACCTGAGGTCAGGAGTTCGAGACCAGCCTGGCCAACATGGTGAAACTCCATCTCTACTAAAAATACAAAAAATGGCCGGGCGCGGTGGCTCACGCCTGTAATCCCAGCACTTTGGGAGGCCGAGGCGGGTGGATCACGAGGTCAACAGATCGAGACCATCCTGGTCAACACGGTGAAACCCCGTCTCTACTAAAAATACAAAAAATTAGCTGGGCATGGTGGCGCATGCCTGTAATCCCAGCTACTCAGGAGGCTGAGGCAGGAGAATTGCCTGAACCCAGGAGGCGGAGGTTGCGGTGAGCCGAGATCGCGCCATTGCACTCCAGCCTGGGTAACAAGAGCGAAACTCCGTCTCAAAAAAAAAAAAAAAAAAAGTACAAAAAATTAGCTGAGCGTGGTGGTATGCGCCTGTAATCCCAGCTACTCGGGAGGCTGAGGCAGGAGAATCGCTTGAACCCGTGAGGTGGAGGTTGCAGTAGGCGGTGATCACGCCACTGCACTCCAGCCTGGGTGACAGAGTGAGACTCAGTGTCGAAACAACAACAAAACAAAACAAAAACAACAAAATAAAAACCTTCCTTGTCCCAGACAGCCTCACCAATGAGGATTTCCATCTCAACTCCTCCGATTTCTTCTCCCACTTGCCCTCCCCACCTTAATCACTGGAGAAGGAATATTTTGAGACACCTGGGAAAGTCTTGCCCTGTGGTACAACCCACTAAAGATTCTTTACAAATGACTAGGGAAGCTGTTCTGGTTTTTTTGTTTTTGTTTTGTTTGTTTTTGTTTTTGTTTTTTTGAGATAGAGTCTTGCTCTGTCACCCAGGCTGGAGTGCAGTGGCGCGATCTCGGCTCACTGCAACCTCTGCCTTCTGGGTTCAAGCAATTCTTCTGCCTCAGCCTCCCAAGTAGCTGTGATTACAGGTGCATGTCATCACGCCCAGCTAATTTTTGTATTTTTAGTAGATACAGGGTTTCACCATGTTAGTCAGGCTGGTCTCGAACTCCTGACCTCATGATCCACCCACCCGCCTCAGCCTTCCAAAGTGCTGGGATTACAGGTGTGAGCCACAGCGCCTGGCCGTTTTTTTTTTTTTTTTTTGAGACGGAGTTTTGCTCTGTCACCCAGTCTGGAGTCCAATGGCGAAATCTTGGCTCATTGCAACCTCCAACTCCTGAGTTCAAGCGATTCTCCTGCCTCAGCCTCCTGAGTAACTGGAATTACAGGCGCGCCACCACCCCGGGCTAATTTTTGTGTTTTTAGTAGAGACAGAGTTTCACTATGTTGGTCAAGCTGGTCTTGAACTTCTGACCTTGTGATCTGCCCGCCTTGTCCTCCCAAAGTGTAGGGATTACAGGCATGAGCCACCGTGTCCAGACTGTTGTTTGTTTCTTAAAGGCAGGAAGACAGGATCTTGCTCTGTCACTGAGTGCAGTGTTGTGTCGATAGCTCACTGAGGCCTCGAATTCCTAGGCTCAAGGGATCCTCCTGCCTCATCCTCCCCAGTAGTTGAGACTACAGGTGCTTGGTTCTGGCTATGTTTTGTTTTTGTAGAGGCAGGAATCTTGCTATGTTGTCCAGCCTGGTCGCAACCTTCTGGGCTCATGAGCCTTCTACCTCAGCCTCCCAAAGTACCAGGATTATAGACGTGAGCTACAGCACCCTGCCTGTTCTGGGCTTCTTGCAGAGCCTCTTCAGCTGCAGAGAAGCTGCTCTCCTTTCTCCAAGTCCAGAGCCTCATCCCCAACAGGTGAGGGCTGCAGTGAGAATCTTTGGAGCACACAGACCTGGGTCCAGTCTTCTCACTAATTAGCTGTGTTATTCTGGGTAAGTCACCTTCTCTGAGCCTCAATTTTCTTCTCTGCAAAATAGGACTTATAATGAAGCTGTTGGGAAGATTTACTGGTAATATGTGTAAAGGGTCTAGCACATTTTAGGAGCTTTAGAAGGTTGGTGGCTTCCCTTTTTCTTTATTCTGAACTGGGGATGAGGCGTTGAGAAAGAAGAGAGGCACTTGCAAAAGGAGGTCAGGTCTCAGGCTGGGCGAAGTGGCTCACGCTGTAATCCCAGCACTTTGGGAGGCCGAGGTGGGCCGATCACGAGGTCAGGAGTTCGAGGCTAGCCTGGCCAATATGGTGAAACCCCGTCTCTACTAAAAATACAAAAATGAACAGGAGGTGTTGCCGGGTGCCTGTAATCGCAGCTACTTGGGAGGCTGAGGCAGGAGAATCTCTTGAACCCAGGAGGCGGAGGTCGCTGTGAGCCTAATCGCGCCACTGCACTCCATCCTGGGCGTCAGAGAGAGGCTCCATCTCAAAAACAAAAACAAACAAAATACGAGGTCAGGTCTGAAAAGATGTCACCCCCAACCTGTCAAAACTTCTCCTCAAGCCCTGTTGTTCCACTCTTGTCCGCCAGGGGGAGAAAAGGTTCCCTCAAAGGATGTCTTTGCTTTTGCTTGAGCGTTCACGGAGCCTCGACAGAGTGGCCGTGCGGGCGCCCGCGGCCCTGTGCGCCCTTGAGACTCCCGGAGGCGGGGCGGGAGGGCGCACGCGCAGAAGGCTGGCTGGGCGTGACGCGGCTCCAGGCTTGGGCTGTTTCAGTATTCCGCGCGGCTGGAGCTGGGGCTGGAGGAAGGTCGGGAGGTGGGCGGGGAGCCCCCCGGGGATTTCTTCTTACCGCAGTACTAGCTGTCATCTTCGTTTTCCACAAGGGAGGACCTGACTCCTTTCAGAGTCAGCATTTCTTTCCCTTCGTGGATGCTATAGAGTTCCAAAGAAAGGAAAGTCTTCATTGAGCAACTTCTTTAGGGACTTGGCAAAGGGGTAGATCAACCTTAGGGGAAATGATGCCCCTTTACTAGAGGAAGTTTTGGATCAGGGTTTGCTTTATTTGAAATTTAACAAATACAGAAAAGCAGAAGGTAGAAAATAGAAGTAATCCATGTTTCCATCACCCCAAAGTATCCATTGCTGTCTCCTGAAAATGGGTCCTAATAGGTTTGTTCAACAAATATTTATTATACACCTACCTATACTAAGCGCTTAGCACCGTTATGAGGGGACTACAGAGGGAAAAGAATGATGATTGGTAAACAAGATTTTTAGAAATCTGTGCATAGGAGGCTGGACATGGTGGCTCACACCTGTAATCCCAGCACTTTGGGATGCTGAGATGGGAGGATCACTTGAGGCCAGGAGTTGGTCAACAGTGTGACCATGGGGGTCACATAGTCTACTAAAAAAAAAAAAAAAAAGAAAAAGGGCGCATTGGTTCACGCTTGTAATCCCAGCACTTTGGGAGGCCGAAGCAGGTGGATCACCTGAGGTTAAGAGTTCAAGACCAGCCTGGCCACTATGGTGAAACCTCCTCTCTACTAAAAATTCCAAACTTAGCTGGGAGTTGTGTGGCACGCCGGTAATCCCATATCCTCAGGAGGCTGAGGCAAGAGAATCTGTTGAACTTGGGAGGCAGAGGTTGCAGTGAGCCATATCACGCCACTGCACTCCAGCCTGAGCAAGAGAGCAAGACCCTGTTGTCTTGAAGGGACAATCCCATAATAGCAAATAGCAAATGACAGAGACTCATTTGACTAAGAAATATTTTTGTTTTTTTGAGATGCAGTATTGCTCTGTCATCAGGCTGGAGTACAGTGACATGATCTCGGCTCACTGCAACTTCCACCTCCCAGGTTCAAGTGATTCTCCCACCTCAGCCTCCCAAGTAGCTGGGACTACAGGCGTGCACCACCACGTCCAGCTAATTTTTGTATTTTTAGTAGAGATGGGGTTTCACCATATTAGCCAGGATGGTCTTAATCTCCTGACCGACCTCATGATCCACCTGCCTCAACCTCCCAAAATGCTGGGATTATAGGTGTGAGCCATGGCACCCAGCCGACTAAGGAAGGTTTTTGACCAGAAAACCCACAGAAGAAGAGATAAGCTGTAGACATGATGAGAAAGGCACTATAATCTGCATTTAAATCTAATTGTACAGTAGATAATATATATGAAAAATTATTTAACCTAGTCCCTGATTTCATTAATACATTTTTATAAGGTTTTCATTAGTTTTTTTTTTTGTTTTTTTTTTTTTTTAAATAAAAACACTTTATTGCACAAATTCCACAAAGGTCTCTGGCCCTGGGGCCAAGCCCACAGCCCCAACCTGGCTCCGGGCCTGCTCTTTGGTCCCCACTCTGGCCTGAAGTGCCAAGGTCTTCTGCAGAGTGTGCAGGTGTCCATGAGCATTCCTGTGTTGGGGGAAGCCTGCCTGGGCCACAGGTAATCGGGAACTGTAGCAGCCTCAAGATGCAGACAGGTTGGGTGGAATGGGGTCCCCACCTGCCCAGGCTCAGGGGCCACAGGGGTCTACACAGTCCTTTCTGCTTTGAAACACATGGTAGATGCTGGTGGGAGGGAACATGGCGCCGGCACCAAGCAGGGAGCCCATCTGGATGGCCACACCAGCTGCCAGCAATGCTGGCCGGCCCCCACCATGCAGCAGGGAGCTTGCAGCTACCTTCACATATGAGAACACACACAGACACAGCATCCACGACAGTACCTGCAAGGGGGGACACGGCAGCAGGCTAAGCATGAGATGCACTTGTTCCAGGGAACACCCTCCTCCCCCTTCATGTCCCCACTTGCTCACCACAAGGATCACCCCTGCAGTGGTGCCCACCAGGGGTGGGCAGGGGCTCAGGATCGCCAGTGCCATCAGGTAGGCCCCAAAGAGCATGCCCAGCAGAGAAAGACCACCCAGTCCTGCCAGGGACCTGTTAGGGATGAGCAGAGACTCAGGGCTGGCTTTTCCAGGACCTGGACCCCAACCTGTGTTCCACCCACCAAGGAACTTGGGGCCCCTTTGCACCTGCACAGCAGGCCCATGGCCAGGAAGCAGGCAAGGGGGTTGGCAGCACTGCCCAGCACCACAGCCAGGTGGTAGGCCAGGCGCCCATAGGGCAAGCAGGAAAAGCTCTGCACAGCAGGCAGCACACCATTGGTCAGGGCACTCGTGATGGCCAGCAGGCCCAGCAGGAAGGCACCATGGGCTGAGAGCAACTGATGGGCTTCAGGGTCTGGGTCAGGGATGGTGCCTGCTGCCTGGCTTGGTGGCTCCTGCAATGGCAAATCATCTTCTTCCTCCTTCTCTTTCTCCTCTGCTCCTAGGGATCCCAGTTGACGTCCAGGCCCTGAGCCCCCTGTGGCTACAGATGGTAGTGATGGCAAAAGCAACAGGAGACCCTGGAAGGCAGCAGCAGAAGTGACCAGAAGGGTAGTCAGTGCCCAGAAGAAGGTGCTGGCAGGAAAACGCTCAGGGAAGTTGAGGGGAGGCCCAGAGGTGCTGTTGGTGGGGGCTGTCGGGCACTCAAGGTGGCCCACACCCTGCACAAGGGCCAGCACACAGAGGAGCAGGGCACTGAGACCCTGACCCAGGAAGAAAGACCTTAAGAAAGGAGGTGGCAGGTGGTTCAGGAAGGGCAGGAAAGTGACATTAGAGGTACAGCAGGCTAGTGCCAACACCAAGGCCAGTGTCAGGAAGGCCACAGAGTGGAGCTGCCCTGCCACTGGGACCACGTGGTGCCACAGAAGGGCCAGCAGGGCTGTGCCCACTACACTCAGTGCCTGTACCACCTGGATGGGGACCCGTTCACCCTTGCCCGGGGCCAGCCGCCTCCATAGGGTCACCACCAGCAGACCCAGGTTCCCCAGCGCCACACACACACAGAGGTATGAGGGAAGGCTCCAACCTGCAGGGAAGGAACGATGCCATGTCAGGAGCATGGTGGTTAAGGGACAAAGAGCTGCCACAGGCCACCTTCCTGGGCACACCTGCCCCATGCTTCCCTGCAACTCCTTCCTACTTACCCTCCGGAAGGTCTTTTACCACCACGGGCAGCTCCACCCAGATCCCATTGACAGCAGCCCAGGAGCCCATGCCAAAAAGGGCCACCAGCAGGTGGGTCAGCACCAGACAGCCCAGCATGGATGCTGCCATTCAGCCCAAAGCTGGACCCTCCAGGACAGGGCAGAGGTCACAGGCAGGTCTTTCCCCACCTAGGTCCAAAGATGCTTTGGCTCTTCTGGAAACTGAACACCTCTTCTAGCTGGAAAGAAACAGACAGGCTGGCAGGTAATAGGCTGGTGGGATAAAACCAGAGTCAGAAAACAAGATGATCAGACTGCTAAAACCAGGACAACTGGAGGGAGAGGTAGGCGGGGGTGGGTGGGGAGGAGGAGGGGCCAGGACTTACCTGCACCCGCTGTGCAGGTGGGGACTGTGACCCAGCAGTGCTGGCAGGGAGAGAGGCAGGAAGCTGGCCGAGGCGCAGCTGCCCCAGAGGAGCAAAAGGGAGCTGATCATCCTATCCACGGAGGACCCCGGGTCTGAGTTGTCAAAACAGCTATGCACTGGCCGGCACGGTGGCTCATGCCTGTAATCCCAGCACTTTGGGAAGCTGAGGCGGGCAGATCGCCTGAGGTCAGGAGTTTGAGACCAGCCTGGCTAACATGGCAAAACCCGTCACTACTAAAAATACCAAAATTAGCTGGGCGTGGTGGCTGGTGCTTGCAATCCCAGCTACTCAGGAGGCTGAGGCACGAGAATCGCTTGAGCCCAGGAGAGGGAGGTTGCAGTGAGCCGAGATCCAGCCACTGCACTCCAGCCAGGGCGACAGAGCGAGACTCCGTCTCAAAAACAAAACAAAACAAAAAAACAGCTCGGCACCAACGCCACCCTCACCCTCAAATGGACCTCGGGGCAAGGGCACCTCTCAGGTGCCACGCGAAACCCGAGCGCTTCTGTGACACCTAGGGCTTACCGAAGCTGGTCGGGTTGGAGAGGGGAGTGGCCAGGACTGGCCTACCGCGAAGGACGTCTCGGTGCTGCCCTCCCGTTGACGTCAGGAGGGCTTCCCAGGAGCCGCCAGGGGCTCAGGGGTCCCCACGCCTCCGAATCCAGCAGCCCCTGGACCCAGCGGCGGCTGGCGGTCCGCCTGAGAGGGAGCCCGGGTTTTTTTTTTTTTTTTTTTTTTGAGACAGAGTCTCGCTCCGTCTCCAGGGGCCAGGCTGGAGTGCAGTGGCGCGATCTCGGCTCACTGCAGCCTCCGCCTCCCGGGTTCAAGCAATTCTCCTGCCTCAGCCTCCTGAGTAGGTGGGACTACAGGCGCCCGCCACCACGCCCAGCTAATTTTTGTGTTTTTAGTAGAGACGTGTTTCACCACGTTGGCCAGAATGGTCTGGATCTCTTGACATCGTGATCCGCCCGTCGGCCTCCCAAGGTGCTGGGGTTACAGGCGTGAGCCACCACGCCCGGCCTGAGTTTTGTTTTTTAAAAATAATTTATTATTCTCATTTAAGATGGAGTTTTGCTCTTGTTGTCCAGGCTGGAGTGCAATGGTGCCTCCCCGGTTCAAGCGATTCTCCTGCCTCAGCCTCCTGAGCAGCTGGGATTACAGGCATGCACCATCACACCTGGCTAATTTTGTATTTTTAGTAGAGAGGGAGTTCTTCATGTTGGTCAGGCTGGTCTCAAACTCCCGACCTCAGGTGATCTGCCCTCCTCAGCCTCCCAAAGTGTTGGGATTACAGGCATGAGCCATTGCGCCCGATTAGTAATTATTTTTGAGACAAGGTCTTGCTCTGTCACCAGGCTGGAGTGCAGTGGCAGCGATCAAGGCTCACTGCAGCCTTTACCTCCCAGGCTCAAGTGATCCTCCCACCTCAGCCTCCCCCTATAGTAGCTGGGACCCCAGGCGAGCATCACCATGTCCAGCTAATTTTTTTGTTGTTGTTGTTGGTAGAGACTAGGTCTCATTATGTTGCTCAGGCTGGCTTCAAACTCCTGGGCTCAAGCAATCTTCCTACCTCAGTCTCCCAAGTAGCTGGGACTACAGGCACACGATGCCCAGCTACTGCCACGCTCAGCTGTTTTTACATTTTTAAATGGTTGAAAAAAAAATTAGCTGGACGTGCTATGTGTGCACACCTGGCTAATTTTTGCATTTTTTGTAGAGACACGGTTTCCCCACATTGCCCAGGTTGTTCTTGAACTCCTGGGGTCAAGTGATCTGCCCGCCTCACCCCCTCAAAGTGCTGAGATTACAGGCATGAGCCACCGCACCCAGCCCATCATTTGGTTTTTAAATCACAACATAATGCATGTTACTTGTACACAACATTGTAAATGCTTTTAGGATTTTAATATCGTGAGGAAAATGAGGCCCAGAAAAGCTAGATGACTTACTTAGAATCCAGAAGGATGAGATTGGGACCAGACCCACTGACACTGGATTTCTAGACTGGTACTCTTCTGTTGCATCACACTAAATGTGGTTCAGGCATTAATAATACTTTGTACTTGTTCACTCATTGACCATCTCAGGGATTGTCGTGACCTACTACCCATTTTTGTGTGGACTGCTAGCTAAGACAGGTTTTTACATTTTATTTATTTATTTATTTATTATTGTTATTATTTTTGACAAAGTGGCTGGGCGTGGTGGCTGACACCTGTAATCCATGCACTTTAGGAGGCAGAGGTGGGTGGATCACAAGGTCAGGAGTTCATAGATCAGGCTAGCCAAGATGGTGAAACCCTGCCTCTATTAAAAATACAAAAAAAATTTAGCCGGGCATGGTGGCGGACACCTGTAGTCAGCTACTTGGGAGGCTGAGGAGGAGAATTGCTTGAACCTAGGAGGTGGAGGTTGCAGTGAGCCGAGATCGTGCCACTACACTCCAGCCTGGGTCATAGAATGAGACTCCCTCTCAAAAACAAAAAAAGAGAAAGTTTCTTGCTCTGTCACCCAGGCTGGAGTGCAGTAGCACAATTACAGCTTACTGCAGCCTCAAATTCCTGGGCTCAAGGGATCCTCCCACCTCAGCCTCCTGAGTAGCTGGGACTCCATTCCCCGTCCTCCAGCAAAAAGAAATTCAGTGCCCGTAAATAAAATTCTATCGGAACACAGCCAAGCCCATTCATTTACATACTGTCATATACCTGCTTTTCTGCTACAAGGGCAGGGTTGAATGGTTTACACATTCAACTTTGTGTGGCCCACAAAGCCTACAGTGTTTACTATCTGGCCATTTACAGAAAAAGTTTGCTGGTCTGTCTCCCTGACTAAGATTTAAGTTTCCTGAGAGAAGGCACCTTGTCTATTTCACTACCTGCCCTATTCTCAGTGATCATTATATCACCTAGGAGGTGCTGAAATTGTTGTTGTATAAATAAATCAATAATACCCTAAAATCTGTGTTTCAAAAAACACAAGCCTGGCACACTGGTGCATGCCTGTAATTCCACCTACTCAGAAGGCTGAGGTGAGAGGATCATTTGAGCCCAGAAGTTCGAGGCTGCAGTGAGCCATGATTATGCCAGTGCACTCCAGCCTGGGCAACAGAAGGAGACCCTGTCTCTTAAAAAAACAAATAGCAAAATAAATTTTGAAAGTTCCCTACATGACTCTGATGTGCAACCAAGCTTGGCCTCACTGCTGAGGGAAAGGGTAAATCAGACAGAAATGGGGTCACTTTGGCTGGGCGCGGTGGCTCATGCCTGTAATCCCAGCACTTTGGGAGGCCATGGTGGGTGGATCATGAGATCAAGAGATCAAGAACAGCCTGGCCAACATGGTTAAACCCCATCTGTACTAAAAATACAAAAATTAGCTGGGCGTGGTGGCACATGCCTGTAGTCCCAGCTGCTTGGGAGGCTGAGGCAGGAGAATCGCTTGAACCCGGGAGGCAGAGGTTGCAGTGAGCTGAGATCGTGCCACTGCTCTCCAGGCTGGGCAACAGAGTGAGACTCTGTCTCAAAAACAAAAAAAAAAATTGGAAGATTAGTTAATGAAGGAGAACATCACTGGGCATGCTGTGTCCCTAGATCAAATGTGTTCTTTTTCTTCTCTTTTTTTTTTGAGACAGGGTCTTTCTCTGTCACCCAGGCTGGAGTGCAGTGGTGCCATCATGTCTCACTGCAGCCTTAAACTCCCAAGCTCAAGTGATCCACCCACCTCAGCTTCCTGAGTAGCTGAGACCACAGGTGTGCACCCCCGTACCTGGCTAATTTTTGAGTCCTCTGTAGAGACTAGGTCTTGATAGGTTGCACAGGCTGGTCTCAACTCCAGGGCTCAAGCAACCCTCCCAGTTTGGCCTCCCAAAGTGTTGGGATTATAGGCATGAGCCACTGTGCCTGGCCCAAATTTGTTCTTGTGTGGGGTGAGAGGGCTAATGCAAATGATAAGATCTGTCATTGTGGTTTCAATGGTACATGCCTTAAACCTTAGCTTCACCCAGAATTTTTAGAAAAGAGCAAGGAATAGCCAAGGGATGGGGGTGGGGGGGCGCAGGGAATAACCAAGGGGACCCAAGGTCTAACTTGCCAAGGTGCAGAGTCCTTCTCACCTGGAAGATCCCCGTGCTCTCTGGCAGATGGGCTCCCTGGTGTGCTCCACTATAGCTACACAGCCCTAAGGCTATTACTTGTTGTCTCAGTTCACCATAACCTTATAGCACTGAATAGCACATTTTTTTTTTATTTCATTTTTTTTTTTTTTTTGTGCATTGGTTTGGTTTTGGCTCACCTCAGCCTCCCCCTCCCGGGGTC
>NW_022437126.1:544628-552154 GCF_009761245.1 Sapajus apella | reverse complement strand
GAGTAGCTGGGATTACAGGCACGCACCACCATGCCCAGCTAATTTTTCGTATTTTTTTTTTTGGTAGAGACGGGGTTTCACCATGTTGACCAGGATGGTCTCGATCTCTTGACCTTGTGATCCACCCGCCTCGGCCTCCCAAAGTGCTGGGATTACAGGCTTGAGCCACTGTGCCCGGCCACCTCCTACTCACTCTTAACAGCCAGTGCAGATGGGTGGGAGGGGCAGGGGTAAGGATTTTCCAAGTCTCCAACCTCTGGCTTTTTTTTGGTTGTTATTTTCAAGACAGGGTCCCATTTTGTCACCCAGGCTGGAGTGCAATGGCAAGATCATAGCTTGCTGTGGCCTTGAACTTCTGGGCTCAGGTGGGCCTCCAGCTTTGGCCTCTGGCTATCACAGGTGAGTGCCACCATGTCTGGCTAATTTTTTACTTTTATTTTTATTTATTCATTTTTTTGAGATGGAGTCTCGCTGTGTTGCCCAGGCTGGGGTGCCGTGGTGCAATCTCTGCTTACTGCAACCTCCACCTCCCAGGTTCAAGCGATTCTCCCATTTCAGCCTCCTGAGTAGCTGGGACTACAGGTACATACCACCATGTCCAGCTAATTTTTGTGTTTTTAGTAGAGATGGGGTTTCACCATGTTGGCCAGGCTGGTGTTGAACTCCTGACCTCAACTGATCCACCCGCGTTGGCCTCCCAAAGTGCTGGGATTATAGGCATGAGCCACCATGCTCAGCCTGTTTATAAACATAAGGTCTCACTATGTTCTCCAGACTGGTCTCAAACTTCTGTTCTCAAGCAATCCTCCTGCCTTGGCCTCTCAAAGTGCTGGTATTACAGGCGTGAGCCACCATGCCCAGCCATCCAGCTTCCAATTTTTCACTCCCCCTATTTCCTTACTCAGAAAGTACCTGGAATCCTAGACAATGGTTAGGATTCCTATTCTGAAGACCTCACAGCAGCATTTAGCATTCTCATGTTGGAGATGGATGGGAGATTGGGCACAGAATCCCCACAGCCTTTGGGGCACTGGGCTGGCCTTCATTCAGCACCCGAAGGCCCTTCATTCATGAACATTGTGCATGGGATAAACTCTTCTTACTGACTTCCTATCAAACCTCCTGTCTTACTTTCTGTGTCTGTGTAGAGGAAGGTCATTGCAGAGGAATGTGCTGTCTCGCTGCATTTACCTTCTGCTCTGGCAGCAGCTCTCCACCCTCTGGTCTATCTCAGGAACACCTGGCCTCAGAGCTCAGAGGAGAATGTAAACCCAATCAGTCTGAATTCTTATCTTATTTCTTCTGGCTTCAATATGGTTCCTCCGGATCTTGAACTCTTCCCCACCCTGTGGGTGGTTATAAAAGGCCATAGTTCTTTTTTTTTTTTTTTTGAGACCGAGTCTCACTTTGTTGCCCAGGCTAGAGTGCAGTGGTGTGATCTCAGGTCACTGCAAGCTCCACCTCCTAGGTTCAAGCAATTCTCTTGCCTCAGCCTCCGGAGTAGCTGGGACTGCAGGCACATGCCACCAGGCCCAACTAATTTTTTGTATTAAAAGAGATGGGGCCGGGCGCGGTGGCTCACGCCTGTAATCCCAGCACTTTGGGAGGCCGAGGCGGGTGGATCACGAGGTCAAGAGATCGAGACCATCCTGGTCAACATGGTGAAACCCCGTCTCTACTAAAAATACACAAAATCAGCTGGGCATGGTGGCGCGTGCCTGTAATCCCAGCTACTCAGGAGGCTGAGGCAGGAGAATTGCCTGAACCCAGGAAGCGGAGGTTGCGATGAGCCGAGATCGCGCCATTGCACTCCAGCCTGGGTAACAAGAGTGAAACTCCGTCTCAGAAAAAAATAAAAAATAAATAAAAGAGATGGGATTTCACCGTGTTGCCTTGGTTGGTCTTGGACTCCTGAGCTCAGGCAATCTACCCACCTCAGCCTCCCAAAGTGCTGGGATTACAGGCGTGAGCCACTGCACCCAGTGAAAGGTTATAGTTCTTACCTCTCCAGCATGACTGTCTCTGGGCCTGGCCTGGTTTTGATAGCTCACCTGATTGGGAGAGAAAACCCAACCAACTGATACAATTTAAACCTTTAGGGTGAATTTAAGATCACCTTGTCTCCTGCCCAAACAGATACTTCTACAGAGCAAACATTTTGTGAAATAAGCCCATAGATGAGGTTTGATACTCTTCCACTGAAGACTTGGTAATCTTTGGAACTCAAATCTCAGAGAGGCCTCGAGCGGCAACACTGACATTTGAGGGCTGGAGAGAACTTTACAGAATAATTTAATCCATCATCTCATTATATTTCTTTCCGTTTTTTTTTTTTTTTGAGATGGAGTCTTGCTCTGTCGCCCAGTCTGGAGTGCAGTGGCATGATCTCAGTTCACTGCAATCTCCACCTCCCGGATTCAAGTGACTCTCCTGCCTCACCCTTCTGAGTAGCTGGGATTACAGGCGCCTGCCACCTCACCTGGCTAACTTTTGTATTTTTAGTAGAGACAGGGTTTCACCATGTTGGCCAGGCTGGTCTCGAACTCCTGACCTCAGGTGATCTGCGCACCTTGACCTCCCAAAATGCTGGGATTCTAGGCATAAGCCACCATGCCTGGCCAATCATTGTCTTCATTTTTGAAAGTATTTATGGAAGGTCCACTGTATAGAATGCATTTTGTTATGTATTTGGATGATACAAAGGCATATTATATATATAAGTAAAATCCTGCAAGGCCTGGCCCTCTCCTTCCTCCCCTACCTCCTTTCTAGCACTCTTGGCTTCCCACCAAATTGCTTATGGTTCTTTGCAGACCCCACACTGTGTCCTGCCTTTGTGCCTTTCCTCTTCCTGGAAGATCCTCCACACCTCACAGCCTCTTCTACTGGCTGGCTTCTACTCCCCAGTGAGTCTCAGCTTAGCTGCTCTAGTTTCAGTAGGCCTTGACTCGATCAAACTGGGTTAAGTAACTTTACTTTTTCCTTCTTTCCGTCTTTCCTTCTTTTTTTCTTTTCCTTTCCATTCCTTTTTTTTTTCTTTTTTTTTTTTTGGATGGAGTTTTTCTCTTGTTGCCCAGGCTGGAGTGTAATGGAGCAATCTCAGCTCACCACAACCTCCACCTCCTGGGTTCAAGTGATTCTCCTGCCTCAGCCTCCCGTGGGATTACAGGCATTCACCACCACACCCAGCTAATTTTGTATTTTTAGTAGAGAAGGGGTTTCTCCATGTTGGTCAGGCTGGTCTCGAACTCCTGACCTCAGGTGATCCACCCACCTTGGCCTCGAAAAGTTCTGGGATTACAGGCATGAGCCACCACACCCGACCCCTTTCCTTTCTTTCTACAGGGTCTTGCTCTCTTGGCCAGGCTGTAGTTCAGTGGTGCAATCACAGCTCATTGCAGCCTTGATCCCTAAGGCTCAAGCAATCCTCCCTCCTCAGCATCCTCAGTAGTTATGACTACAGGTACATGCAACTACACCTGGCAAATTTTTTTTAATTTTTATTTTTTGGTAGAGATAGGGTCTCACTATGTGTCCCAGTCTGGTCTTGAACTCCTGAGCTCAAGCAATCCTCCTCCCTAGCCTCCCAAAGTGCAGGGATTACAGGTGTGAGCCACTGTGCTCAGCTCCCTTTTCTTTTTAAGCTTACCGTATCACCACACTTACCATATGACCATGAAATTATAGATTTTGTGTTTGTCATCTCATCCCTTGACCCCTGACTCCTTACCATTAGGGACTGAACCTTATTCACCCTTCTAGTCAGACCCAGATTTTCCTCTTTTAGGAACTACAGTCTAGTCAGAGAGAGAAAGCAGCATGATCTTGTAACATGATTCCAACAGTGTGGGTGTGATAGATGCCAGAAGAGCAGTACAAATGAGGAAACTGAGGCTGTGATGACTTGTCTGAAGTCATTCTCAGCTTCTTGGCAGCTGGCCAGGCTGGAAATCTACCTCCAGCTGGAGGCATTAGCCTCGTAAGGAGTTTGAAGCCAACTCAGCCTTTCACCTCAGAGCCCGCAGCCTAAACAAGGGAATGTTCTGGATGACGAGGCTGCGAGGAGTAGTGAAAGGAGCATAAGACTGGGCACCAGGAGGCCTGGGTCTCAGTTCATGCTTTGTTCCACCTGTCCTCTTGCCTTCAATTCACTTCAGTCCATGACCAGAACCCACTGGCCAAATGGGCCTCCCCAAGATGTCCCACCTTTTTCTGAGCGTAAGGTGACTTTTGTCCTTCCCAAAGTGTTGGGAGCATTTGAGAGCAGGCCTTAAACCTGGCATAAACAGGCCTTAAAGAAACTGGCCATAAACAGAATATCTGTAGCACTGTGACATCCTCGTGATGGCAGTGACGCACATTGCAGAAGTTGTTGGTTTACTGGAGCCAGGGAAAGATCTAACCCGCCCTTGGGCGGAAGACCAATCAAAGGGTTTCTGAACCATAAACAATAGCATGAGTGACACATGACTTAACTACATGTTTCAGATGCAATAGATAAGCGAGCCAGAGCCTGTTTCTTGCCACTAAAGAATGCTTTGTTCCCTGCGAAGAATGCTTTTGGTTAAATGATGATTATCACTTGCTTGTTGTCAATAAATGTGTGGGTCAGACTCTGTGCGAGGCTCTCAGCTGGGAATGCTGAGGCCCCCTGTCTATCCCATACCTTTTTGCGCTCTATCTTCGTGTCTGTTTCTTAATTCCCTCAGCATCGCCTGGGTTGGGGTCTCTGCAACCGAGCTAGTCTCGACACCCAAGTATCTCCTTGCCAGTAAACTGCCCTTCCTTAAGATCCAGCTCTGCTTCTATCTCCTGAGTGAAGCCTCTTCATTTTCCTCACCAGGTGTGGGCTGAAGTTTTTTCTTCCCTCCTCTGAACTTCCATAGAAAAAAAATTTATTGGCCAGGTTTGGTGGCTCACATCTATAATCCCAGCACTTTGGGAGGGCGAAGCAGGTGGATCACCTGAGGTCAGAAGTTTGACCAGTCTGGCCAACATGATGAGCCCTGTCGCTACTATAAAAAAAAAAAAAAGGGCCGGGCGCGGTGGCTCACGCCTGTAATCCCAGCACTTTGGGAGGCCGAGGTGGGTGGATCACGAGGTCAAGAGATCGAGACCATCCTGGTCAACATGGTGAAACCCCGTCTCTACTAAAAATACAAAAAATTAGCTGGGCATGGTGGCACGTGCCTGTAATCCCAGCAACTCAGGAGGCTGAGGCAGGAGAATTGCCTGAACCCAGGAGACAGAGGTTGCGGTGAGCCGAGATCGCGCCATTGCACTCCAGCCTGGGTAACAAGAGCGAGACTCCGTCTCAAAAAAAAAAAA
Source organism: Sapajus apella (assembly GCF_009761245.1). NCBI lineage: Eukaryota > Metazoa > Chordata > Mammalia > Primates > Cebidae > Sapajus > Sapajus apella. Next base: position 546,826 of record NW_022437126.1, on the reverse strand, counting down.
CAAAAACAAAACAGAACAAAACAAAACAAAGCAAAACAAAAATAGGCTGGGCCCCTTGGCTCACACCTGTAATCCCAGCACTTTGAGAGGCCGAGGTGGGCAGATTACCAGGTCAGGAATTTGAGACCAGCCTGACCAACATGGTGAAACCCCGTCTCTACTAAAAATACAAAAATTAGCTGGGCATGGTGGCCTGCACCTGTAATCTGAGCTACTTAGGAGGCTGAGGCAGGATAATTGCTTGAACCTGAGAGGTGGAGGTTGCAGTGAACCAAGATCACGCCCCTGCACTCCAGCCTGCACTCCAGCCTGGGTGACAGAGTGAGACTCCATCTCAAAAAAAAAAAACAAAGAGAAAATTGATGTTCTCCTCTTAGGAAGCTGAATCTTGTCCTGCTTTACTATTTACTTCTGTGCTTATCTTGTTTTCCCCTAGTAATTTACCCCTATTATGTTTCAGCCTCTCAAGAGCAAAGGCCATATTGATTTGCGTAGCTTCCTTATTACCTAACTTATGCCCAAATATTTGTTTACTAAAAGAATGGTTCCCTCTTATCAGTAAACTGCAGTGGCCAAAGGCGTGAACTCTGAGCCACTCACTAGCTGTGTGACTTTGGAAAGTCACTTAAGCTTTCTGTGCTGAATGTCCCCAACAGTAATGGGAACAATGGTGCCAACTTCATGAGGCTGTGCTGAGGCATCCATGGGCACCTGGTCCATGCCTGGCACATGGTAAGCACTGCTGGTGTTAGCTCCTAGGCCAGTCCTCCTTCCAAATGTGTCAGACATGCGAAGCTGTGCTTGCTACTGAAACACTGTCGGGGAATGAGACATTTCCCCTCCCTGAGAGGCTTCTTCCCCGACCTCCAAATCTGCTCTGACCAATCCACTGATAAGTGGTGAAATTTTCCCAGGGAGGTTTTCTTGTCCTAAGATATTTTTGTGGATTACTTGGTTTGGGTATGCAGTTTACAGTAGAGTGTAGATTTACTTTTGAAACAGAGTCTTGTTCTGTCACCCAGGTTAGAGTGTAGTGGCACAATCACGGCTCACTATAGCTTTGACCTCCTGGGCTCAGGTGATCCTCCCACCTCAGCCTCCCAAGTAGGTGGGAGCACAGGCATGCGCCACCACTCACGTCTAATTTTTTTTTTTTTTTTTTTTTTTGAGATGGAGTCTCTCTCTGTCACCCAGGCTTAAGTGCAGTGGTGTGATCTTGGCTCACTGCAACCTCCGCCTCCCAGGTTCAAGCAATTCTCTGCCTCAGCCTCCTGAGTAGCCAGGATTACAGGTGCCCATCACTATTCCTGGCTAATTTTTGTATTTTTAGTAGAGACAAAGTTTCACCATCTTGGCCAGGCTGGTCTTGAAGTCCTGACCTCATGATCCAACCACTTTGGTCTCCCAAACTGCTGGGATTACAGGTGTGAGCCACCGTGCCTGGCCTGGGCTAATTTTAAAATTATTTGTAGAGATGAGATCTCTCTATGTTGCCCAGGCTCATTTTGAACTCCTGGGCTCAAGCAATCCTTCTGTCTTGGCCTCTCTAAGTGCTAGGATTACAGCCACGAGACATGGTGCCCAGCCTAGGTTTACTTATTTTGTGTGTGTGTGTGTGTGTGTGTGTGTGTGTGTGTGTGTGTGTGTGTTTTACAAGAAGGAATGCCTTTAGATAGCTTCCTGATTTTCAAAGAACCCACAGAGGTTTTGATATTGGTAGAGTTAATTAGAACTGGAATAGTAATGCCATTGGAGTTAATGATGATTAGGTCCAGGAGTTAAGTCAGCATCTTAGGATCAACATGGTTAACAACTCTATCTCCAGGTTCAAGCGATTCTCCTGCCTCAGCCTCCTGAGTAGTTGGGATTACAGGCATGTGCCACCACGCCTGGCTAATTTTTGTATTTTTAGTAGACACAGGGTTTCTCCGTGTTGGTCAGGTTGGTCTCGAACTCTCAATCTCAGTTGATCCGCCCGCCTCTGTCTTCCAAAGTGCTGAGATTACATGAGTGAGCCACCAGGCCTGGCCCTCAAACAGATGTAGATTCTTGTAGCAAACGTGCAGACTCAAGGTTTCAAGGTTACAAAGTTAACAATTCTCACAGTTATGAAAATGACCTTTCTAATAATGAAGGAAAAGCTCTTTGCCCCTTATAGAAAACCAAAAGAAACTGAAACACAGTTTTAGCAGGCCAAG
>NW_022437126.1:539821-544618 GCF_009761245.1 Sapajus apella | reverse complement strand
AGCTAATCCTTTGCCTGTTTTTCCTCCCCTACACCACTAATAATTTCTGTTATAGAAACTTTGACTATTTTAAGGCTCCTGATTGTAGCTGTGCTTCTTTTCACAGAGCCTACATCTGGCACCAGACAGAGGCCTGCAGGGAAAGTGAGCCTTCTCAACAAGGCCTGCGTTCTTTCAAAGAGGGAACAAACGACAGACACCCATTTTGGGTGTCTTCCCAGGCACAGGCACTGAAATTACCCTCTGTTCTGGTGTGGGGCAAGGGTGGGACTAGAGGAGGCTGCCGGGACAAGCATGGTCCTCCTCATGCTGTTGCTTGTCACCTTTTAAGGGCATTTATTTTGTTCCTGTTCTGATAAACAAGTAATGAGATTTTCTGTGGAGGACTGGAGAGATCTTAAAATAGTTTGACAGATTTTTACTAGGCTCCTCTAGTGGATTCAAGTTTCATTTGAGGCTACTAAGTCTAGCAGGGTAAGCAATCTTTTTGTCCCTTAGGGAACTCTAAACCTTCTATGATTTTCAGCATAGAACTTCACCAGTTTAATAAAAGAAGTAAAAAAAAAAAGACAACAAACCTTCTAGGAAGAAGAAAAGGTTGAGAGGAATAGAGAAATAAGAGTAGAAGTGGGAAAGAAACACAAGAAGACCAGAAATGGCCGAAGGGCAAAGCAGCAGGTGCATATGGTAAGGAGGGCCGCAGCCCCAAAAGGCAGGTCAGGGATAGTTCAGAGTGCTGAATCCACAGGCTGCCCACACTGAGAACTTCTTTGTTGTAAATGATCATCACTGCTTTATCCTTTGTTCAGTCCTGCCATTCCCCGCATTGATGTATCTTGTGATGGCCCAATATTCCTTCCTCCAGCACAAGTTTCCGTGTCTGTTGTTGAGGACACAGGCTGTCCTGCCCTGTTAGTTCCCACTTTGGAAGCCATAGTGTCCTCAGGAACCACTTTTTTTTTTTTTTTTTTTTTAGACAGGGTCTTGCTCTGTTGCCCAGGCTGTAGTGCAATGGCATGATCTTGGCTCACTGCAACCTCTGCCTCCTGGGCTCAAGTGATCCTCCCACCTCAGCCTCCTTAGTAGCTGGGACTACAGGCAAGCACCACCACGCCCGGCTAATGCTTGTATTTTTGTTTGTGTGGAAACAGGGTTTCACCATGTTGCCCTGGCTGGTTTCAAACTCCTGGACTCAGGGGATCCACCTGCCTCAGCCTGGGGATCACAGGCATGAGCCGCCCTGGCTGTTAATCCATTTTATGGATGTGTCTTAGTTAAAACACTTCCCTCTGGATACATTTAAAGTATTTCAAACTATTTGGTATTATGAACAATGTTGCACCAAATAACTTTGTACACATGTAAATTTACAGACAATTCAACATGGTGAAACCCCGTCTCTACTAAAAATACAAAAAATTAGCTGGGCATGGTGGCGCGTGCCTGTAGTCCCAGCTGCTCAGGAGGCTGAGGCAGGAGAATTGCCTGAACCCAGGAGGCGGAGGTTGCGGTGAGCCGAGATCGTGCCATTGCACTCCAGCCTGGGTAACAAGAGCGAAACTCCGTCTCAAAAAAAAAAAAAAAAAAAATTTACAGACAATTAAGTGTATCTGTAGAATGCATTTGCAGAAGTGGAATTGCTCAAAGGGTGCATGACTATTACATTTGGGAAGATTTGCTCACCCTGTAATTTGCACCAATTTGCACTCCTTAACAATGAACAAGTACTCTTACCTCCCACCCTGCCCCCCAACAAAGTTGTATCATTAAAAAAGAAATCTTTACCAGCGAGCTAGGTGAAAACGTGACACGTGGCAAACAAAATTAACACCATATGTATCAGTTTGTTCAGGCTGCCATAATGAAATACCATAGACTGGGCGGCTTAAACCACAGACATTTATTTTCTCACAGTTGTGGAGGCTAGAAGTCCAATATCAAGGTTCCAGCCAATTTGGTTTCTGGGCAAGGCCCTGCTTGGCTTGCAGATGGCTGCCTTCTCGCTATGTCCTCACATGGCCTTTCCTTCATGCAAGTGTGCAGGTTTGGAGGAGGTAAGGGGGTGGGGTTAGGGGAATGCTGGGGAAAGGGAGAAAGAAAGGGAGAGGATAAGAGAGCTCTCTGGTGTAGCTGTCTCTTTTTCCCCTCCCTCCCTTCTTTCCTTCCTTCCTTCTTCCCTCCCTCCCTCCTTTCTTCCCTCCTTCCTTCCTTCTTCTTTTGAAGACAGGGTCTCACCCTGTCACCCAGGCTGGAGTGCATTAGCCCAGTGATCACGACACTGTAGCCTCAACCTTCTGGGCTCAAGGGATCCTCCCACCTCAGCTTCCTGAGTAGCTGGGACCACAGTCAAGCAGTACCACCATGTCCAGCTGTTTTTTTAACTTTTTGTAGAGATGGCATCTTACTATGTTGCCAAGACTGATCTCAAGTTCCATGGCTCAAGCCATCCTCCTGTCTTGACCTCTCAAAGTGCTGGGATTACAGGGGTCTGAGCCACTGCCTCTGGCCAGGGCCTCAAATTTATGACTTCTTTTTTTTTTGACAGGAGTCTCGCTCTGTCACCAGGCTGGAGTGCAGTGGCATGATCTCAGCTCACTGTAACCTTCCGCCTCCCGGGTTCAAGCAATTCTCCTACATCAGCCCCCCGAGTAGCTGGGACTACAGTGCCTGCCACCATGCCCAGCTAACTTTTGTATTTTTAGTAGAGATGTGGTTTCATCATGTTGACCAGGTTGATCTCTAACTCCTGACCTTGTGATCCGCCCGCCTCAGCCTCCCAAAGTGTTCTTACAGGCGTGAGCCACCACTCCTGGCCATGACTTCATTTAACCTTAATTACTTCCAATTAATTGTTCCAAATACAGCCACACTGGGAGTTGGGTCTTCATCGTATGACTTTTTGGGGACACATATGTTCAGTCCATAACACTAAAATCAGAGAATTCATATCGTAGAAGAATTATATAAATATAGTAGATGTGAGAGCCCTTTCAAAGGGAAGTTCGAGCTCATTAGATATTGTTGAATTCATAGTAGAAAGAAACCTTATGAATGTAATAAATGTGGGAATTTTTTTTGAGACAGAGTTTCGCTCTGTTGCCTAGGCTGGAGTAAAGTGGCATGAGTGTGGCTCACTGCAGCCTCGACCTCCCAGGTTCACGCAATCCTCCCACCACAGACTCCCGAGTAGCTGGGACTACAGGTGCATGCCACCATGCCTGGCTAATTGTTTTAGTTTTTATAGAGACAGGGTTTCCCTATGTGGTCCAGGCTGGTCTGGAAATTCTGGACTCAAGTAATCCTCCTGCCTCGGCCTCCCAGAGTACTGGGATTACAGGCAAGAACCACCACCCCTGGCTGGAAAATATTTTCAGTGGTGATCTCAACTTGTTCAACATCAGATAATTCATTTGGGTGGAAAACCCTGTAAGCACATTGAATGTGGAACAACCTTCAGCTATAGCTTAGGTCTTATTAAACATCACCAGATTCACATTGAGAAAAAAACCCTGTCAAAGTAAGGAGTGTCGGCCGAGCACAGTGGCTCATGCCTGTAATCCCAGCACTTCAGGAAGCTGAGGTGAGTGGATCGCCTGAGGTCAGGGGTTCGAGACCAGCCTGGCCAACATGGTGAAACTACTCCCAGCTACTTGGGAGGCCGAAGCAGGAGAATTGCTTGAACCTGGGAGGTAAAGGTTGCAGTGAGCTGAGATGGCGCCATTGCACTCCAGCCTGGGTGACAAGAGCAAAACTTCATCTCAAAAAAAAAAAAAAACTAAGGAGTGTGGGGAAATATTTAGCTATAATTTAGCCTTACTGGAGACTTCATGTTAGAAGAGAATCCTTTGAATGTAATGACTGCAGGAAAGCTTTTCCTCAGAGTCCTTATCTTATTCTACATCGCTGAATTTACTGAGGAGACAAATCCCATAGTTTATTGAACGTGGTAAACCTTTAAGCAGAGCTCAAATCTTAGTCCACATCAAATAATTACCTCTGGGGAGAAAACCTGTGAGTATCATAAATATTGGAAATCCTGCAATTATAGTTCATGCCTTACTGTACCCCAGATAATTCATACTGGAGAGAAACTGTTTGGATGTAATAGATGTGTAAATGCTATCTGGCTTAGGTCAATCTTGATGACAATATCAAATAATTCGTTTCAGGGAATAATCCTATGACTTCAACGAAAAAGAAGACCTTCAGCCAGCCTAAAAAAAAAAAACAACAAAAACATAAGAGTATGTATGTTTACACATGTCCCTTGATATAAAAATAATTAGATAAAATCTAGAGGAGGTGGATTAGTCCACATATTGAATTTCATGTGTTCACTGAAATTTAGACACCTGATTTAAGATACTCTATCCATACAAAATGGCAGCTGCAGCCGGGCATGGTGGCTCATGCCTGTAATCCCAACACTTTGGGAGGCTGAGGCAGGTGTATCACGAGGTCAGGAGTTTGACACCAGCCTGACCAACATGGTGAAACCCCGTCTCTACTAAAAATAAATAAAAAAATAAAAAAATAAAAAAATTAGCTGGGTGTGGTGGCGCACGCGCCTGTAATCCCAACTACTCAGGTGGTTGAGGCAGGAGAATTGCTTGAACCCAGGAGGCGGAGGTTGCAGTGAGCCAAGAATGAGCCACTGCACTCCAGCCTGGGCAACAGAGTAAGACTCTGTCTCAAAAAGCAGACAAACAAACAAACAAAATAAAACAAAGTGGCAGCTGCATCAGGAGTCCTGGGACTCAACTTTCCCTCTTCATCCACTTTCCCAGCTACAGCTGA
>NW_022437126.1:524666-539421 GCF_009761245.1 Sapajus apella | reverse complement strand
TCAAGTGATCCTCGTGCCTCGGCCTCCCAAAGTGCTGGGATTACAGGCATGAGCCATCATGCCTGGCCAACCCGGGAGAATTCTTTTTTTTTTTTTTTTTGAGGCAGAGTTTTACTCTTGTTGCCCAGGCTGGAGTGCAATGGCGCGATCTCAGCTCACTGCAACATTTACCTCCGGAGTTCAAGCAATTCTTCTGCCTCAGCCTCCCGAGTAGCTGGGACTACAGGTGTGTGCCACCACGCCCAGCTAATTTTGTATTTTTAGTAGATACAGGGTTTCACCATCTTGGCCAGGATGGTCTTGATCTGCTGACCTTGTGATCTGCCCGCCTCAGCCTCCCAAAGTGCTGAGATTACAGGCATGTGCCACCACGCCCAGCCTGGAGAACTCTTTTAAAAGTACCAACGCTAGCTGGGCACAGTGGCTAATGCTTGTAATCCCAGCACTTTGGGAGGTCAAGGTGGGCAGACTACTTGAGCCCAGGAGCTCCAGACCGGCTTGGGCAGCATAGTGACACCCCCATATCTACAAAAAAAAAAAAATTAGCTGAGTATGATGGTGCATGGCTGTGGTCTCAGCTAAGCAGGTGGGAGGGTCACGTGAACCCAGGAGGCAGAGGGCTGTGATCACGCCACTGCATTCCAGTCTGGGCAACATTGTGAAACCGTGTCTCAAAAAAAAAAAAAAAAAAGGAAAGAAAAGGTATCAATGCTTGCCGTCTTCCTCCAAATTTTAATCGATCTGGGGTGGGGCATGGTGTTACAGACTTAATTGCATTCCCCCAAAATTTATATGTCAAAGCCTTAATTCTAAATGTGACTGCATTTGGAGATAAGGCTTATAAGGAGATAATTAAGGTTAAATAAGGTTGTAAGTGTGGGACCCCTATCCAATATGATGGGTGTCCTTATAAAAAGAGGAAGAGACACTAGGAGTATGCACACACAGAGGAAAGGCCACATGAGAACACAGAGAAGAAACAGGCCATCTGCAAGTCAAGAAGAGAAGCCTCAGGAGAAACCAAACCTGGACATTTTCATCTTGGACTCTTAGCTTCCAAACTGTGAGAAAATAAATTTTCTGTTAAGTCACCAGTCTGTGGTACTTTGCTATGGTAGCCCTAGCAGACTAACACAGGGACATCAATTTTTTTTTCTTTTTTTTATAAAGACGGGGTTTCACCATGTTGGTCAGGCTGGTCTTGAAGTCCCGACCTCAGGTGATCCACCTGCCTTGGCCTCCAGAGTGCTTGGATTACAGGCGTGAGCCACCACGCCCGGCCTTTTTTTTTTTTTTTTATTGAGTCTCACTCTGCTGCCCAGGCTGGAGTGCAGTGGCACGATCTTGGCTTACTGCAACCTTTGCCTGTTGGGTTCAAGCGATTCTCCTGCCTCAGCCTCCCAAGTAGCTGGGACTACAGGCAAGTGCCACCATGCCCTGCTAAATTTTTTGAATTTTTAGTAGAAACAGGTTCTACCATGTTGGCCAGGTTGGTCTCAAACTCCTTACTGCATGTGGTCCGCCCACCTCAGCCTCTCAAAGTGCTGGGATTACGGCATAAGACACTGTGCCTGGCTGGGACATCAATTTCTTTACGCTCCCCAGGTAATTCTAAGGTGCACCTAGGATGAGAATCAGGGCAAATCTAAGCACCACTTAAACATGGTGGTGAGCCAAAGAGATAGCCCTAAAAGAGAATACAGCCTTGGGCGGGGCGCAGTGGCTCACACCTGTAATCCCAGCGGTTTGGGAGGCTGAGGAGAGTGAATCACAAGGTCAGGAGTTCGAGACTAGCCTGACCAACATGGTGAAACCCTGTCTCTACTAAAACTACAAAAAATTAGCTGGGTATAGTGGCAGGCACCTGTATTCCCAGCTACTTGGGAGTCTGAGGCAGGAGAATCAGTTGAACCTGGGAGGCAGAGGTTGCAGTGAGCCGAGATTGGGTCACCGCACTCCAGCCTGGGTGACAGAGCAAGACTCTGTCACAAAAAACAAACAAACAAAAACACAGCCTTGTATTCTAGGCAGAAAATGGGCTAAAAACATTTAGTGATCTTCAAATAATGCAGAAGACTGGGTGTGATGGCTCACGCCCTTAATCCCAGCACTTTGGGAGTCCAAGGCAGGTAGGTCGCCTGAGGTCAGGAGTTCGAGACCAGCCTGGCGAACATGGCAAAACCCCATCTCTGCTAAGAATACAAAGATTAGCTGGATGTGGTAGTGCGTGTCTGTAATCCCAGCCACTTGGGAGGCTGAGGCATGAGAATTGCTTGAACTCTGGAGGTGGAGGTTGCAGTGAGTCGAGATTGTGCCGCTGCACTCTAACCTGGGCGATAGAGGAAGACTGTCTCAAAAACAAAAACAAATCAAAACACACAATATATCAATATTGGTTTAGTAACTGCAACAAATGTACCATAGTCGTGTAAGATGTTAACAAATGTACATAGAGGAACTTGGGTATAGGGTGTATGGGACTCTGTATTACAATTGCAATTTTTCTGCAAATCTAAAAATATTCTAAAATTGGCTGGACGCGGTGGCTCATGCCTGTAATCCCAGCACTTTGGGAGCCTGAGACAGGCAGATCATGAGGTCAGGAGTTCAAAATCAGCCTGGTCAACATGGTGAAATCCCATCTCTACTAAAAATTCACTAAGTGTCGTGGCAGGTGCCTGTAATCCCAGCTGCTCAGGAGGCTGAGGCAGGAGAATTGCTGGAACCTGGAAGGCGGAGGTTGCAGTGAGTCTAGATTGTGCCACTGTACTCCAGCCTGGGCGACAGAGTGAGACTCCAACTCAGAAAAAAAAAAAAGAAAAAAAAATTCTGAAATTAAAAGTTTATTTAAAATAAATAATTACAAAGATGGCAAAGGTGTACTGTTACAATTTTAAATGTTTTATATTCTATAACATTGCCCTTGTGTTTAGGAATGGTGCTAATGTTAACATTGAAAATGTGCACATAAAAATCTCTCTTCCTTTTTTTTTTAAATAGAGACAGGGTCTCACTATGTTGCCCAGGCTGGCCTCAAACTCCTGGGTTCAAGCAGTCCTCCTGCCTCGGCCTCCCAAAGTGCTGGGATTACAGGCATGAGCCACTGCTCCTGGCCAGTAAATATCTTTCTTTAAAATGAAAGTTGGGAAGATCACCTAAGCCTGGGAGGTAGAAGCTGCAGTGAGCCATGATCACGCCACTGCACTCCAGCCTGGGTGATAGAGACCCTGTCTCAAAATAAATAAATAAATGGGTTGGGCGTGGTGGCTCACACCTGTAATCCAAGCACTTTGGAGGCCAAGGCGGGCGGATCACCTGAGGTTGGGAGTTTAAGACCAGCCTGACCAACACGGTGAAACCCCGTCTTCAAAAAAATAAATAAAATAAAAATTAAAATAAAATAAATAAATAAAACAAAATAAAATGGAAGATTTTGCAGGATTGTCTGAGGGAAAAAAAGAGAGAGAGAAGAAGAGAAATGGGAGTAAGATATAATCAACTCCTACAAACATGTTTCAACAACTACCATGATACTCGGTAGTATAAACAATTTAGGAGCGAGCACGCTGTGAAATCTCAGAGATAATGAGCACAACCGTAAAGCAAGATGAGTACATTGCAGGTTTATGACCTATGTGATGCCATCACCTGACCTGATCTCTATTACTGTTGGGGAAATTGTCCTAAACTATGTGATGACTTCAGAAATGCATTTCTCGTTTCTTGCATAAAACTGACAGCTCTGTACTTGGTAGTCTTCGTATCAAGCATGTCATGGGAAGATGTGGTAGACCCTGTTCCCATTTTCTTTCTTCTTTTTTTTTTTTTTTTTGAGACAGAGTCTTACTCTGTCACCCAGGCTGGAGTGCAGTGGTGCAATCTCAGCTCACTGCAATCTCCACCTCCCAGGTTCAGGTTCAAGTGATTGTCCTGTCTCAGCCTCCCAAATAGCTGAATAGCTGGGAATACAGGTGCTCACCATCATGACTGGCTAATTTTTGTATTTTTAGTCGAGACGGGATTTCATCATATCGGTCAGGTGAAACTCTTGACCTTAGGTGATCCACCCACCTTGGCCTCCCAAAGTGCTGGGATTACAGGTGTGAGCCACTGTGCCCAGCCCCCATTTTCAGTAAGGGAAGCAAGAGGTTAAGCAACTTAATGAAGGTCTCAGAAATAGTATAGGGCAGAGGCACGATCAGAATCCAGGTCTTGTGATGCTTACTCCAATACTGTTTCCACCCTCTTGACGGCAGGCCCTGTTGTAGGCAGCAGAGCTGGTTCTTAACCTTTAAAGGGTATGCTGGCCTCCCTTTTCTCCTTCTTAGAGCTCCGCATTTACTCAGAGTTCTGAGTTACTATGCCTTGTCTGTTTTCTGGAACACATGAGCTCCAGAAAAGCTGGTTTGGTCCAGCTCTAGGTGGTTCCTCAGCTTTGCAGCACATTGGAATCACCTGGTTTTGCCTCTAGAAATTCCAAAATATTTGGTCTAGAAAGCAGCCTTGGAATTCCCACACCTCCCCTGCCCTGGCCCAAGACTGTGTTATGTTGATGTTCAACGTTGCTACCAAAGAACGGAAAAGGATTTGCCCATTCAATCTGCCTCAAACAAGGTCACGGAGCTTTGACTGGATATAATTTTTGCTGACCTTATCCGGAGAAGTCAGGATGCTTTCTCTTTTGAAGCAGAATGCTTGGCTTTGAGCAAAGCCCTTTGAGTCTTCTCCTCAACAAGGTAGAAGTTCTAGATCTTAGGATGTAAAAAAGAATTCATGTGTTAGATGATTTTAGGGCAGATGGCCAGTCATACAAGCTGAAGGCTGAAACAAAGTAATATGAGAATGTTGGGTGCAATTGTTTCCAGTAGGGACTAAAGGGGCAGAATTGTTCTTTGTTCTCTGAGAAGGCTGAAATGTCCACTGCATTGCATAATTTAACACTTAGTCCTTGTCAAGAGAAAGGAATTCCCATGATTTTGAAAAGACTTAATACAATTATTTATATCCATCTTCACACTGCCCATCCCCTCTGGGTTCAGCCACTGTCTCCTATGATTCGTACAACCCACATTCCATATTAAGCAGTGATTATTTGGATGATGGGAGATGTCACCTACTTACCCAGTTTGGACATGTTTGTCCATCTCTGCTAGTAATGCTGTTTTTCCCCTTATGGGCTCTGGTGACTTTCGACAGTTGCCCATTAGTGCTGGAAATGGGCCCAGATTCTTCCAACATTTTGGCACCAAAGACACTGCCAAGAACAATCTACCCCTCCTTGGGTCCTGCACTGATAGGTCAAATTACATACTCAATCACAAGTGGAAAACAGTCTAGTTTTGAGCATCTGTTGAATATAACTTTACAAAACTGCTGTGGTCCTATGGAAAAATAAGGAAAGTCCAAATAGAGTTTAAAAGGTAAGTGTAGTGAGACAAGAAAGATGAAGAGGAGCAGAAACCCAAATGGATTTGAAATATCTGCAGGCTTGTCGTGGTGATTCACACCTATAATCCTGGCATTTTGGGAGGCAGAGGCAGGGGGATTGCTTGAGCCCAGGGGTTTGAGGTCAGCTTGGGAAACACAGGGAGACCCCACCTCTACAAAAAATACAAAAAATTAGCCGAGCATAGTGGTACACACCTGTAGCTCCAGCTACTCAGGAGGCGGAGGCAGGAGGATCACTTGAGCCTGGGAGTTGAAGGCTGCAGTGAGCCCATACCATGGCACTGTACTGTAGCCTGGGCAACAGTGTGAGACTCTGTCTCAAAAATAGAAATAAAAGAAATATCTGCAAACATCAGCTCCTTACACTGGTTGCACACATACTTCACCTCAACTCCATTTGAGAATCTCCCCCTATTTTAAGTTTTCTAATATCCCCAGTCAAGATCCACCAATCTCATTAGTCAGTTATCTGATTTCTACATTTTGGTTCCCTGACCTTCCGACGTTATATAGAAATTGTGGACTCTAGTGCCAGCTAGTGTTTCTCATTCAGTCCTATAAAAAAGTTGAATTCAAATAACTATTGAGGCCTGGCATGTTGGCTCACGCCTGTAATCCCAGCACTTTGGAATGCTGTGGTGAGCGGATCACATGAGGTCAGGAGTTAGAGGCCAGCCTGGCCAACATGGTGAAATCTTGTCTCTACTAAAAATACAAGTATTAGCTGGGTGTGGTAGTGCATGCCTGTAGTCCCAGCTACTTGGGTGGCTGACACAGGAGAATTGCTTGAAACCAGGAGATGGAGGTTGCAGTGAGCTGAGTTCACGCCACTGCACTCCAGACTGGGCACAGAGTGAGACTGTCTCAAAAAAAGAAAGAAAAAAAAAAAAGCTGGGTGTGGTGGCTCGCACCTGTAAGTCCAGCACTTTGGGAGGCTGAAGTGGGTGGATCACCTGAGGTCAGGAGTTCGAGACCAGCCTAGCCAACATGGTGAAACTCTGTCTCCACTAAAAATACAAACATTAGCTGGATGTGGTGGCGGGCGCCTGTAATCCCAGCTACTTGGGAGGTTGAGGCAGGAGAATTGCTTGAACTCAGGAGACAGAGGTTGCAGTGAGCCAAGATATGCCACTGCACTCTAGTCTGGGCAGCAGAGGAAGGCTCCGTCTCAAAACAAACAAACAAACAAACAAAAAACCTATTCATCTAATGTGATGTGAGGGTCTCTGAAAAGTCAGCTGGCTGGCTACCTTTGCTCTCTTGACCACTTTTACCCTGTGCATAAAATTCCTGCCATTAGTTTTAGACTTCTGTAGTAAGCAGTAAGGTACTGTTCCTTGAAGATCACTGTTTTTGTTTGTTTGTTTGTTTGTTTGTTTGAGACGGAGTTTCGCTCTTGTTACCCAGGCTGGAGTGCAATGGCGCGATCTCGGCTCACCGCAACCTCCGCCTCCTGGGTTCAGGCAATTCTCCTGCCTCAACCTCCTCAGTAGCTGGGATTACAGGCACGCGCCACCATGCCCAGCTAATGTTTTGTATTTTTAGTAGAGACGGGGTTTCACCATGTTGACCAGGATGGTCTCGATCTCTTGACCCCGTGATCCACCCGCCTCAGCCTCCCAAAGTGCTGGGATTACAGGCTTGAGCCACCATGCCCGGCCTGAAGATCACTGTTAACATTCAAGGTAATCTCAGAAGACTTTCCATATAAGCTTTTGCTTTTTTTTTTTTTTTTGAGATGGAGTCTCACTCTGTCGCCCAGGCTGGAGTGTAGTGGCATGGTCACGGCTCACTGCAACCTCTGCCTCCCGGGTTCAAGCAATTCTTCTGCCTCAGCCTCCCGAATAGCTGGGACTACAGGTGCGTGCCACCACACCCGGATAATTTTTATATTATTAGCAGAGACAGGGTTTCATCATATTGGCCAGGCTGGTCTCGAACCCCTGACCTTGTGATCCGCTTGCCTCCGCCTCCCAAAGTGCTGGGATTACAGGCGTGAGCCACTGCACGCAGCCTTTTTTTTTAAATATGGAATTTCACTCTTGTTTCCCAGGCTGGAGTGAAATGGCGTGATCTTGGCTCACTGCAACTTCCACCTCCCAGGTTCAAGCAATTCTCCTGCCTCAGCCTCCTAGGTAGCTGAGATTACAGGCCTGTGGCACTATGCCCAGCTAATTTTTGTATTTTTAGTAGAGACAGGGTTTCACTATGTTGGCTGGTGTTGAACTCTTGACCTCAAGTGATCCACCCACACTGGCCTCCCAAAGTGCTGAATGGAGTGAGCCACTGCCCCTGGCCCCATATAAGTATTTGTCAGTCAACATGTAGAAACCATCTCTGGTCAGTTATGTGCTACAGGTGCAATGACTCCTAGCAGAGAACTGAGCGGGGAGATGGAAAATACTCTTACAATGGCCGGGCATGGTGGCTCATGCCTGTAATCCCAGCACTTTGGGAGGCTGAGGTGGGCAGATCACTTGAGGTTGGGAGTTCGAGGCCAGCCTGACCAACATGGAGAAACCCTGTCTCTACTAAAATACAAAAATTAGCTGGAAATGGTGGTACGCACCTGTAGTGCCACCTACTCTGGAGGCTGAGGCAGAATTGCTTGAACCCAGGAGGTAGAGATTGTAGTGAGCTGAGATGGCGCCAACTGCACTCCAGCTTGGGTAACAGGGCAAGACTATCTCAAAAAAAAAAAACAAAAAAAGAAAAAAGAACATATTCTTACAAGACAACACAAGCTACAACAAGTCAACTTAAATACTAAGAGTCAGGAAGGGCAGTAGAGAAGTGGTGAGAGTGAGAGGAGAGGACTCAGGTTTTGCGCATGTGCTTGTTTTGAATGAGGTCTTGGAGTAACCCAAGTATTAAAGCCAGCTAAGTAACCCAAATACCGTCATTGTACAGGGTTTTATTTTGGTAGAAAGGGGATGCTTTATGCACATGTTAGGCACAAGTGGATTTGCTGAATGTTAAATTTGAAATTTCCTGTTTTGATCATTAGCTGACTATGAGAAAGATTTCATCATAAAGAAGGGATCTTGGGCCAGGCATGGTGGTTTACACCTGTAATCCACCGAGGTGGGTGGATTACCTGAGGTTGGGAGTTAGAGACCAGCCTGACCAACATGGAGAAACCCCTTCTCTACTAAAAGTACAAAATTAGCTGGGCGTGTTGGTGCTGCCTGTAATCCCAGCTACATGGGAGGCTGAGGCAGGAGAATAGCTTGAACCCAGGAGGTGGAGTTTGCAGTGAGCCGAGATTGCGCCATCGCACACCAGCCTGGGCAACACAGCAAGACTTTATCTCAAAAAAAAAAAAAAAGAGAGAGAGAGACGGAGTTTTGCTCTTGTTGCCCAGTCTGGAGTGCAATGGCACAATCTTGGCTCACTGCAACCTCTGCTTCTTGGGTTTAAGCAATTCTCTGCCTCAGCTGCCCGAGTAGCTGAGATTACATGCATGCACCACCACGCCCAGCTACTTTTGTATTTTTAGTAGAGATGGGGTTTCTCCATGTTGGTCAGGCTGGTCTCGAACTTCTGATCTCAGGTGATCTGCCCACCTAGGCCTCTCAAAGTGCTGGGATTACAGGTGTGAGCCACCGTGCCTGGCCTTGATCTAAGTAAACTTCGACATGTCACTAAACTCTTTCTGGTCACCCTCACCTATAAATAAGTTTTCTACAGTTGCCATAGACATTCTAGAGACTCTCACTATGGCTAATATATTTGAGAGGATTTTGTAAACTATGTTGGGTATGTAGAAAGTTTGGATTTTTTTGTGATTGTTGTTTTAAACCAAACTCAAAGCCTACATTTTGCTCACCTGTGTAAGATCTATACATTATTTCTTATATGGCATTGAAATAGTGAAGTCAAAAAGGATGGTTTAATGACTTACTACTGCAAAGGGTAGAGTGAGTTTGAATGATCCCAAGGTTTTTCCAGAGAGAGAATCTGTGGGTGTTGGCCGCAGAATTAAGCCCCAGAAACAAAGAGACCCTTTATTTGAGAGAAGTCCCGAGGTAGCATCACAGTTATGGTTTGCAGTCGCAGTGGGAATGAGGGCAGCATCGTGGGCAGGTCTGTGGCCTAAGGGAAAACAACAGTATGAAGAGTAACTGGAGTGTGCAGGATGGCAAACACACTGTGTTAGCCCAAGGACAAAGGTGCATCACTGAGAAGGAATCTTGTTGGTGGACTGAGTATTAGTTCACTGAAGATTATTTTATATTTTATTTATTATTTTATTTTTTGAGATGGAGTCTTACTTTGTCGCCCAGGCTGGAGTGCAGTGGTGTGGTCTTGGCTCGCTGCAACCTTCCCCTCCTGGGTTCAAGTAATTCTCCTGACAGCCTCCTGAGTAGCTGGGATTACAGAAGCCCGCCACCACGCCCAGCTAATTTTGTACTTTGAGTAGAGACAGGGTTTCACCGAGTTGGCCAGGCTGGTCTTGAGCTCCTGATGTCAGGTGATCCGCCTGCCTTGGCTTCCCAAAGTGCTGGGATAACTGTGCCTGGCCATAATTTTTTCGATATTATTCTAGAAGCACAGCCAACACAAATGAAAAGAGGCAAATGGGATTACATAAAATTAAAAAGCATACCCAAGGAAACAACATAGTGAAGAGATAATCTATGTAATAGGGGAAAATATTTGTAAACCATATATCTTATAAAGGATTAATATAGAGAATACATAAGGAAAATGCAAGCAACTCAAATGACAAAATAATAATAATAACCTGATTTTAAAATGGACAAAGAAATTGGATAGACATTTCTCAAAGGAAGACATACAAATACTCAACAGGTATATAAAAAAAACACTCAAGATCACTGATCAGAGGCCAGGAATTGAAGATCAGCCTGGACCACAAAGTGAGACCCTGTGTCTCTACAAAAACTAAAACATTAGTGGAGCATGGTGGTACATGCCTCTAGTTCCAGCTACTTGGGAGGTTGAGGTGGGAAGATCAGTTGAGCCTGGGAGGTCAAGACTGCAGTTAGCTATGATGGTGCCCTAGCACTCCAGCCTGGGTGACAGAGACAGATCCTGTCTCAAAAAAACAGAAAAAAAAAGTCACTCATTATAATGGAAATGCAAATTAAAGTCATAAATGAGATATAACCTCACCCTAGTTAAAATGGCTATTATCAAAAGACAAAAGATAAATGTTGGTGAGGATGTGGAGAAAAGGATGTGGAGGTCGCGCCATTGCATTCCAGCCTGGGCGACAACAGTGAAACAACGTCTCAAAAAACAAACAAACAAACAAACAAAAAAAAACAAGCTGGCTGTGCAAAATTACAGGGTTAGTAACAACGTTCTGAGGTGGCCGGGTGCAGTGGTTCACGCCTGTAATCCTATCATTTTGGGAGGCCGAGGCGGGCGGATCACTTGAGGTCAGGAGTTTGAGACCAACCTGACCGGCATGGTGAAACCCCGTCTCTACTAAAAATACAAAATTAGCCGGGCGTGGTGGCGGATGCCTGTAATCCCAGCTATTTGGGAGGCTCAGGCAGGAGAGTCGCTTGAATCCGAGAGGCAGAGGTTGCAGTGAGCTGAAATCGCGCCACTGCACTCCAGCCTGGACAACAAGAGTGAAACTCAGTCTCCAAAAAAAAAAAAAAAAAAAAAAGGTTTGAGGTGAGAATGGGCCAAGCTGCAAAGCTTGCTCAGGAAACCCAGGAAGGCTAGCTGCAGAATGCTGTTTTCGTGGCGGGAGCGGCTTAACCTAGGCCTTCTCCTAATTTAGGTAATTCCCACTCAATCTTGAGATTTCAGCCCAAATGTCACTCCTGCAAGCCCTGCCGATGAACGGCCAGTTCCCAGGATCTACAGCCCTGTATTTTTCAGACTCACCGAGTCTGGGCAAGGGAAGGACGGGATAAGAGCTATGCGGGTTGGGAAAGTTAAAGGGTCAGGAGTTCAAGACCAGTCTGACCAACACGGTGAAAAATAAAAAATAAAAAATAAAATAAAGTTAAAGGGATCCCGCAAACAGTCCCCGCTAGAATGCGAAGCGGATTCCGGAGCTCTTCAGCTCTGAGCAATGCTTGGGGAGCGACATCAGGGCGCAGAGCGGCCGATCGCGGAGCGGAAGTTTATCCCTGGAGCCCTTCTAGGAAACCCGGAGGACTCAGCTCGTCAACGATCCCGGGGCCGAAGCCGGCATCAACGGGTGCACGTTGCTGTTCCAGGGAGTCGGCTCGGCAGGCGGCGGCGATATTGAGATTGGGCTAGGGCAAGAACCAGCGAAAAGCAAAGCCGGAAAAGGCAACGGGGCGTTGGTGCGCTGACCACCTGTTTCTCCAGCGGAGTGCGACGCGCGCTGATTGGCTGGAGTGCCGCCCGGGTACCGGAAGTGGCCGATGCCTGTCGCCAGTGACACCGGGACAACAGCTGTGGGCTCTGTGCGAGTGGCCCAGCAGCACGGAGCCTGAGAGGAGTGGCCGGGCGGGGGGGGTAGGGGCCTGGGGTGAGACCTCATTCAGTGGCGGCTGGGGCGGGGGGTGGGGGAGGGAGGGAGGGACGGGGGCTGGGCTCCCAACTCCCTAGAGAGCCGAGCGGAAACCCTACGTTTAGGCCCGTTCTGACCGCGGTTCGGTGTGTGACCTTGAACTTTATGCCTTCCCGTTTCCCCCGCCCCCAGGCCTTCATTTCCACCTGCACACAGAGAGGGTAGAGGGTGCCTGGACACCGCCAGGGACCGTCCCAGCTCTGGTTTGGTGCCTGTCAGCCGTGGAGACGGAAGAAGCAGGGCCACTCCCTTCTGTTCCGACGTGGGGACCCGTGGGAGCTGTGATTTTCTCAGACATTCCAACCCCAAGTAAACTGCTAGGACAAACTGGCGGGCAGTGTCCAAAACTTAAGGCCTCAGTGGCAGATTGTGTCCTGTGCTGCCAGACCAGGATATTGACTTATGAGGGGTGGTAGTGACAAGGAGACAGGTTTGAGCTGCCAAGATAGAGCGTTGTTGATTATGGGTTCCAGGGGGAGAACAGAGGAAAGGAAGATAACAGTGCCATAAATTATCACCCAGATTGGGAGAAGGAACTTATTTTTACAGTTATTGACATTAGCTATGTGTCAGACATTATCCTAGGCTCTTTAGATACAATGATTAATGAAATATCCAGATAGCCATCAAGAGTATTGGAGAGGTTGTGCTCTCTTCGGCAGCACATATACTAAAATTGGAACGATACAGAGAAGATTAGCATGGCCCCTGCGCAAGGATGACACGCAAATTCGTGAAGCGTTCCATATTTTTAGAAAGTGGAAGCAAAGAAAGAAGAATCTGAGGAGTCTGATGATGATATGGGTTTTGGTCTTTTTGACTAAACCTCTTTTATAATGTGTTCAATAAAAAGCCGAATTAAAAAAAAAAAAAAAAGTATTGGAGAGGCTGGATGAGGTGACTCAAGCCTATAATCCCAGCACTTTGAGAGGCCTAGGCGGGAGGATTACTTGAGCCCAGGAGTTCAAGACCAGCCTGGGCAACATAGTGAGACATCTTCTGTACAAAAAATAAAGAAATTAGTTGGGTAGTTGGGTGTGGTGGCGCATGCTTGGAGTCCCAGCTACTTAGGAGGCTATGGTGGGAGGATTTCCTTGAGCCTGGGAAGTTGAACCTGCAGTGAGCCTGGGCATTAGAGCCAAGACTCTGCCTCAGAAAAAAGGGAGGTGTTGCAGATTCATTATATATATAAGACAGTTACACAAATTCACTTAACATTTACCAGGTATCTGAAATATGCCAGGCACTGGGAATACCAAGATAAATGAAACAACATTCTTGCTTATGGTCTAGAGAAGAAAATAGGTATGAAAATTAATAATGTGGCCAGCTGCAGTGGCTCATGCCTGTAATCCCAGCATTTTGGGAGGCCTAGATGGGCAGATCACGAGGATAAGAAATCGAGACCATCCTGACCAACATGGTGAAACCCCATTTCTACTAAAAATACAAAAGTTAGATGGGCATGGTGGTGTACGCCTGTAGTTCCAGCTACTCGGGAGGCTGAGGCAGGAGAATTGCTTGAACCCAGGAGACAGAGGTTGCAGTGAGCCAAGATCGCATGCGCCACTGTACTCCAGCATGGGTGACAGAGTGAGACTCTTGTCTCAAAAAAAATAAAAATAAAAAAATAATACAGTGAGGTAGCTGCTACAAGGTGAAGGAGTAGCTGCCTGCCTTGGGAGTCAGGGAAGAAAATGGAGGGGTTGGCCAGGCGCAGTGGCTCACGCCTGTAATCCCAGCACTTTGGTAGACCAAGGCAGGTGGATCACCTGAGGTCAGGAGTTTGAGACCAGCCTGGCCAACATAGTGAAGCCCTGTCTCTACTAAAAATACAAAAATTAGCTGGGCGTGTTAGTGCATGCCTGTAATCCCAGCTACTTAGGAGGCTGAGGCAGGAAAATTGCTTGAACCTGGGAGGCAGAGGTTGCAGTGAGCCAAGATCGCACCACTGCACTCCAGACTGGGTGACAGAGTGAGACTCCCTCTCAAAAAAAGAAATGGAGAGGTATGTCCATGCTTGAGCCGAGGCTTGGAGATGCTTGTGAAGTGCACAAAGTAGGTAGTAGATTTCCAGAAAGTGGGAATAACTTGTTCTCAAAGGCAAAGAAGCTTTAAAGAATAGAAAATGTTTGATCTGCAGGACACTGAGCATGACTGCAGCTTCCAACAGTTAGCGGAGGGTGTGGGACAGTAGATGAGGAAGGGAAGTGGGTTTCCTTGGAGGGATGTTATGAGCCATGGGAAGAAGTTTTTATTCTCTAGGCTTTGGGGTGCAATAAACAGGAAGTGTCATGATAACTATAGTACAATGAAAGAGGGAAAAGGGCCAATGAAATGCTGGCTCAGAGGACCAAGAGAGAACTTCTTTCCTGCAGATGTTAATGAAGACTTTGAGAAGGAGGTTATCCTTGTACTAGATATGGAATATTTGGTAGGATCTGGTCTTTCAGAGGTTAAGGAAAATCATTTGCATTAGTTAAAATGCTTTTGTCTGTAAGTAACAGAATCTAAGTCAAGCTGGCTTTAAAATATGCAAGTATAGGCCGGGCACGGTGGCTCAAGCCTGTAATCTCAGCACTTTGGGAGGCCAAGGCGGGTGGATCACAAGGTCAAGAGATCGAGACCATCCTGGTCAACACGGTGAAACCCTGTCTCTACTAAAAATACAAAAAATTAGCTGGGCATGGTGGCGCATGCCTGTAATCCCAGCTACTCAGGAGGCTGAGGCAGGAGGATTGCCTGAACCCAGGAAGCGGAGGTTGCGGTGAGCCGAGATCG
>NW_022437126.1:506251-519666 GCF_009761245.1 Sapajus apella | reverse complement strand
GCCTGGCCGGTATTTAAATTTTTGACATTTCAAAATAAAACCTCATCCCAGTTTCTCATAAACCTTCCCTTGGTTACCTTCCCTTGGAGCACAAAGAATGTGCTCATCACATCCTTCACCCTCTCTGAAACCTCCATCTGTTAGCATCTCACTCCTCCCTGTCCCCCTTCATTTGCATCCCTATGTCACTCAGTCATCTTAACTCCATTCTGACTAACCTCCCTAGGCCTCACCTCCTCAGTCTTCCACCACACACCTCCCTGGATTCTCAGGCTGCCAGCACTGTCACTGAAGGAAGTCAGGAGAGCATAGTGATTGGCTCCTCTTAACTCTGAACTCTCCAGTATGCTTGTTTCATCAGGAGGTGGTGAGGGTTCATGTCTGTAAATTGCTTTGCACATAGTAAGAGCTTATTACTTCCCCCATCAAAATGTCAGTGCTTCCCTGCTCATCTTCCCTTCTTCTATATTTATCCCAACCTTGTGCATTCTACATTGAAATTCAAATGTTTTTTCTATTTCTTTTCTTACTCACCCTATACTTCCTGGCCTCTTGCTTGCCCACTTTCTGCCCAGAATGCTATAGTGCAGTAGTCTTCAAATGGAAATATAGGAGGGGATTGCAGAGACACTTTCTATAACATCTTTGGGCACATAGATTGTTGAATGGAAATCAACTTCTAGATCTTTGACTTTATTTTATATCCTTGCCTATGACTGATTTGCTTAAGAATAGGCCTATTGGCTGGGCATGGTGGCTCATACCTGTAATCCCAGCACTTTGGGAGGCTGAGGCAGGCAGATCACAAAGTCAGGAGTTTGACACCAGCCTGGCCAACATAGTAGAATCCCATCTCTACTAAAAATACAAAAATTAGCTGGGCATGGTGGCATGCATCTCTAGTCCCAGCTACTTGGGAAGCTGAGGCAGGAGAACGACTTGAACCTGGGAGATGAAAGTTGTGGTGAGCCAAGATCACGCCACTGCATTCCAGCCTGGGCAACAAGAGCAAAACATCGTCTAAAAAAAAAAAAGACCGGGTGTGGTGGCTTACGCCTGTAATTCCAGTACTTTGCGAGGCTAAGGTGGGTGGATCATTTGAGATCAGGAGTTTGAGACCAGCCCGGCCAACATGGTAAAACCCCGTCTCTACTAATAATACAAAAAATTAGCCAGGCGTGGTGGTAGGTGCCTGTAATCCCATCTACTCGGGAGGCTGAGGCAAGGAATTGCTTGAACTTGGGAGGCGGAGGTTGCAGTGAGCCAAGATCATGCGTTTGTACTCCAGCCTGGGTGACAGAGTGAGACTCTGTCTCAAAAAAAAAAAAAAAAATGGGCCTGTAGCCTGTAGGTTTCTCTTTTCTCACATTTTTTTTTTTTTTTTTTTTTTTTACAATTGTTCTTTTCTTCCTTTATAAAAAAAGACACTGGCTGGGCACAGTGGCCTATGCCTGTAATCCCAGCACTTTGGGAGGCTGAGGTGGGTGCATCATTTGAGATCAGGAGTTTGAGACCAGCCTGGCCAACATGGTGAAACCCTGCCTCTACTAAAAATACAAAAATTAGCCAGGTATGGTGGCAGGTGCCTGCAATCCCAGCTACTTGGGAGGCTAAGGCAGGAGAATTTCTTCAAACCAAGAGGTGGAAGTTGCAGTGAGTGGAGATTGCGCCACTACACTCCAGCCTGGGTGACAGAGTAAGACTCCGTCTCAAAAAAAAAAAAAAAAAAAGATAAAATAAATAAAATCAAGACACCACTCATCCATCTCCTTAATGTTACTATGGTGCATCACTCTGGGGTGGAAGATCCTCTAGAATGCCACAGTCAATGTGTTGAAGAAGTGAGTTTTGTGGACCTTTTATAATACAAGTCCTAGTCTTTGCTTTGAACAAAATTTCACTTTATTTTTTGAGACAGGGTCTCTTATTCTGTTACCCAGGCTGGAGTGCAATGGTGCGATCACAGCTCACTGCAGCCTTGATCTCCCAGCCTCAGGTGATCCTCCCAACTCAGCTACCTACGTAGCTTGGGACTATAGACATGTACCACCATACCTGGCTAATTTTTTGTAATTTTTGTAGAGACAGGTTTCGCCATGTTGGCCAGGCTGGTCTTAAACTCCTGGGCTGAAGTGATGTGCCCACCTTAGCCTCTCAGAGTGCTGGGATTATAGGTGTGCCCAGCCCTGACAAAATTTTTAAACGACGTAATCAGGTTTTCAGCCAGCTGACAGATTATGTAGTAATTTTTTACTATAAATCACAGAGTGATGTTTTGACAGGTAAGTTCAAAAAATTGTGATATTGTTATCACAAGAAATTGCTATAAATGTAGATTTATGCTGTTTGGGCAAATTCAGGTCTGCCAAGTTGAGGATCCTATTCTGAGCTGTAGAGACCCAATAGAGGTCTGCCTGTCATCCCCAAACTGAGGACCAATGGTTAACCTCTGTTCCTTCAGTAGCGCTTCTATCTTACCTCTCTTCAGAAACATTTAATTTCAGATTTAGAAAAGTGAGGAAGTGAGAAACAGAAAGATGGAAAATTGTATTTGAGAATTTGAATTTAGGCTATGAGAAGTGGAGTATTTCCGTATGAGTCTGAGGCCTAATGTATGGCTGTGCCTTTGGAAAAATCAACAAAATGAAGATTGGCTTTGATTTGTAATTGAGAAGATACCCATAAAGCAATATTTAAGAAATGACATTGATATTGTGTTACTGGCAGAATGGAAAGTAAAAGAATGGTCAGAGCAGGTAAAATTTAGTTGGAGGGCCGGGCGAGGTGGCTCATACCTGTAATCCCAGCACTTTGGGAGGCCGAGGCAGGTGGATCACCTGAGGTCGGGAGTTTGAGACCATCCTGACCAACATGGAGAAACCCCATCTCTACTAAAAATACAAAATTAGCTGGACGTAGTGGCACATGCTACTTGGGAGGCTGTAATCCCAGCTGCTCTGGAGGCTGAGGCAGGAGAATAGCTTGAACCCGGGAGGTGGAGGTTGCAGTGAGCCAAGATTGCGCCTTTGTACTCCAGCCTGGGCAACAAGAGAGAAACTCCATCTCAAAAAAAAAAAGTGATTTCCATTTGTTGTGGTACACATGTCGGTTCTATGAATGCTGATTTTGTAAAGAACTAGATGATGGAAAAGAAGCAACTATAGGAAGCATGAAGATGACCAGAGGCATGAAGAAAGGCCAGAGAAGGAGTTGGAAGCAACTGGAGACTGAAATGCCAGCTTATAGAACTTGCTCTTGGGTAGGGATTAGAGATAAATTTATTTAAGACTGTACTTCCCAACTCAGATGGCACCATAGAGGAAGAAGATGGCCAAATTCTCTACAGTAGCTTCTTACAGTTGTATAGATATACATTACTATAATTTTCAAAGATTTCAACAGAAAGGAGAAGTACAGTTTTTAGATGCCCTCTCTTCATGAGAAAATTAGAGAAGATGCTTGGGGAAGGTTGAAGAAAGTTCCATCTCATTTTCAGGTGTAGCACAAAGAGCTTCAGAGACTTCAGCATTCCAGTAGATCAGGTTCCTTTCAGGTGTCTGGGGAGGGGACATTACTAGGGCTGCTCTGATGAATGACTAGAGATGCCCAGGTCTGTTGGTATTAGTAACCTAATAACCAACATCCTGTGGATAATGGGAGGCTGGGCAGAGAAAAGGGCAGTCCAAAGTCACCCACCAAATCTCCACCTTTTCCCTTCCCTTACCACACGACTCCAGCCTCCACTGCTGCTCAGGGTCTTTGTTTGTTTAGTAATCTCATCTTTTCTTCGCTCTTAACCCATCTCTCTGCTAGAACTATTCCTTCTAATGTAAACATGTTCCTATCTCTTCCATCAGAGAAAAGCCTTGATCTATAGCACTGTCCGTCTTGGTCTTCTCCTTTCATCCACTTTTTTTTTTTTTATGAAGCAGCAAATGCATTACTTAGTCCACGACCACCTGGCTTCCGCTTCTGTCATTCCACTGAATCTGTGCTTACAGTTCATATGTGACTGTCTATTGTCCCAGAAGACATTTTCCAATTCTTATCCTACTGAATCTCTCAACTGCATTTGACTTTTTTTTTTTTTTTTTTTTTTGAGACAGAGTCTCACTCTGTTGCCCAGGCTGGAGTACAGTGGCTCAGTCATAGCTTACTGCATCCTCTACCTTCCAGGCTCAAGTGATCTTCCCACATCAGCTTCCCAAGTAGCTGGGACTATAGGTATATGCCACTATGCCTAGCTAATTTTTAAATTTTTAATTTGTAGAGATGGGGTCTTGCTATGTTTTCCAGGCTGGTTTCAAACTCCTGGCCTCAAGTGATCCTCCCGCCTACTCCTCCCAAAGTGCTGGCATTAAAGGCATGAACCACCATGCCTAGCCTTCATTTGATATTTTTTAATTCCCTCTGCCATTGCCTAAGTGACTTCTGTGATACAGTGTTCCAGTTTTTCAGCTCCACTACCATTATTTATCTTCTTGGCTAATTCTCTTTCTCTACTCACCCCTTTATTAGCAGGGTCTGAACAGGAAACAGCTCTTTCAAAATTCAACAATTTGAGGAGGGTTTATGTGCAAAGACGTTAATTAGAAATGACCTAGGTGTGAGCAGGGTATTGAAGAACCCTGGGCTGGCAATAATAGTCACTAGCCCTGAGCCTGAAGAGACAGGAGGGAGCAGAGGTTACTGGAACCCAGACAGTGAGACTATTGAGTAGGATAGACTTGAGAGGAGTAGGACCTCAGGTGAGGGACAACACCAGCCCAAGGTGACCTCACTGGTAGGAACCAGAAGAATAAATACCCAGACCCCTTTCTCCCACCCCGCCCTTTCCTCCCTGCTTCCAGACCCCTGCTGGGGCTCCTCATTGATGGAACACAGCTGGAAGCCAGAGGGCCTGCTGATGTGTTCCATACAGGTTAGGCTTCTGGGGCAAAGAGGACAGGGAGAAAGGTGTAAAGAAGATCTAGAGGGGAAAATGGAAGATAACTGGAGTACTTGTGACTGTTAGCTTTAACTCCTAGGTTTCTGCTTGCAGTTTCTGATAGCTGTCACACTATACTCATGCTGACTACTCTCAAGTCTATATCTCTAGTCCTGACTAAGCTTTAGACCAACATATTTTGCCTGATTCTTTGACACCTCTCTATGGATATCTTGAAATTCATTTTGTCCAAAACAGAGCTCGTTCATCATCTTTATTGCCCTACTAACTCCTCCTCCAGTATTCTCAATGTCGTAGCACCACCATCCATCTAATTACTGTCTCTCAAATTGAGTGAGATCTGGACACCATCTTTGACTTCTCCCCACTTACACCTATATCCAGTCACACAGGAAGTCTTGCAGAATTTGACCTCTTCAGTATTTTTCCAGTCTATCTCTTCTTCCCCACTGCTACTAGTGCTCTAGTTAGATCACATCACCTTTTGCCTTTATGACTGTATCAGCCTCCCAGCTGATCTTCCTGTGTTCAGGCCTACTGCTTTCTACTTCAGCCACTAAATGGTCATGAGTATGCATCTGCATGTAATACTGATCTGCGCAGGGACCATGTTACTCCTTGGTTTAAAAACCATCCCATAGCCTGCATTGTCTGAAGGATGAAGTTGCACACATGTCCATGTCCCCTTGAGAATTGCCTTCCACAGTGAACACTTTTACTGATGGGAGGATTATATTCCTCAGATTTACTGTAATGCACAAATACGCTGCCCTCAGCAAAAGGCCACTTTAATATTAGTTCCAGGTTGCTTACCATCTGAACAAAGGTCAGGCTTACTCTCCTGGCATTTGGACCCCTTGTCTGTGGTGGATATAGCTAAATCCCTAGGGCAATTATATTAGGAATAGGTATAACCTCGTAAAATAACAACAACAAAAACCCCAATGGCTTAAGCAAGGCAAAAGCTTATTTCTCTTTTAAATAAATGAAGCCCAGCTGCTGGCATTCCAGGAAAGGTATGGCAGTGCCACGGAGTCATCAGGGACCCAGGTTCCTTCCAGTTCTGATCCTCAGTCCTAGGGTATGCCATTATACTCATGGTTCAAGATGGTGTCTAGCTATCACATCATGCTCTGGGAACAGCATGGAAGACAGTATGGAAGAAATGTATCCCCTCATCCTTTAGGAGATTTCCTAGTAGTCTCATGTGCTTTCATTTGCATTTCAGTGTCTTATTGGCTAGAATATGATCATGTGGCCAATCCCAACTGCTAAAATTAAAAAGCTGGGGAATGTATTTTTTTTTTTAACTAGACTAATTGCCACACTACATAAATTTATTATTCTGTTAAAAGGCAATGGAGGAAAATAGATCTTGGGGTAGACAACTAAAATTTTTGCCACAACTAAAAATCTTCATAAAAGTTTTAAAAAGGTACTTTTTTTTTTCTGTCTCTCTCCTAAGAAATAAGGTCTCTTGCCTTATTGCCCAGGCTGGAGTGCAGTGGCACAATCCTGGCTCACTGCCCTTGCCCTCCTGGGCTCAAGTGACCCTCCTACCTCAGTCTCCCCAGTAGCTGAGACTACAGCCTGGGTAACATAGGTGGTTCTTCTGTGCTAGTTATAGCTAAGACACATTACCCTTTTGAATGGGTAAGCCATATAAGTCTCATCTCCTGCTCTATAGAGCTGATAAGTACCAGAGAACAGAACTGAGAATGGTTCACTTGTTACTCATTTTGCAGTTACTTCCCCCATACACCCAAAAGTTATTTCTATTAACTTGTCTTTTTTTTTTTTTTGAGACTGGGTCTTACTCTGTCACCCAGGCTGGAGTGCAGTGGTGGAATTTCGACTCACTGCAACCTCCCCCTTCCTGGTTCAAGCGATTGTCCTGTCTCAGCCCCCTGCAAGAAGCTGGGACTACAAGTATATGCCACCAGGCACAGCTAATTTTCGTATTTTTAGTAGACAGGGTTTTACCATGTTGCCCAGATTGGTCTCGAACTCCTGAGCTCAAGTGGTCTGCCCACCTCAGCCTCCCAAAGTGCTAGGATTACAGGCGTGAACCACCATGTCTGGCCTTGCCTTGTCATTTTTGTCCCTTCTTTCAACATTTATCATATACCTATCTATTAATATGGGGCCACCATTTTCCCTAGATGTTTTCTTTATTACCTTCAGGCTCTAACCCAACTCACCATTAATAGTATGGATCTTTTTATCAGCATCTCTTTATCATCCATTTCTTACTTTCTCTTTAAATCTTTTCTCACTCCTTTTAGTCAGCCCCACTGTTTAGCATGTCCACCATAATCCTAAATCTTTATTTTCTCTTTGGCAGCATTCTGTCATTTTGCCAGACACCAAGACTGTTTTTGTTTTGTTTTGTTTTTTGTTTGTTTTTGTTTTGAGACAGGGTCTTGCTCTGTCACCCAGGCTGGAGTGCAGTGGTGCATTTCAGCTTATTGCAGCCTTGATGTGCCCAGGCTCAAGCAATCCTCCTGCCTCAGCCACCCCGCTACCCTGACCAAGGCTGTTTTCGAGTGCTATGAGAACCGCATCAAAGCTCTGTTCTCCTCTAGTGTTAGCTTCATTTAAATGTGATACGGTCCCTTCACATACTTACTCTCATTTCAGATTGTGATATGGGGACTGAGAACAAGGAGGTGATTCCCAAGGAAGAAATTTCTGAAGAATCTGAGCCACATGGGTCAATATTAGAAAAATTTCCAAGAGTGGTTTACCAAGGTCATGAGTTTGGAGCAGGATATGAAGAAGACATGTCGGAGAGACATTCGAGAGAGTCCATGGAAGAGATTATGGAGCAGATGTCTCCTCAGGAGAGAGACTTTACATCAGGGTTGATGATTTTTAAAAAATCACCCTCAAGTGAGAAAGACCGGGAGAATAATGAGGGTAAGACAGGCTGCAGTCCCAGCCCAAATCTGGTGACACATCAGGGAGATACTATAACAGAGGGAGTGAGTGCATTTGCTACCTCTGGCCAAAACTTCATAGAGATTTTAGAACCTAACAAAACACAGAGAAATTCTGTGGGAGAAAAGCCTCATACATGTAAAGAATGTGGGAAAGCCTTTAACCAGAACTCACATCTCATCCAGCATATGAGAGTTCACAGTGGAGAAAAACCTTTTGAATGCAAAGAATGCGGAAAGACATTTGGAACTAATTCAAGCCTTCGACGGCACCTGAGAATTCATGCTGGAGAAAAACCCTTTGCTTGTAATGAATGTGGAAAGGCATTTATTCAGAGTTCACATCTTATCCACCATCATAGAATTCATACTGGAGAGAGGCCCTATAAATGTGAAGAATGTGGTAAAGCCTTCAGTCAAAATTCAGCCCTTATTCTACACCAGAGAATCCATACTGGAGAGAAACCATATGAATGTAATGAATGTGGGAAGACCTTTAGGGTTAGTTCACAGCTTATTCAGCATCAGAGAATTCATACCGAAGAAAGATACCATGAATGCAATGAGTGTGGCAAAGCCTTCAAGCATAGCTCAGGCCTTATTAGACACCAGAAAATTCATACTGGAGAAAAACCATATCTGTGTAATGAGTGTGGGAAAGGCTTTGGTCAGAGTTCTGAGCTTATCCGGCATCAGAGAATTCATACAGGGGACAAACCCTATGAATGTAATGAATGTGGGAAAACTTTTGGCCAGAATTCAGAGATTGTTAGACATATTAGAATTCATACTGGTGAGAAGCCCTATGTATGTAAGGAATGTGGGAAGGCCTTCAGGGGGAACTCAGAGCTTCTTAGACATGAGAGAATTCACACTGGAGAGAAGCCCTATGAATGCTTTGAGTGTGGAAAGGCTTTCAGGCGGACCTCTCACCTTATTGTCCACCAGAGAATTCATACTGGAGAGAAACCCCATCAATGTAATGAATGTGCAAGAACTTTTTGGGATAATTCTGAGCTGCTTCTCCACCAGAAAATTCATATTGGAGAGAAACCTTATGAATGTAGTGAGTGTGAGAAAACATTTAGCCAGCATTCCCAACTTATCATACATCAGAGAATTCACACTGGAGAGAAGCCTTATGAGTGCCAAGAGTGTCAGAAAACTTTTAGTCGGAGCTCTCACCTCCTCCGACATCAAAGCGTTCACTGTATGGAGTAATCTGCAAAATAGGAAAGCTTTTGGTGGAAAAACTAAAGTCCTACTTATTCATTTGTTCATAATATGCACCCCACATATTCAAATCAAATGAATGGACAGAATCTCCTCTGTCCTTTCACTGATTATTTAAACGGTTGAAGAAGATGAGGTAATTTTTTTTTTTTTTTTAAGACGGGGTCTTGCTCTGTTACGCAGGCTGAAATGCAGTGGCGCAGTCATAACTCACTGCTTCCTTGAACTCCTGGGCTCAAGGAGTCCTCCTGCCTCAGCCTTCCAAGTAGCTAGGACTGCAGGCACTAGTGAGGCACTTTTATGAATTAGTCATTCAGAAGTTTCAATGTACTGAGTTAAATTATAAAAGCTATTTCAGGCCTTAATTTCCCCTCTGTCCTTCCCTTCCCTTCCTTTCTCCTCCCCCAGTGGATCACATAACATTAAGGGTCAGTACCAGCCATCCTAAATTACTCTTCAGCAAAATTGTGAGAACAGGATTCTACCACCTCCTAAGAATGACAGAGTAGACTCATTGAATGTTACCCCCTGAAATACTAGAAAGTCATAACTTATAAGACACACCTTATTCTCCTGTCTACTGTTTAGCATTGGAATAATTTAGTAAGCTTTTATTAGTTTCCAAATCTTTAAGCCCTGCTGTCAAGTTAGAAGATGGCAGCATTAATGACAAGAAGCAGGAAGTTTGGGGTCATTTCACATCTGTTAGGCTTCCTTATTCATCTGAAGAGGCTGCCATGATGGAGGAACTGACAGGCAATTTACAACAGGATTGTAAGTGAAGGCCTTAGCATCCAGAGGGGCTGATTAGGCAACACCAGGGGATAAACAATTGAAGTCTGACTACTCAGCATGGGCAGAAGCAGCTCTTCAGGAGCTGTCCAAACTTCAGGGGTGCTCAGACTGACTGCTCCCAAGAATTCTGCTGCATTCATTGTTGGCTCCAGCCCCTACTGCTGCTGACAGATACTGTGACAGGAAGTAGCAGAGAGGACTGTGGCTTCACCTCCACAAGGCACCTGGCTACAGTGATGAGCCAGTTCATCTGATAACAAACCAGGGTCTGGCCTTGCCAAAGCACTTGAGTTCTCATGACCTGGACCCCACTGGAGGCACTGGCTAAGTTGGGATGTGGTAGCCTCTTCTTGGTTTTGCCCCTTGGCCTTGAAATTCTTTTTTCTAAAATAACTTTTAAAAAATAGAGCTAAGGTCTTGCTGTGTTGCCCAGGCTGGTCTTGAACTCCTGGGCTCCAGCAATCTTTTTGCTTCAGCTTCTCAAAGTATTGGGATTGCAGGTGTGAGCTACCATGCCTGGCTTTAAAATTCCTCCTTCACCATCTCTGCTTGTTTTTCGTGTTCTCCTATATCTTATTTCTTTTTTAAGGAAAACACAGCTTCCATTTTTCATGAGTCTATGTTTCTGAGGCAGTGGTGTTAGCGGGAATTGCACTAATAATGGGGATCCCACAGGCCTGGGATCTGGTCTTAGTGCTGCTAGACCTTGAATAAGGCACTTCACCTGCTGGTCTCCAATTTTCTCATCTGTAAAATGGAGGAGTTGAACTAAATGATCCCTGAAGTTTCAGCCAGCCCAGTAATTCCTTAAATCTTTAAAAATTTAACTTTATATCTCTTCATGGTTCTTTGATCTTGTCTTTGTTACACTAATATTAGTCACTAATATTTACTGAGTGTTTACTACATGACAGGCACAGTGCCAGTTTATATTTTAATTTTCACATCATTTCTATGATGTGGGTACTCATTTTTTAAAAGCTTTATAAAAGTAGAATTTACATACCATAAAATTCAGCTGTTTTAAGTGTTCAGTTGAATGATTTTTAATTTACATAGTTACACAACCATCAATGATGTGGGTGTTCTTACCCCAATTTAAAAGATAAGGAGGGGCAGAAGGGTTGATGCTAAGTGATTTACCCATGATTACACAGCTATTAAGTGCTAGAGCCAAGACTCCAATCCTGGTTGATGCTCTTAACTACTGTGCTGTGCTGCAGATAGGCAGATTCATCGCTGCCTTATTTGAAATCCTTTGCTCATTTTCTATTACTAATTTCTACATAGATTTGAATATAGTGAATTTAAATAATGTCCTTGGTAACAGAACTGACCACAGCCAAAAAAAAAAGAAAAAGAAAAATCCACCAAATGGTTTATTCTGTACTCCAACATAGGTGTCTCCCAGGCTTATATCCTTGGCTTGAGAAAAGGGTTGTACAAATAGATGATTGCACAGTTTCCACATCCTTCCAGATACCTCTGCCTCTAACAGTCACACTCCTAGTAGGGGAAGTTCTTTGATTTACTTCTTCCCTTAGGATGATTACAAGTGAAGTGTGCTCTCTTACTCCTTTTTTCATTGCTGGAGCACAAACTGAATTGTGCCCAGGCTATATCTTTCTCACATGAAACCTGGATCTCACCTGTCCCCTCCATGCCTGATTCCTGTGTTTGCATTTTTTTTTCTCTCCCTGTCCCCTGGGCTGGAGTGTGATGGCACAATCTTGGCTCACTGCAACCTCCACCTCCCAGGTTCTAGCAATTCTCCTGCCTCAGCCTCCTGAGTAGGTGGGATTACAGGCGCATGCCACCACGTCTGGCTAATTTTTGTATTTTTAGGAGAGATGGAGTTTCACCATGTTGGTCAGGCAGGTCTAAACTCCCGACTTCAGGTGATCCACCCGCCTCGGCCTTCCAAAGTGCTGTGATTACAGGCATGGGCCACCGCACCAGGCTGTGTTTACATATTTTATTTCCATATTTACCTCTTGTCAGCCCTGATAGAGAATGTGGCGCCCCTTCAAGCTTCTCCTAAAAAATCTATTCACACAAACACCCCTGAGCAATATGGACTTCACTGAAGATACTGTGTAAGAAGCGGAGAAGAGTTCACACTGTGCATTCTATTAGACACTTTGTTCTTGGAAGTACCTTATTGGCCAAACCACCAATGAATTTTTTCTCTTTGTCCTCCCCTCTCAAGGCTCAGCCACCTCACCTCCTTTTTTGCCTACCAGATATCCAATCCATCCCCTTACCTCCCCTGGGCCTAGCTCAATTACCTTCTTAAACCCATCACTGCTCAGCAAAATGTCCTCTAGTTAACCATTCATTTAAACATGAGGAGGCAATTTAGTGACCTGTTGCTCCTGAGCAGGTTCTTAAGTGGGAGGTCTCACGTCTCATTTCCAGAAAAATCTACCATATATAGATATAACCCTGCCCCACAGATTTCTGGTGAATGAAATTACCTTCATCTTGTTATGTACACTATATGCAAATCCTGTAACCTCAATTTGCTGTCTTCTTAACACATCTTACCCAGAGATCTCAGGAAGATTTCTCTTTTCCTTCTGTTTGCCTCCCTCCCTCTTCAACTTACTTGGGAGTCAGCATCTGACCATAATCGTGACTGGTGAGGATTTATGCAAACACAATACTATCAAGGAAAATACATGAATTGTCTTAATTTTAGACCTTTAAAAAAAAAAAAAACCGCACAGGCCTCACAATCTTAAAGTTCTACCTAAATACCCAGAAATACCCTTAAGAATTTTTGAAGCTATGCCCGTGTACATTTTCTTCCTTCCCGAATTTTAATGGTATACTAACACCTTAGGTGAATAAAATATTTCTTTACAATGTTACTGATATAATGCCTTTGTAATGTTTGTTATTCCAAGTTACATTATGTTTCATTATGGTTTTTAATAGGACTTTATCAGTTTTGTCCCCACCTTGTAAGTTTCATCTTGCCTAAGTACCCCAACATGCTTGTTAGCTTCTGGTTTTGCATACAGTGTACATTATGTGTCCTTGATCATCTGCTTTGCTTGGTGAGATCATCTTAAATAACAGGACAAACGTTACCTACTGTGTGTGTGTTGGTATACAAGTTTTTCTTCATTATTAACAACTTAATGTAAAATATTTCCAGACCATTTGTATGGTCTTTAAAAAAAAATCACCAGGCCGGGCGCGGTGGCTCAAGCCTGTAATCCCAGCACTTTGGGAGGCCGAGGCGGGTGGATCACGAGGTCAAGAGATCGAGACCATCCTGGTCAACATGGTGAAACCCCGTCTCTACTAAAAATACAAAAACATTAGCTGGGCATGGTGGCGCGTGCCTGTAATCCCAGCTACTCAGGAGGCTGAGGCAGGAGAATTGCCTGAACCCAGGAGGCGGAGGTTGCGGTGAGCCGAGATCGCGCCATTGCACTCCAGCCTGGGTAACAAGAGTGAAACTCTGTCTCAAAAAAAAAAAAAAAAAAAAA